>NC_067400.1:251148211-251458211 GCF_016432865.1 Antechinus flavipes | reverse complement strand
AACCTTGTCCCATGTTATATAAAACTTAGATTTTTGCTGTTGATGCTTTTGGATGGTTTTTCAGTTTGACTAAAGGCTAGCATTCCTGCTTGTTGTTTTGCTTTGTTCTTTTTTTCCCTTGAGTACAGTGTTTGTATAAATATATCATATTTTAAATAAACAGAATATAACCTAATTTGCATTTACACAAATAGATAAAGAAAAGGGCAAAGGAGCATTCTTATTTTGCAAAGGAATTTATAAGTTACTAAAATGTGCATAATTGGGGTAGTGTAGCAATAGAATACTGAACCAAAAGTCAAAATAAAAATCATTTTTCTGGTCTCAGTTAACTAGCTGTGTGATTCTGAGCAAGTAACTTAATCCTATTTGCCTCAGTTTCCACATCTGTAAAATGATCTGGAGAAGGAAATGGCAAACCATTCCTGCATCCTTTTCAAGTAAACCTCAAATAGGGTCATAGAGAGTAGTACATGACTATAAATAACTGAACTACAACATCAAAATGTGCATACTCTTTGATCCAAGTACAAAAGATGAAAATGACATATGCGTGCAAAAATATTTATAGTAGCTCTTTTCATGACGATCAAAAAAATGGAAGAACTGTGGGAATGCCCTATGGAAGGTTGGTTAAATAAATTATATCATATGAATATAATGGAGTATTACTCCACCATAAACAATTATGAAATGGACTGCTATAGAGGAAACTAGGAAGTTCCCTAGATGCAGAGTAAGGTAAATATTAGAAAAATTTTATAATAATTTTTCTATTTTATAATAATAACTTTATGGAGGGAAAAACTTTGAAAGAATTTTGAGCCATAATCAATGCAGTAATAAACCATGAGTCCAAAAGAAAAAAGAACTCTGCCTAAGACAAGGAATTTGAAATTGAAGAGATGCCCATCAATTAGGGAATGACTGAACAAATTGTGGTATATGAATGCTATGGAATATTATTGTTCTATAAGAAATTATGAGCAGGCTGACTTCAGAAAATCCCAGAAATTCTTATATAAACTAATGCTAAGTGAAATGAGCAGAACCAGAACATTGTACATAGTGACAGCAACATTGTATGATGATCAACTATGATAGACTTAATTCTTCTCAGAAATACAATGATCCAAGACAATTCTAACAGACTTGTGATGGAAAATGACATTTACATCTAGAGAAAGAATTATAGAGACTGAATGCAATTTAAAACATGTTATTTTCACTTTTTTTCTCATAGTTTTTTTTTCTTTTGGTCTGATTTTTCTTTCACAATCTATCAATATGGAAATATATTTAACATGATTGTACATGTATGACCTAAATCAGATTACTCACTGTCTTGGGGAAGTAAGAACAAGGGAAGAAAATTTTGGAACACAAAATCTTACAAAAATGAAATCTTTACATGTAATTAGAAAAAAATAAAATACTATTAAGTTGGGGGGGATACATATAAAAAAGAAGAATTATGCCCAACAGATGATACATACTGAGAACAGATTCATAGATGACATAATTGGTTATTGAAGGAAGTTAAAGGGTTTTTCAATATATTTTTGTTTTCTGAAGTTGACTTCAAGGAAAAGTGCTCTGTCCTTCGACAATATGCCAACTTGGTACTATTATATGAGATCAAAAGCTAAGCAAAATAGAATCTGGGCCTGACCCAACATGTCAGATTTTATCCCTAAAGTAATAGCCATCAAATCTAATCAATCGTGGAAATCTAAAGAATTGAGCTTAACTTTTCAGCAACAAGTTCTTTTTCAAAACAGAATATTCAATAGTCAAAAATATTTAGGCTTTCCCTAATTAGAGGTCTTCTTCTCAGTGGTGATAAAGAAGAAATTGTCTTTCAGATTGAAGTTTGGAATACAGGGCCTCTGATATATCCCTCATAATTCTGAGTATTTAATTCTGTGGAGAAATGCTAAAAAGTTCAGATCTACACAAAGAAACTGTTTTGGGAGTGAGTCAGAATCTGCTGAGGTAAAAATCAATTCAAGGACTTCCAAATGCCTAGGCTAGATTCAAATAACTTGTGACTTCTTTGTAGTCCTTAAATCCAAACAAGAATATCAACCTGCAGAAATGAGCAAATAATCCTGTGTTGTTGTTCTGACTCTTCATTTTCCTACTTGAAATTTTATTGGCAATGATAACTAAAGTAGCTTGTGATTTCCTTTTGCAGCTCATTTTATAGATGAGGAAACTGGGGCAAATAAACTTAAGTGATTTGCACAGGGTCACACAGCTAGTGTCTGAAGCCAGACTTGAACTCACAAAAATGAAGTTACCTGACTACAGACCCCTCCGATAGGGGTCTGTAGTCAGGTAACTTCATTTTTGTGAGTTCAAGTCTGGCTTCAGACACTAGCTGTGTGACCCGATAGGGGTCTGTAGTCAGGTAACTTCATTTTTGTGAGTTCAAGTCTGGCTTCAGACACTAGCTGTGTGACCCTGTGCAAATCATCCTATCCTATCCTAGGATCCCTATCCTACCTCTATCCACTGTGCCACTTAGATGCCCAATTCTGCATTAGTATGTTGTAAATGAGTACCCATATTTCATTCTATCAAAATGAAGGATCAGTAAGAAGCACTTTACGTTTTTGAGACAATTGGGTAAACTGTTTAATTTAATTGTTACTCACAAAAACATTCAAACTAGCTAAAATATAAAATTTACTTATGTCTCAAAGGTTGCTTTATCAGCATATCTCTAGGACCAACTCTGTTGAGTAAAAGATAATCCTGAAATTAAAGGAAATGAGCAAAATTAACATTAGAAGAAATAATTTGTACTTATCACTATATTAACTGTGCCTCAGACCTTCCAATTTCTATGTAAGTTATATAAAGGATAGTTTAGTCTTATGCACATATGTTAACGAATTAGTCCTTTTTTTAAAAAAAATGCTTCTAAAACTAATATTTGTTCCTACAGAAATATTCCAATTAGTTTTGTTAAATGAATGGGTTCCATGATAATTAACAAAATAATATCCTTTCTCCTGGCAGAATCTTTGGTTTTAAGAACATGATAAATAATTCTCAAATATGAAAAACAGATTTTCAGAAACAAGCTTATTTTATTAAGCCCTGTTATTAAATTTTATCTGACATTTGCAAGTCATTTTTGCTAGTAAGCATTCTACACTAATTCTTTGAGTTCACATAGAGTTTAACAATATGCATGTCCCTTCACTGGAGAGTACAATGTATTTTTGGAAGAAGCCAAGTGTATAAAAAATTAACAGTTATCTAATTCCAAAGGGAAAACAAATTCTCTTAATGTCTCTACTGCCAACTGTCATATGTCCATTTTGCAATCTCAGGGTTCTTTTTGTTAACCATGAGCTAATACTTCAATGAATTCATGGACAGCAAAATCAAGTGGGAAATGATAACTAATTTCATTATTAAGCATTTATTTTTTGTCAATTTGGAAGTTGAGAAGAAAATGCTGAATCACTTAATTTATAACCAAATAATTTCCATCCTAAAAATCATTTCAATATCACTGAGTGAAGTTTGGTTAGAAGTAAGATAGTATCTAGTTGTCCTCAAGGAGTGTAAATCACTGGGCTCAAAGGAAACACATCCTAAACTATATACTAAAGGAAACAGAGAAGAAAATAACACTTTTAAAAAAGTGAAGAATAGTCTTACATTTAACACATAATGGTGATAGTGTTATATAATAATAATAATATTTATATTTATAGAGAGCTTTAGTATATACAAAGTACTTTACAAATATCTCATCTTATCCTTTAAAAAACCTTGGGAGGGATGTGCTATTACTGTCACCATTTTATAGATTAAAGATAGGATTTAAAGTCACACAACTAGGAACCATTAGAACAGGTGAACTTGGGTTTTCTTGAGTCCAGCTCTCTTATTTTATTCACTGTACTACCTAGTTGCTTTCTTGAGTCTTTGAGTATTCCAGGTAATTCTCTTTAAAAAGTACAAATTTCAGACCTACATAAGTCCAGGGAATTTTCTCATCAATCCTTACTTATACTAAAGAAATTTCAAGTCTCGTTCTGCCCTATTATTCCCACCTATACCCCTAAAAAAGATACAACTTCAATGCACAGTGTCTCTTTTGGATGTTGGACTAGTATGAATTACAGCTGACATTTAATCATTTAATTCAGTAGTTAATTGCTGCCTTAAATATTCTCCAACAGAGGTATCCTATATCTATGATAAAATGAATTAAAATGCATTTATTAAATGGCTACCATATTATAGCAAGAACTGTGCTAAATAATGAGTCTATAAATAAAAAGCCAAAGAAAGCCCCTTCCTTCAAGAAGCTGACATCCAAAAAGAGTTAGACAACTCACAAAATAGAATAGTAGCTAGGGAGTTACTAGGTCCTAAAATTTGGTGCCATTGAGAGTATATGTGATTTAGAAATAATAGCAGAGTTGATATGATGATGATTCCAGAATCAAAGAGAAAGTGGGAGGGCAGGTAAAAGAGACAACTGAAGAAATTATGGAGATGAGTTTGGTCTAAGATTAAGGAACAAAGTTAAGCCATATCTGGATTTTTCCTGAAAGAACTGGATGGGACAGTCAGGCACAAATCAACTGGGAGAGTAAACCCCCAGGACAGAAGTTCTAGAGTTTTTTTTATGTAATAACAAAAATAACTTTGCTCTATAAGCTCTTGTTTATCAATATCAATTCAGGCATGAAATACTGTCATTTTATTTAGAAAATTGGGCTGGAGAGTGTGCCATTAATTGAAATAAATCTATTTATTTAGCCAGAAGAGGAAGCTTAGGGAGAACATGATAGCTATTTTCAAATATTTGAAGGGTTTCTATTGGGAAGAGTGGTTAGGCTTTTCTTCCTAGTTTTAGTGGTGGAATAAGGAATAATTGATGAAAGTAACAGAAAGTCCAGTTTTGCTTTGACATGAGGAAAATCTTTTTAACAATTGGAACTAATGATCATTCTCATGAGTCTTCTAGTAAAATCTTTATAACTATTTGTTGAATATATCACCAATGGTATTCCTATTCATGTATAAACCAGACTGGATTTAAAAAGTCATAAATCATTCTGTGTTATTGAACAAAAGTCAAATGTTTGGGGTTTATGTGCCTCTGATAAATATTGGCTACGCAATACATAGGTAAGTTACTTAACTTCAAAACCCAGGTGATTCTCTAAGACTTAAGTTACAGAGCAAAACCTGAATTTCTTTTGACAAGATTGCCTCTTCTGAAATCACATTTATTTATTCAAGTTACTGGACCCATATTCTTAGCTTCATTGAAACAATAGAAATTGGCTGCCTGCTGTTTTGTCAATCCTTCTATCCAAAAGAATTAATTAAGAACCTATTATTTGCCAGGAAAAATGTTAAGTCTTGGGAAACAAAAATTGAGACATCCTCCCCTTCAAAAATCTTATATTCTAATAGAGGCATTTAGTACATATCTTAGAATGCTTTCTAGGAAAGGGAGTTTGGATACAGATAGTCAAAAGTTTGTGAGTGAAACCATAGGGTAGCAGATTATCATTCTCTTTCCAGTAGCAGTGATAGAATTGATTATTCCCAGAGTAAGAACTAGAAAGGAATGGAGGTGAGGCATCAACAGGACAGATGGCAGAATGTCTATACTGGATATTCCATGGTATCCTTCTGTATGATAAGATGAGAGGTGAAGGATGCTCTAGTAGCCTGATTATAAAGACAGAAATCAATTCACCTTTTATTTCTTCTGAATGTCTTGAATATTATCTATGTTAGCAATCACCTGCTTCAGACTGGAACAATCTCTAGTTTTCTGACAACATACCATCAGAGGAGTTAGTAGATGACTTCAATTATTAATGATAATTGCCTAGATTTCTATGATACCTTAAGGCTTTTATAGGAGTACACTCACAAGAACTCCATTAGTAGGTAGTGTAAGCATTATGTTCATTTGTATAGATGAGATAACTGAGTCATGATGAGATTAATGTAGAAAGTATATATCCCATAATTCAAAACCTGAATTTAAGGGGTCAGATTGAGGAAGGGGGAAGATCAAAAGAGACTGATGAACATAGACAAATAATTCCCCTAATAGTTCCCAAGTATAAAAGATTAAAAAGTCTTTTTCTGGAACATTATAATGGCATGAAATAGAATTTCCCTGTTTCCAATTTGGAACATACAGACATATTCTACAACTGCTAACGATGTGGCAAAGAGACATATTATTAATAGTGTGTATAACTGCAACTAGACATAGCTAGTCAACCAAAGCTAAACCTAATATTCATTTCTGCCTATGTTTAAGTGATGAATCAAAAGCTTAGTCAAGAACTAAGCCCTTGGTGCAAAGAGAAGCCTTTGAACTTTATTTCCCCAGGATCTTTGAGTATATGGCCCATATGTAATTTCTATCTTTCTTATATTTATTCTTTCTCTTTTTAGGTGATGAGTGGTAGAGATAGATACAATCTAATGAACTCCAAAAAGGCAGAATGGTGAAGTCCAGGTTCCAAAGGTACCAGAACAAGGCTCCAAGAAGACTTTCAAGACCCGGGGCAGCCATGAGGACTGGAGAAATGACCAGATGGACACAATCCAGAATAAGATGATGACTCATTAGTAACTATTCTACCCTTGGAAGTAAACTTGGTAGGACCAAGGCTAGAGACAAACAGATTTAAGTTTGAATGCACTTTCTGTTAGGAGTAAGGTAATATAGAGAATGATTTACCCCCATATGTTGAGGATAAGGAGAAAGTTTTTACTGTTGTTTTTATTATATCTTTTCAGGAAACATATTTTTGTAAAAGCTAATTGGAGTTAATTAGTGAAATGAAATTGGGGTATTAATAATTGGGATTGGATAGTTTGTTGTTGTTGTTCCATCATTCAGTCATGTCTGACTCCTTGTGACTGCGTAGACACTAGTATTTTTTACCCTATGTTTTCAACTATCTCCCAAAGTCAGTCTAAATTTACATTTTATGTTTTCACAACATTATTTATCCATCTTGCCCCTTTTCCCTTTGCCTTCAATCTTTCCCATCATCAAAGTCTTTTTCAATGATTCCCATCTATACATTATATAGCCAGAGTATTTAAACTAATTGATGCTAATTGAGTAAATGAAATTGGGCTGTTAACTGGGGTTAAGAATGGAATTAATATACCAGAATGGAGACTCAAACAGATGGCATTTGAGAAATATACTCTAACTGCTTCTCAGCAGTATCCTTGAGGGAAGATGTAGCCAGGGGATATAAGCAGGAAACACTTTATTATGAAAAGTGATGCTTGAGCTAAATCTTGAAGGAATCAGAGGTTGTAAGGCATAAATGAGGAATGATTCCATTCAGAAGGACTGGTTTGAGAACTGCAAAGAAGTTCTTGAATTTAGAAAAAAAAATTTGATAACAAAACTATACTGGTTAAGAAGGATATACAGAGACTAGTTTTGAATGATGATGACATATTTGAAGCAGAATCTGACAGCAATTCGCAAAGTGAAACAAAAGAGGACATTTCCCCCAAGAAAAAGAAAAAAAAAAAATTACAGCACAGTAAAGATAAAAGCCCTGATGATTTGAAAAGGAGTAAATGGAAATCTGATAAAGTAAAAGATAAGAATAAAACACAACTAGAAATTTCCTCATAAAAATTTGATCTTTGATTCAAAGTCTAAAAAAAGAATTTTTGAATCCAAAGAAGATTCAAAGGAGTACAAAAAGACCAAAAAAGATGATTTAAAAGAAGCAAAGAAAGTAAAAAGGGGTGAAATTAGAGATTCAAAGGAAAAATTAAGAGATGATTTTAAAGCCAGTGCAAAAGCAAAACTAAAAGATAGTAATCCATGTACAAAAAATAGTACAGAGTTGTTTAGCTGAACTATAATGTATATAAAAGGAAATGATGTGCAATGGCATCTCTTTATTTTTCTTGAGATTCTTGACCTTTTATTTCTCCACAAGAATTTTATTATTTTTCTAGTTCTTTAAAGTGATTTTATACCTTAATATTGCATTTTATGAACAATTCATTCAAGGAATTCAATGAATTGAGTTGAATGAACAAGTTTAGATAGCATTGTTTTTATTATAATGAATTATCTTATGCATGAGAAATTAATATTTTTCTTTATTCTGTAGACAGTTTTTATAGTTATGTTTTTATAAGTCTCTGTGTCTTAGAAGGTAGGCCCCCAAGAACATTGTACATTCTATAGTAATTTTAAATGAAATTCTCTCTCTCTCCTGCTTCTGCATTTTATGGATAGCATGTGAAAATGTTGATTTCTGTGGACTTATTTTATTTGAAGCAAGTTAACTGAAATTATTGTTTCAATTAATTTTTATGTTGATTCTTTAGAGTTCTTTAAATACATAATCATATCATCTGCAAAAAAAAGTGACAATTTTGTTTCTTCTTTATTTGTGGTTATTCCCTCTATTTCTAATTCCTACCTTTTTGCTAGACTCAGAATTTCTGGCACTATGTCAAATAGAAGTGGCGATATGAACATCCTTGTTTCATCTAAAATTTATTTCTATGGTTTCTGGTGTTTTTCCACAGAAATAGGCATTATATGTATTCCAAAGTTTTTTTCCCATATCTGCTAGTATAATTATTATGATTTTTGTTCATTTTTTTGTTAACATAGCTAATTATTTATAATTTTTTTCTGATTTTAAAGCAAATCTTTATTCCTCATATAAATTCAACTTGGCCATAAAGTGTAATCTTTGTGATATGTTGTTTTAAACTATTTGCTAATGTTTTATTTAAATGTTTATGTTTATGTTCATTAGGGGTAATGCTTTATGTTTTTTTTCTCTTTTGATTTTCTCTAATGTATCAAGATGATATCTGTGTCAGAGAATTTTACAAAGTTTCTTTTTTTTGATATTTTTGGAAACAGCTTATGTAATATTAGAATTAATTATTCATTGAGCATTTGATAAAATTCAAATATTATTCCATCTAACTTTTGAGTTTTTTTAATCCCCTAAGAAAGTAAATATAAGGCTTGTTCAATTTCTTCAAAAATTGGGTTATTTAAATTCTCTTAATTTATTGTGACTTTTTTATATCTTTGCAAATACTCATTTATTTCATTTAAATTCTTGCTTTTGTTGACATATGATTATTAAAAATTATTTCTCTTTCAATCCCCAAATTTTTGAAGATTAATTTAGCATCAAATTTATTTTTAATACTTTTTTCTTTAATATAATTTTGAGCACCATAATTAGAAAAATATGTGTATAATATTTTTGGTTTTCTCCACTTGTTTTTGAGATTATTATGCCCTAAAATCTGAAAACTTTTTTGTAAAGGTCTCATTTTATGTATACTTTTTATTTACATTCAATATTTACTAGAGAGCTATCATATATATACTTTCCTGATAATTCATTCAATTCCTTCACTTCTTTCTTGTTTATTATTGGTTGGATTTACAATAGCCTGAGAATAGTCTCTTGTTATTATATTTTTATTTCCTATTTCTCTTTATAATTCATTTAGTTTTCCTTGAGTTCTTTAGAAGTGTTGGAATCAATATATTGTATGTAGTTTTTTTTCAACAAAACGTTATTTCTCTTTCATTATATCTCTTTTAATTAAATCTATTGTGTATGTGCCTCCTTATATGCACTCATAATTGTTACCCCACTTTTTTGTGTTCAGCTGAGGCATGATATACTTTATTACAAAATATTACAATCCAACCTTTTTTCTTTGGCTTATACTACATTCCTTTACCAGTTGCCTGGATTTACACTATCAACCATTCTTAAAATGTACTTCTTCCTTACCTTACATTCATAGAATCTCTATTTTTCATTAAGATATCACCATCTACTTTATAAAGCTTTCCTAGTCCCTTAATTGCTAACGCCCTTCCTCTTAAGCTATCTTGTATTTAACTGCTTTGTATGAATATTTATTCTCCTTATATTCTTTCTGCATATACATATGTATATACATGTGTACTTGTCATGGGTTACTAGATAGGGTTGACAGAGGAAGCCTGAAGAACTGATTACTCCATGAGGCAAGGAGGGAAAGGCACTGATTAGGATCAGCTCAATCTTACAGTCCCACTCCTTGTGGAGATCCTGGTTAACCCCATCATATTGTTTCTAATCAGAAAGCCAAGTTATGTCAAGCCCCCAACATAAAATTTCCCCTATAAATCGATCCATCCATGGCTCACACCATTTTTGCTGAAACCTTTTGGGAAGACATGGGAAAGGGGATGGGAAGAAAGAGACCTACCCTTTCCCCGTGTCTTATGGTGTCTTTCCTCCCATTCCTTCCCCCTTGCCTCATGGTATCTAATTATATGTTCTCCCAACTCTATTTTCATATTTATCACTCTTGGTGTCTATTTCACCTCTTCATATTGTCTATAATGTCTTCTCATAAATAAATCTACCTTTTGCCAAAGAGAAAGAGAATTGTGAATTCTTCACATGATCAAACCCCAACATTGGGTACCAAAACATCAAATTGGGTACCAATTGCTCTCCTAAATTTCATTATTTGGTGCCTGATTATCAATCTTATCATTTAGTACTGAACTTCAAACACTTGATGTATACATATACAAAAATCCTTATTTCTCTTTTTGAATATGAATAGAAATTGTTTCATTCAGTATATTTATTTCCCCATTAAATAATTCAGTTTTTGACACAGAGTAGGTGTTTAAGAAATATTTTTTATTTAGGAAAAAAGAGCCTTGGGAATTCAACAGGTAGCCTTTCTGGAAGAGACCACTCTATATGAGTGGTAACAGTGGCAGCAGAATAGATCATCAGTTCCTCTCTTTTTCCACCTCTCTCCAAAAGATGGGTAGCAGACATGACACCAGGGACAAATGTATCAGGCATAGAAGTAGCCCAATCGCACAGGTTAGATCAGGTGAGATCAAGTCAGGAGTTAGGGGAGTGGTAGCAGCAAGAATCTAAATCAAGAGAGTTGGAGGCAGCAGCAGGAACCAAGGAGACTGACTCAGTCTCCTTGAAAATGAGATGGTCCATTGATTTCTGTTTTTACCAGCCACCTTAGGACCCAGATGTTTCTATAAAAGAGAAAAATTGCAATATTCCAATAACTCAAATATCTCAGGATGCCAAATCTTAGAAAAAAATGAAAAGGTGATCAAAGAATTTTAAACTGAAGAAAATATCATAAATATTGAACAAATATTTCAAATGTTATAAAGGAAGAGATTAAAGATTGATTGAACAGCATGATTTCTAAAAGAGAAAAAAAAAAGTATTGTGTTTGCTTTATTGCTTATAGGTTGCTTAAAGGGAGAAGTACACAACTAGGCAATCTTTCAGGAAGAAATGCTGTATTTGTAAACCCACTTCCATATCAGTGTTCCACTGTGGTTAATGCATGATAAGTAGCTTTGTATTCCAGATAACGTTTGACATAATAAATTAAAGAGGCTCGTTCTAATCATTCATTCTGCAAATCTTATTAACCTGACATATATAAATAAATTGAATGCTGATCTGCAAACCCAGTATTCCCGGTATTTTCCAATATTAAGATCCATATTCCACTCCCAGTCCTTGATTTTACTTTACAACAGTGCAGGAGCTACTAATTAATATAATGTGATAAAAACAAAATATAATTAATGTTTTATGTATTTGGAAAAAATATAAATACTAATTTAATAAATTCAGATAGATAAATGAAAAAGAAATTAAATTTTTGTATATGAATTGACACTGGATCTTTATTCCAAATGGTCATAAGAACTGCCAATATATACATTAAATATAGTATGAAAAGTATCCTGAGGTATGGGAATCTGATAACTCAGAGGAGCTGACAATGGTGTCCTCATTCATTTGGTCACTTTCATTATATTTTGATATTTCAGTTTTTATATTCCCTATTAAATGGCACATGATAAGATTATATTTTCTAATTTTAACTAAACTAACTCACAAAATGGAGAAGTTGTCTTAAAAAAGATTCCTGAAAAAAGACCTGAATTAAGATAATAAAATATGAGCTCCCCACAAAAAAAAGAAAAGAAAAGAAAAGAAAGAAGAAACAGAGTTGACAATTCTTGCAAATTCAAGCTCTTAATCATATCGTAGAATGGCAAAAATAATGGCAAGCTAATCAAATTTTTCAAGTAAGTCAAAATATTACAGTTACACTATTATACATGATAAACCTCACTCTAAGTATACTTTGTACCTTAACATATATTTGAAGTCATCAAGAATACCAATATATTTTAAAACTAAATTAAGTACACAATTTTCAAATTTGATCAAAAATTTCCCAGGTAAAGAGTTTCAGTGTATTTTGAACTCACTTGTTAAAAATATTAAAGTAAAATACTTCCAATTAATTTTCTAAAACAACTGACTGATATCAGTGAAGATGGACATTAACCAGTAAAATTGCAATTAAAATAAGTCATGGACAGAATGGAAAATTGTCTGTCATGATTTAGGAAGGTTTATTAATGATGTATTTCTGCCATTAATATCTATGTATCTTTGCATATTTATAGTGCATTTTAACTATTTTAGGCATCAAATCAAGTATCAAAATAAATTGAACTTAAAACCAGACTTTTGAATCATTGTATAAGTTTTAAGTCAAGATTTTCAAAAAATAAATATAAATTTTACATTACTCTTAACAAAAAAAAGCTTTACAATATTAATAAAGAAAATTAATGTGTTTAAAGAATAATTTATCATTTTATCCTTCAAAATTTCTATTTTATATATTTGCAATATGTAACAGAAGAATAGTACATTTTATAATTTATAAATAGTGTAGGTACATACTCAAAATTTTTACTGATAGAAGTAAACAATCCAAAAAGTGGCTGCCTTTGTTCATATTGCCTGAAAAAGTCGGTTTTGTCTTTAATTTGTCAATTCTTTGGACTAAGATAAGGCCAAACATTCAAGAAGGATGCTTAAGATATCGTCAATCAATTATCAAATGTCTGCAGAATAGGATCGTTTCAAGAATGTATTAGATTATCAGAATTAAAGGCTGCAGGCATTTGTGGATGACAAAATTATGTCTCTTACTAGTCACTGAACAGATAGAGTCACTAATTCAGTGGACATTTACAGTGGAATGACAAATTTTCACTCATCTTTTTTCTCTTCCTGACTGCAGATCATGTTAAAACTATTCAGGCCTTTCCAGTGACTATTGGAGCACATTAACTTTTCCTCCCATATAGCACCCCGGGGAGCCAGGGATTGCATCATCTGGCTTAGGTTTTTGACTTCCTCTTCTTATTTGCCTTTCTCTGTCTGATTGTAGGTAACTGAACATCAATTTCAAAGTAGATGTGTCCAATCTTAGACATAACTTTCTGAATCCAAGTCTTCAGTCAGTGTTGAATATATTTTGAGAAGAATATCTGGCTACTAGTCCATCCATCTTAAAGAAGATGACTAAGGGAAGAAACTTCAAACCTGGGTCTTCCTTGCCAGAAAATCATATTGCTATACATAAGCATAATAAGTGGTGGACATAGTAATGGTTTTGATAGATGGGAGCAAGGAAACAAAGCTAAAGTGAAGAAAAACAGAGCAGGGGAAATACACAGAGAAAGACAAAGGAAGTTTGTTCATTAACTACAACCTTGATTTTTCATCAAGTACATTTGATTCCAGTATCCTATGTAAAGATATTAATTAGCACAATTGTGCTCCGAGAGTGTAAATTCTATGTCAACTGAACACGAGGATCTTTAAAGCAATTTCAGAGTTATGAGTCTTTTATGTTTTAAGCATTTAATTTGGGGTATAGGAAATAAATCACTATCCTAAGTATGATTGCTACTTTATATATTGAACATCTTTTCTAGAAGGTAAAAGAACAACTAAGAAATGAATCTTATTTAAGCCTAAAGGAATTTTTTCCAGAACTCCTTAGTAGGGACAATAAGGCAGAAAGTACAAGAAATCTATAAACTCTCTGTGTGCGTGTGTGTGTGTGTGTGTGTGTGTGTGTGTATCACTCTGTCTCTCTTTTTGTCTCTCTGTTTCTCTCTCTTGGTGTCTATCTCTGTCTCTGTCTTTCTGCCTTTGTCTCTGTCTTTCTGTCTCTGTTTCTCTCTGTATGTCTCGCTGTCTTTGTCTCACTCTGTCTCTGTCTCTCTGTCTCTCTTTGTCTCTCTCTATCTCTCTGGATCTATCTCACTCTATCTCTCTGTCTCTGTCTATGTCTCTCTGTTTTCTCTAACTCTTGGCCTCTGTCTCTCTATCTCTCTCTCTCAGTCAGTCTGTCTGTCTCTGAAATCAGTAAGGACAATAAGGCAGAAAATACAAGAAATCTGTAAATTCTCTAGGTCTCTGTGTGTGTTTCTCTCTAGCTATCTGTAGCTAGCTATTTCCCTCCTTCCTCTCTCATTCTTTCTCTTTGTGGGGTGTCATTCTCCCCCAGGTTTGAACTTGGACCAACTGAGTCCAGCTGCAGAGCCCCTTGTGAGAAGACTTCCCTCATTCCAATTTATATATAATTTATACATTTCCTTGTTAATGGAGAAGAAAATTCCAGGGAAAGTAGGCAGTCCTTGCCAGCTACAGAAGGGGCAGAATGAAGTAAAAGAAAAAAATGACTATTTTAAGGTTTCTAACAGAATAGATATAACAATTGACAACTAACTAAAATAAAAACTTAGCAAAGAGGGAAAAAAAGGAAATCATTCTCTCATAGAAGCTGAAGTACTGAAACCTAACTAGAGTTAGCTGTTTCTGTCAAAGAATACCAAGAATACAAAAAATAAATACAACTAATACCAGAGCCCCAAAAGAATGATCTTTGCTTCCTACTATAGAATTGTACTTGGATCACAATAGATATGGGAATTCTGACATGCATTTGCTCAAATGTGGTTATATAAAACAATATAGAAACAATTTTTACTTTGCTGCAAATGTGCATAATGGAAAGCAAATACTACTTTTAAAAAACAATCATTTTAGTGATTAAAAAAATCCAGGACAGAAAAATTTCTTCCATAGTTTCTAAGTTCCCATTTATCATAGTTTTGCCACAGGAAGCCAGTATAATTTTATTTTTCCTGACTTCTATTAAAAAGATCAATACATATGATTCCAAAGAGTCTCGGCTCTTGAAAAGATGGAGCAGGCCTGTAATCACATATGAAAGTATTGGTTGTCATTAGCAGAAAGATTGATCTGAAAAGACAGCAGACCTGGAGTGAAAGTACTTACAATTTTCCACTGGGCTATTGCTGAATGACACTGCCCAGCAACCTTTCACCTCACAGATAATTAAATACAGAGAACAGATTACCATATTAGAAGGAAGAATTGGTTTAGGGATATTAAATAGATCCCCACTTTAGCAAAGCAATACCAAATTTCTGAATAATGATTTTGTTTGGTAAATAAAACATAATGAGGCCTGACAGGAGAAAGTCATTTTTCAATGTGCATTTAACTCAAAGTTGTAAAGATATTCACAAAGTCACCTGTGGCATGGGGGTTTCCATTAACATCCTTGGCCCAAACATTGTACATTTTTGCACTGACAATAAGGGAAAAGAAATGTTTTCAAGTGAACATCACAGACTTGAGAAACTGAGCCATTGCAATTTTTTCTATGATTTTTGGCTTTCAGTTTTCTACCATAATTTATCCTCAGGGAAAACAACTCTATTTATAAATTTTTAGTAGTGTTTAGACTCACAATTTTTGCTTGTTTACTCTCCTAGATCTCCTTGCCAAGGAGACACTATTCTAAGAAAAGAGGGCTGCTTTAAGGAAACTTCTTCTGACTCCACAGAGGGCTAGGTTGAATTCAAAAGTTCAAAAATGAGATCCAATTCCATATTAATATCAGGAACAAAGATTTTCATGTTCTTATTCTGGTGCATTAAAAAACTGATTTGCCTGAGTGAATTGTTTACTATACTCAAAATTTACTTTTGTAACTCCAAAATAGAAATATTTGGAACAAAAGAAATGACTCTAGTCAAAATAAGTATACAACAGCTTATTACTGCAAGGAAATCCATATTTCACTTTTGAACCCAAACATACAGACTCTTGTACTATATTTTGTATAATTTCTAAAACAAGTTTCCAAATACACACATCTCTTCACCTCATGCCCTCACTCTGAAATCTTCTGTGGCTACCAGTACCTATGTGACAAAATTCATATTCCTTAACCTGGTTTTTAAGATGCTTTACAGTCTGCCTCCAACCTAATTTTCCAACCATATTTTATATTACTTGAGTTCAAGCCCTAGCCAATGAATCTGTCCAAATCAATTATCCTCTCTGACACTAAACTTCATTTGAAAAATGGAGGAAGGTAGCAGAGACAAGATGAAAGAGAAAAAACAGGGACTCACCTAAGCTCTCCTAAATTCCTTTTCAAATAACTTCAAATAGTCACTCGAATGCTGAAGGAGCAGAACCTAAAAAAGGACAAGATGCAACAATTTTTAGCCCAAGACTACTTAGAAGGATTGTAGGTCTGCTGCTCTTGGGTAAAAGGGGAGTGAAGACTAGCACGGGCAGTGTCCAGGTGAGCCAAATGAAGGTCTCCAGTCCCAACATAGGAAAGCAATCAAAGCCCCAAGGCTTTGTAGACACAGTAGGCCCTACAGCCCAGAACAGCAGGTCCAGCCAGGTCCAGAAATCCTGGAGCAGCAGGTGAAATATCAGGTCCAGAGGCTCTGGCATAGCCCCCATATACATAAAAGAAGCTTGGGGTAGTACCCTCTGTATTCTAAAAGCAGACCTGAAGTTTAAAAGTCATGAAATAGACTGGAAATGAAGGGAAAAATCTTCACCATGAAAAGTTATTATGGTGGTAGGGAAGCTCAAAATACACAATGAGTAGAGGACAACAACATCAAAAATGTCTAAATGCAAAGCATAAAAGAGTAATATGAATTGGGCTTTGGCCCAAAAAAAACTTTTGGAAGAACTCAAAAACAATTGTAAAAATCAAATAAAAGAGGTAGAAGAAAAAAGTTAGGGTAACTCTTGTTACCCTAACAAGAGTAATGGGAGAGAAGAATTTTTAAAAGAGTCAACAGCTTGGTAAAGGAGGCAAAAAAATGAAAAAAAAAAATACAAAAATCCATTAATAATGATTTAAGAATTATTGTACTACCTGAAAACCATGATAAAAAAAACAGCTTATACATCAAATTTCAAGAAATTATCAAGAAAAACTGCCTTAACATCCTAAAACCAGAGGGTAAAAATAGTAATTTAAACAATCCACCAGATTTCACCACACTATCTATCATACCGCTTATCTACTAAAAATTCTCTTTTCTCCACAATTCTCTACAATTCGTAGAGTCAATGAACTCTAGCTGATAACCTCTGCACTTAGAGATTACCTAGTCCAGCCTCCTTTTAACTAAAGAAGTTATTGTCATTCTACTTGCAATCCAGCTCTTATCACAGAACTAGATATCATCCTAGAATTTGATTGGTGAGGTTTCATCATATGTAGTCTGATTCAGACCCACCTCACTGCTCTGTGCCATCACTCAGTTACATTCTCAACTCTCCTTTCCACTCTCAGTCTCTGATTTGAAGACAATAATCAAATCAGCATAACAATTCCTGGAAAGTATGTGTATTCATCAGTTGCATTAATACTCCACTCACCAATAGAATCATAAATCTTGAGCTGGAAGGGATTTAAGAAGCCATCAGTCAAACCTCTTTCATTATACAGATGAGAAAAATGAAGGAAAGGGAGGTTAAGGGATTTATCCAAGGTTAAACTAGTTATTATTGTTGTTCATTCATTTCAGTTGTGTGCAAGTCTTCATGCCTATATTTGGATTTTTCTTGGCAAAGATATCAGAGTGCTTTGCCATTTCCTTCTCCAGTTCATTTTAATTGATGAGGAAACTGAGGAAACCAGAGTTAAAAGACTTGTCCAGTCACACAATTAATAATTGTCTGAGGCTGGATTTAAACTCATGTCTTTCTGACTCTAGGCTTTATACTCTATTCATCATATCACATCATCTAGCTGCTCTATTAAACTAGTAATAAAATAAGCATGTGAAGAGGATTTTGCCCCTAGACCTTCTCAATCCAGGGTTTTTCCCACTGTGCAATAACATCTTCTGATAAAATAGAAAGAACAGGCTCTGGAATTGAGAGCTATACACAACCTTATGCAAAATCACAACTACATTGAGTTTGTTTTCTCATACATAAAATGAAGATGATGCAATCTAAGCTACCCACCTCATGGGTTTATTGTGGGTAAAGTGTTCTGTAAACCTTCAAGAGCTATATATTGTGTTCTTACTATTCTGTAATGACCTAAAGGAATATCTTAGAAAAAGATATTAATATTCATTCATTCTCTACAAGGATAACACGTGGTTAAAGTGAGCATTCCATTTATGCTATGAACTATTTATAATGGATATAGCTCAAAGTTAGAGCAAACATACATTAGCAGATTTCTTTTATTTTCTTTGGTTTAGGTAGAGTACTTTGTGAACTCGGAAATCCTTTCATTATTCAAAGTTTGCTGAAAAACAAATTTTCATAGTATTTCCACAGGTTGTTCTCATACCCAAAGTGATTCTTCTCTCATATTTAAAGAAAATAATGCACAAATACTATTTTTGCAGAAATATCAGAATTTCTTGGAATTTCCTGAGGGAAAATACTATTGAACAATATTTTTCTCTAATTCTAGTGGCTAGGGATGAAACTAGCCAACTCTATTTTAGTTTTAAAATGCATAGCAAATTCTCCCATATTTCAAGTATTAAAATTATTTTTCTGTAACTAATAAAATCCTTCTATCTTGATAATGAGGCATAGAAATTTCAATTGACAAGAAATAAATGTAATTTCTTACATAAAACCTGCACTTTTGTGGGTATTTAGAGAAATGTGTGTGGTGCACGTGTGTATATATATACAATATGTGAGTAGTTTCTGGTCAGTATACAATGGCTTAATCTCCTAATGGCTAAATTCCTATCCAGAAAAATAAAAACAAAAACAAAAACAAAACTTCAAGCAATACTGTCTTAAACATAAAAAACACGCTGGCCTACCAAGAGACTTTATAAATATATATTATGGAAAGGTTTTACTTAGCATGAGAAGACACTATTTGATGTATAATGAAGAAAGATAGCAAAACCAACTGAAAAGAATTAAGATCATTTGAACTAATTTATAAAAAAGAAGACTCTTCTATTAATTAACCTTTATTAATTTCCAAATGTCTCTTAAAGTTCTTACTAAGGCATAGCTGCCTCTGACTTTTCTAAAGCCACATGTCATCATGAAATCTATGTTGCCTTTATGGACAAAATTATCTATCATAACAAGCTAACGTGGAATTTTGAGGAGCAATACTCTTATACCCCCAAATATTATGTTTAAAAAACCCCAAAGCTAAATCCCACCACTCTATCTTTAGAGAAAAACAGGAAAAAAGAAAGCAGATTAGCAGTTAGATTTAACTATGTGGTACTACTAAAGTATCTGGATAAAACTGTTGAGGGAAGAAAAAAAAATGTTGCTCTATGGTGGAAAAAAAGCATTAAAGTTACAGCCAAAAAAATCTGAGTGGAATTTACTCATTATGAATTTGAGACATGTTACTCAGCTTTGCTTTGATTTCCTCAGCTGTAGAGTCACAGAGTGGTAGGAGTCTTAAAGAGAGGTATTCATGCCATGGATTATGTGTTGTTATCCTTATAGCTTTTGAACATATTGTGGTCCAAGGCTGAGTATTTGTTCCATGGATGACAAAATAACTCCTTTATTAGTCATTAAGGTAGAAGAGACATAGAACTTAAAATGGAATTGTTTCTTTCTGTTTTCTCACTTGTCAAGATTCCTTCATACTTAACCCCTCACTTTAACGGTCAGAGTCCTCCAGGACTGAACCCAGTCAGTCTTTAAATGGATTCATGCAGGGGTCCAACGCTAGGAGAGCTTCCTCAGTGTAGAGGGAGAGGGCAATATCCCTAGCCATCATCCTAGATCCAGCATCACCGTGACTCTTACTGTTAAATTTATACAATATGGGAGTCAGATTGCATGATGTCTAAAGCTCTTTTTGGCTCTAAGATCTGTGATTCTATAGGGGAAAAATTTCATTTCATTTCAGAAATGAGTTTCAGATTCCTAGATGTTGGTACCCTCTACCAAAGCCATTCTGGCTTAGGCACAATTCTAACCAAAGGATGTTTCCTGTATGTTTTCTGTTAGAAGAGGGCTATTACAAACCAATTTTACTCTCTAGCCAAGAGGTATGTACTTCATGCTTTCCTAAGTTCATGGAGCTCTTCTCTATGATTTTTTTTTCTTTCTCCATAAATCAAGAGATATTTTTCCTATCATCTTCTGGAGTCTACACCTATCCATCACCTACTTAACAGATAAAATGTTTTTTTCTCTATAGTTTTATTTCCTCTCTAGTCCAAGCATGGAACTGTGACTAGGAATTCTGATACCTTAGAAATGCAGATGGGAACAGCAGAATGAAAAAAACAATTAATCGATCAACAAGTATTTGCTGAGCATATACTATTTGCTAGACAGTGTGTTAAGTACTGACAATATAAACACAAAAAATGAAAATGCCCCTGTCCTCAATACACTATGAAAGAAATTTTCTTTCAAATATTTACATGTTGTTCTCTGACAAAAAAATGTACCTTTGACTATGAAATATTTCTCTCTGCATTTTTCAGGGGTCATCAAACTATAGCTTGTCAGTCAAATCCTGTCTACTATTTGGTTTAGTATAGTCAATTAGCTAGAAAATTTCCAAAACACAAAAATACAAACTTTCCTTTTCATCCCTTTGGTTGGTAAATGTTATTTAAAAACCTCATTAAACTATATGATTTGTATTTTCCTCAAAATATCTTGGTGTCACATTCACTTTGGGAAAAATCTTTAAATATAAAGAGTAATCATCAAACCTGCCAAGATAATGATTTATTTTTAATTAGTTAATCTGATAATCATATTCAGAAACTAAAGAAATGGGAATCAGTGAAATTAATCAATACCATAAACATTTATGAAAGAGGGTAAATTCTCCTTCCCCTTATCTCCTTAAATATTGTCTTATAGAAAGAGATATCCCATAATTCAATCATGAAGTATTTATTATGTATTGAGAAAAAATTTAAAACAAGAATTTATGAAGTGCCTATTGGCAGGCACTAATCTTGCTTCTAGGGATGCAAATAAAAATGAAAGAAATAATACTTGCTCCCAAGAAACTTATATGACCTAAAAAGCTAGCCTGGTACCCAATCTTAGAAGACAAGGAAAAGGAAATATTTTACTGGAGAAAAGGCAATCCCAGAGAAAGGCAAAAGTCCTCAGGAACTCTTAGGGACTAGAAGACTTGGAGATAATGGGGCCACATGCTCAACATGAGGAAGAAGCATGTTCTTCAGCTGTTGACACAAAGCAAAAGTCCCCTCACCCCAAAAATATAGTTATGACTTTGATAATAAGAGCTCAACCATATGGAAGGCTATAAGATTTACAAAGGAGATTAATTCAGTTCAAAAGGCATTTAATGAGAAACTATTATGTGGCAGACACATTTCTAGTTACTGAGAGTAAAAAAGATAAAATCTAAGCAGACCTTACATTGAAGCATTCCATGGAAAGAGGAAAAGATTTGGTAGCAAGGGAGAAAGGGAAAGCAACATTTATATTGAAAACTAAATAAAAATGCACATAAAGTAATTCCCAAGAGAAAGAACTACTTTAATACGAAAAGCTATTTATTGGTAATAGAATGCAAATGCCATAAGGTTCAATGGACGGGTAGACTATTGTAGTATAAGGATAGCAAAGTGATAGGCTAACATAGTTGGGTATGAATGACTAGTATGTGGTGGATTGAGAAGGTAGAATTCCAAACCCAGAATTGTAGGAATTCTGATTCAGGCCATCAGAGAGTTGTATGTCAGGCCCTCTACTACATAATTTGCAATGTTGATTTGATTATAAATCCCTGAGCAAAAGATGGCATCTGAGGGATGAGAAGGCACAGGGCAAATGCTTATTAATCCTTGGTCTTGCCTAATGGTGAAGTCAGGGATGGGTGGAATACTGGGGCCTGGACTCCAATCTCCTTTATCTGAGAGCAACAATGGTTGCCAACTGGGTAGTTTTTTAATGCCATGCCCAAAGCAGCATTACAGCAGCATACCCTGTACATAAAAATCAGATTCAGTACTTACCCTTTCCAGACATCCTGACTTCACTGCCCATTGAGACTATATAGCAGAACAAGTATAGGTCAGAGCAATTTCTCCAGAAAAACAATCTACTTATGAATAGAGGGAGAACCCACAGGGAGCCATGTCAACCCATGTTTAAGTTCACTATGCCCTCTGCACTGGGAATGAGTAGAGTAATAGGGAATTTTATTACATATTACACCATATTACAAAGGAATAAATGCTCATGATTTTTTTTTTGCTTGCAATGCACTACAAGAAAATTTTCCAATTCCCTATGATATTCAGTTCTTGTGGTTTTAATAGATTTGTATGTCTTTTTTTTTTCTCTTCACTCTACCTTACTGATATTTCTTGCTATTAGAGTACCTGTCAGAAATTTAAAGCTAAGGGCATGCCCTACTAAAAGGGGATTTTGCTTTTAACCTGCTGTTTGAGACTCTACTCCTACAATGTAGGCAGCCTTGCAGAGAATTATAAATCTTATAATTATGTGGCAATAACGTATTCATTATAATGAATGACCAAAGCTTCCAAATCACAAAAAGTAGGAAAGTAAGGTATTTATCTAACTCTTTCAGGGAAATAAACAAAGTCCAAACCAATAAACCTTTTGATGCTTCCACTAATGCTTCAGCAGGATTTAGAAAAGTGTCCAGTCAAAATTCATAGGCAAGGTCCTTTTGGTTTGGGCACGATCCCACTGTAGACATAGCTAGGACGTTGTACAGGAATTTATTCAATCTTCCTGATGTTCTATCATTAATGAGAATCATTAAAAAGATCATCTTAATAATTAATAATTCAAAGAGGTGAGTAATCATTAACTATGAAGGAAAATTGTCACCATTAAATTGGTCCCAACAGAGAAGAACATTTAGATGAGGAAAAGGGAAGATATATTTATCTATGAAGAAGCTATGTGGTATAATGGAAAATTCCTTGAATTTTCTAGTCAGAATAACTAAATTCTAGTCCCTTGCTGGCTATTTCATTCTGGGCAAGTACTTTAACTTTTCTAAGCTTCATTTTCCTCCTGCAAAATAGAAATAATAATACTTAAGCTACAGAATCTTACAGAGTTTCTGGGAGGCAAATGTTTTGTAATCCTCAAAGTACTTTATAAATGTGAGCTATTATTATTAATTCTATATTTGACTACATATAGCTTCATTTAAAATCAATATGCATAATTTAGAGTTGGATTGAGACATTTGCCTATTAAGCTAAGCTTTTTCATCTAGATGAACAGACTCTTATACAAGGACCACTCAGGCAGTCCATTCTCTATCAAAATCTTTAACACTTTGATAACCAGTGATTTCATAGGCATGAATCTATTGAAAAAATCTAGATTGCAGTTCATGACTCCAGAAATTTTAAGACCATCTAAGTAAAACAATTTATAGGTTCATTGGTTTAGAACTGGACAGATGCATGTCATCTAATCCAATTCATTCATTTTATAGATGAGGAACCTATGATCAACCAGATGATGAGTCTTTCTGAATTTAGCATTCCAACAAAAAAGTCCATTCCTAACATTCTACTCAGAGTATTTATAGCTTTTGACGATCAGGCAAATCTTGATTTCCCCTGGCATAGCCTTTAAGAATGTAAGTTCACTTCCACCCAACAGGGAGTCATTAGAGTAAAATGTTAGTGTAAGCTTTATGAACTATTCCATTTCTGGTTTTAGTAGGGTGGTTAGTAACTTGCCTCACACATTATAGGAACTCAAAATATTCTTTGTAAATTAATAGATTTTTTTTCTTTCCAGACAAATTGGGTCCACAGCATTTCACTAACTTCCTATCTTCAGGAATTTTCAGGAAAAAAAATTGCCACTATTCAAACCATATGATTCCCTTTTAAAAGGAAATTTAATTCTGAAGATTTTTAAAACAAACAATATGTTCAGATATTTTAGTTATTAAAATTTTGTTTTAATGCAAATTCACTATGTTTCCCATGCCAAGTTATGACAGATGAAAAATATTATTCTGGATATATTATGAAAGTTGGAAGAATGGAGTCTTGAAGGACTTAAAGGATTTGGAAATGAAAAGAACCCTAGACATCATCTTTTCTATTGACTGATTCAACAGGTGAAGAAGATGAAGAAAAAGAAGGGGGGATAGGCCAGTACAATATGAGTTCATTTTTGTTAAGCCAAACCCCAGCCAAGGGGTAGAAAAAAGGGCTGAGATCTTCTATTGAGGTACAAAGGTAGTGAAATGGAAACTTACCAAAGTTATGTCAGCTGGAAACCCCTCACACCCTTTCCCCAACAGATATCAGATGATTACATCCCCACAACATATGAATGAAAGGAGGTAGAAGAAAGGAATGAGTGCCGTTCAACAGGTCGGTCTTCACTCTCTCTCCCACTCTAACCCTAAATCCAATCCATTCCAGGAGAAAGGTAGTCAAAGGGGCAACCTTCCTTAGGTTTTGAGCCTTTGGATTTGTTTGTTTTTTAAAGGGGCCATGCAGAATCATTGAACTATCTGATGTAATCTGCTGGTAGAAATAAGTCCCAACAAACCATAGGTTCATCCTTGCCATACGGGAAGTATAACAAACTGACTCTGTTAGTGGAATAGTGTGCTGGTAAATGTACAATTAGCTCTTGAAAATGTATCCATACACCCCAATTAACTACAAAGGACATTTGAAAGAACATGCTATATGCATCTAAAGAAAGAATTAACAAATAGAAATATGTATTAAATGCTTTTACATATATAGGTATATGTATGTATACTTGTTTCTAATGGTAACTATCTCTAAGGTGAGGGAAGGGAAGAAAAAAGGGAAAAAAATTTTCATGATAACTTTATTATATATTTAAAAGGAGTTATTATGCTGTTTTAGAAATGCTTATTTTATACATAAATTAAAAATAAAATTCATTTAAATTTTTAAAAAGAAAATGTATTCATGACATACTTCAAAGTTTAACCTACATGATTAACATTTTTAATCACTTTCTTAAGTTTAAACAATCAACAAAATAATAAATCAAGACCTAATTTCTAGCCTTGGTTTATAGCTAAAATTTGTAAATGCTCACATATCTGGTTTAAAGAGTTGGCTGAATGCCTTTTTTTGAAGATTCTTAAGTAGAGGCCAGACATGTCCAAAATGCTACAGGAGTTTGATAAGATGGGACAAGATGGGACTTAGAATAGAAGGCTTCTTCCCCAATTGATAATTAGTCAAAGCATACGAATAGACAATTTTCAGATAAAGAAATTAAAATCATTTTGGTCATATGAACAAATGCTCTAAATCAGTCTTAATTAGAGAAATGCAAATTACGAGTTCACATTTCTCACATTGGCTAAGATAACAGGAATAGATAAAGATAAATGTTGAAAGGGATACAGGAAAACTGGGACACTAATGTATTGTTGATGTTGATGTTGTGAAATTATGCAACCATTCAGGAGCACAATTTGGAATTATGCTCAAAAGGCTATCAAAGTGAATATCTTTGAACCAACAGTGCCTTTACTAAGTCTGTATCCAAAAATAAAATCATAAAGGAGGGAAAAGGACCCACATTGCAAAAATGTTTGTAGCAGCTCCTTTTTGTGGTGGCAAAGAACTAACAAATGAGTAGATGCCCATAAATTGGGGAATGGCTGAATAAGTTATGCTATATGAAAGTAATAGAATATTACTGTTCTGTAAAAAATGATAAACAAGTTGATTTTAAAAAAGCCTGGAAAGATTTACATGACCTGATACTGAAAGAAACAAGCAGAACCAAGAATACATTTTATACAGTGATAACAAGATTTTGTCATGATCAACTGTGAAAGGCTTGGTTCTTCTCAGCAGTTCAGTGATCCAAGGCAATCCCAGTAAACTTTGGATAGAAAATGCCATCTTCATCCAGAGAGAGAACTATGTAGACTGTAAATCAACACATGCTATGTACACTTTTTTCTTTTACTTCTGTTTTATTTTTCTCATGCTTTTTCCCTTTTGCCCTGACTTCTCTCTCCCTACATGATTCATAAGGAAATATTTTTAAAAGAAGAAAAGAAAATGAATATACATGTACAACCAAAATTAATTTTTTTAAAGAATAGAAAGCCTGTGAAGGGATTTTCCAGCATTGAAATGATGTGACTCTGCATTTCACTTTATATATAACTTCTTAAATGTCTGCTTTGTAAAATGAGGGATGTCTATAATATTTTCATTGAAATCCTTTCTACTTCATCCAGAAAAAACTTCATTTAGATTATTAGATTGTCCCTGTCCCTTGTTTGCTGAATGATAACACCTGACTCAAAGGGTCAGCAAAATGAGGAAAACAGGTCTGTTTTTCAACTTGTTTGCATTTCTGGTAATACTAGTAGCAAGAGTTAAATTAATGACAAAAATGAAGTTAAGGGATTATTTATGGTTTCAAGTGATGTCAAGGATAATTGAGACCTGACTAAGGAAGTGAACACATTTCTATCTATGAATCACATCTCAAGTCTGATAAAAAAAAAAAAAAAAGTTCCATGTCAAGTGACTTTAAGATTTGAAAAGCAGGCGAATTTTTACATTATTGCATATGATATAATAGCAGGAATTTTAAGGATGTCAGCCCTTTTTGGTGTGATTTAATACAGCCTACTTAAAAGAAAAAATAGGAAATCTATGTGAACAGTTTCCAGCTGTCAGCTCCAATTTGCCATGACAGTCCATGACACAGGAAGCTCTCTGTGTTATTGAGCAGTTTTGACTGTCTTAAAAAAAAAAAAAAAAAGCTGATTTGAATTTGTTCTCTCTTCCTCTCTTTTCTTCCCTCCTTTCTCCCTCCCTCCCACTCTGTCTCTTTCTCTGTTTCTGTCTCTCTCTTTCTCTGTCTCTCTGTTTCTGTCTCTCTCTCTGTCTCCCTCCCTCCCTTCATCCTTCCTCCTCTTTTTCCTTCTTTCTCTCTCTCAGACCTCCTAGAAATGCAATCTAATTTGCCAGTTTCTTTTACACAAAGAAAAAATAAAATCTACCCTTTTTAAATTTTGTATTATGAATTTAAAATTGTCAATAAACACAAACATTTCTATAAACAAAGAAAACATAAGAGGATTTTATATGGAAATGGAAACTGTTGCATTCAATATGTTTATTTTTTAAATTATATATTACATTTAAAATAATACTAACATTGTTAATAACAAAATTGTTCTTCTCTGTGATCCCTTTTGAAACTTATTTTTCTCTTCTGTGTATTTATTAGAAATTTCACTGAAATTCTTTTCTTCAATTTCTTCTTCTTCACTACCCACTGTATCCTAATCCCAATACATCAATTAAATTGAAACCCTCTTTGGTAATCAATAAATATAGTCAATCAAAACAAATCAATACATTGGCTAAAAAAAAAACTGCAAAGAAAACTAGGAATCAGTCTTATACAAATTAGGTTTATTATATCATTTCAAAGCATATACCACAATGAGCTAGAAATGAATACATAATCTAAATATAGGTACTGTAGTTTGTTAAGACTCTTTTCTGCATTTATAAATACAATAATGTTATTTTTATCCTTTTTGTTATTGAGATGGTTTATGAGGCTTGTAATTTTTCTATTGGTAAAACGATTCTGAAATATTATAACTACAATCTAGTTATATTTAACAATCTTTTAAATATGTTCCCATTGATTCATTGTTAATATTTTATTTACTACTCTAACATAAATATTTAATAAAGAAAATTACCTATGTTTTTTTTTTCCCTCCGTCATGTTTCCCTGGTGTAGCTATCAAAACAGTAGTTTCATAGAAGTAGTTTGTTAAAATGCCAATTTTTTTATTTTAAAAAATGTTATTTTCACTTGTAAATGCATCCATTTTTAAAAGTTGGGGGGGGGGGTGTTTAACCTTTTCCTTGAGGATTTATCAGTTGCCAACTCAATTTCTTTTTCTGGAATTGGGTTTTTTTAAGTTCTCTAATTCCTGTTATGTAAATTAAAGTATTTTATATTTTTTAAGTTTTTTATTACTTTTAGTTAAATTTTGGATCCAAAAAATTGGACATAATGGTTTCTAACAATTTCTTTTATTTCACTATCAGTTATTAATTCTCTTTTTTTAATTTTGGATTATGCATTTTTTTCCTTTTAAAGAAAGTAATGAATTTTTCTTTCTTGTTTCAAAACCCTGACTCCCAGATATATTTATTTTTCAACTTAGTATTTTTACTTTGCTTAATTCTTCTTCAGTTTTCATTTTTGGGGTGAGAGGATTAAATCAGTTATTTATTATTGGAGGGGCTTTAGTTGCATATCTATTCCAACTTTTCCCCTTCTTCCCTCCCCCAAACAGTTTTCTTGTTGCACAGGAAGAATCGGATTCAGACAGTTTACACTGCAGTTCAGACTGCAAACAGTTTACATACATTTCCCAGTGTTCTTTCTTTGGGTGTAGCTGCTTCTGTCCATCATTGATCGATTGAAACTGAGTTAGATCTCTTTGTCAAAGAAATCCACTTCCATCAGAATACATTCTCATACAGTATCGTTGTTGAAGTATATAATGATCTCCTGGTTCTGCTCATTTCACTCAGCATCAGTTCATGTACGTCTCTTCAAGCCTTTCTGTAGTCATCCTGCTGGTCATTTCTTACAGAACAATAATATTCCATAATCTTCATATACCACAATTTATTCAGCCATTCTTCAATTGATGGGCATCCATTCATTTTCCAGTTTCTAGCTACAAACAGGGTTGCCACAAACATTTTGGCACATACAGGTCCCTTTTCCTTCTTTAGTATCTCTTTGGGGTATACGCTCAGTAGTAGCACTGCTGGATCAAAGGGTATGCACAGTTTGATAACTTTTTGAGCATAGTTCCAAATTGCTCTCCATAATGGCTGGATGTATTCACAATTCCACCAACAATGTATCAGTGTCCCGGTTTTCCCACATCCCCTTTTAAGTTCTTGCTTTTTAATTCCCATTTTATGATCATCCCTCCATGGTTGAAAGTTTTTTGCTTATGATTATTCTCTACCCATCTCTGGTTTCCCCCTTTGAAACTCTTCTCTCTTTGCCAGACCTTTTTTTTTTCTGTTGAATATATTGCATTAATGCACCAAATGCTTTGTATGTGTAGATTTAACTCTCTTTTCTCCAATTCCAAAAAAAAGAGAGGGTCATAAAATGTTTAATTCCCACTTAGAACTTAGTCAGACACCAAAATGATCCATTGCATTCCAGGGCATTGCCAGTCATTCTGACTTTTGGTCCTACCAATAGCCCTCAATAACTTTAGAAAAACGAATGAGGCTCATAACTTTGTACAACTTTGCCTCACTTGAAACCAATTCAAACACAAGTTAAAACATCATCCCATGATGTCAGTTGGTCTTTTTTGAAAATGAACAAAAAACAAGAACAATTTCTCCACTTTACCACCACTTTTTTTCTAAATTCTTCTGGGACATAAAAAATGTGAGAAATATTAAATTGCTCTTTAGTATTCCTCATTTATTTCCTGGTATATTTCTGTCTCTGTTCTTTTTCTTTCTCCTTTAAAAGGCAACAAAAAAGAACAAAACCAAACTCTATGATTCTTTTTTACTTATTTATTGTTTAATCTTTCCAAGTTTAAATGTATTTATTTAGTTTAATACACATTGCTTTATGAATCATATGGATAGAGAAAAATCAGAGCAAAAAGGAAAAACCATGGAAGAGAAAAAAAAAGAAGTAAACATAGCATGTATTGATTTATATTCAGTCTCCATAGTTCTTTTTCTGGATGCAGATGGCATTTTCTGTCCAAAGTCTATTGGAATTGCTTTGGATCAGTGAACTACTGAGAGGAACCAAGTCTTTAATAGATGATCATCACATATTCTTAATGTTATTGTGTATAATTTATTTCTGGTTCTTTCTGTTCTGTTCAACATCAGTTCATGTAATTCTTTTTGGCCTTTCTAAAATCAGCTAGTTCATTATTTTTTATAGAAAAATAATAATCTATTATCTTCATATATCACAACTTATTCAGTCATTCCCCAATTGATGGTCATCTACTCATCTTCCAATTCTTTGTTATCACAAAAAAGAACTGCTACACACATCTTTACACATTTGGGTCCTTTTCACTCCTTTATGATTTCCTTGGGATACAGACCCAACAGTGGCACTGCTGAGTCAAAGGGTATGCACAGATTTATAGCCTTTAGAGCATAGTTCTGGACTACTCTCCAAAATGGATGCATCATTTCACAACTCCACCAACAATGCATTAATGTCCCAGTTTTCCCACATCCCCTTCAACATTTATCATTATCTTTTCCTATCATCTTAGCCAATCTGAGAAGTATGAGGTGGTAACTCAGAGTTGTTTTAATTTTCATTCCTCTAATCAATAGTGATTTAGAGTATTTTTCATGTGACTATGGATGGCTCTAATTTCCTCATTTGAAAAATATCATTTGACCATTTATCAATTGGGGAATAATTTGTATTCTTACAAATTTGATACAGTTCTTTATATATTTTAGAAATGAGACCTTTATCAGACATAGTTTGTAATGATTTTTTCCTAGCTTTGTATTTTCCTTGTAATCTTGTTTCTGTTGGTTTCATTTGTGCAAAACCTTTTTAATTAATGTGACCAAAGTTGTCCATTTTGCCTTTCATAATATTCTCTAGTTCTTCTTTGGTCATAAATTCTTTCTTTCTCCAAAGATTTGATAAGTCAATTATCCCTTGTTCTCCTAATTTATTTATGGTATCATCTTTTATGCCCAAATCCTCTACCTATTTTGACCTTGTGGTATGGGGTGTGAGACATAGGTCTATGCTGAGTTTCTGACATATTAATTTCCAGTTTCCCCAGCAAATTTTGTCTAGCATACTCTATTACTCTTAAATATGTGGGATTCTGAAGGAACACTTGTCTCTTCTCTTATTAGAATGTAAGCAGATGATCATCCTTTAGTATCTTTAGGTTGCTTAACTATTTGCCCATCTAAGTTTTCCTTTCTCTTTATGTTTTCATTTCAAAGACTACCCAGCTATAGTCTTTCGTCAGTAATATTTAAAAGTCTTCTGTTCTACTGAAATTATGTTTTCCCTCCATTATTATGCTTAGGGTTACAAATTGCTTTGGTTGTAAGGCTTCATAATTTGCCTTTTGCTGTGTCATATTACAAGATTTCCTTCCCTTTAAAATAATTGCAGGATAATTTAATGTGATGCTGACAGTAACTTGATATTTAAACTCTTTATGGCTTTTTTGTCACTTACTTTTTTCAGTACTATTCATGACTTCATGAGTAATGTCATGAAAATCCCAATGGTGATTTTCTTGGCAAATATACTGGAGTTTTTGTTATTTCCTTCTCTAGCTCATTTTATAAAAACTGAGGCAAACAAGTTAAGTGACTTGTCCAGGATCAATAGCAAGTAAGTATCTAAGTCTATATTGCTAATCTATAGGATATTATTGTCCCAGTAGATCATGTATTTGGGGGAGGCCATATAGAGAACATGGTCTTACAGAATGGAAATTTCACAAATGGCCAATAATTCAGTTGTCTGAACAATGCCACAGCTATTTGAACCATTTCTAGGAAAATATTATGAATATATAGATAGACATAGAAGCTCCTGCAGTGGTAGTATTTTATATAATACCAGTAGTGATGCCAGCCTAGCATGTCTGGGGAAATAATTCCTGTGAAGAAGGGGCTGGAAATTCTCTCCCACTTCAAACCTACTTCCACACTGATCAGGCAAGCCAGCTTAGCTGAAACATTAAGGCACCTTAAAGAAAAGAATCATGTGTCAAGCAACTCAAATCATCACCATCATCTTGACCACCAGGTCCTCTCAAACCCTGAAGGAAACATGCCAGGCCAAAGAATATTGGAAATTGCAGTGCCCTGTGAACCACATGTCGGTTTCCAGTCAAGCCCCCTAAATCTAAGATTAAGTGAGGAAATTATGAAGAAGAGCTATCACACTAGCACCAACTTCTAATCAACTATACCCAAATAGCAGAAAGGAACAAGAGATCTGAAAATGACAGCAGCCCTAATGCCACCTTCATTGGTTATACTGCTTCCAGACCAGACATCCACATAACCATTATCCATGGAGCTGCTCCTGTGGAAAAGGAATCAGTCATTCCCAACAACACTATTATCATAAACCACCATGTTCTCTCAGACCTCAATGAATATACCTCAGGACCCTGAACCTAAAAGCCTTTGGAATAACAAAGTTTTTAGTTCGGTGCCCATTGTAATTTTGGGGAGATACCTCTTGGCAACTGATCCTGTAGGTGCTACAGTCACAATTACTGAAGATCCAGAAAAGAAAGTTCTTGCCATTGTTAAATAGTTCAACATCAGAAACTGGTATATACATGTGAGTATATATACATATACAAATGAAGCATCTGTATATGTATGTGTATATCTATATTCACACATTATATAGATATATATATACATATAGACATGTTTCATTTTGCATAATCAGAGTACAAAATGAAATGCATAGGTATGTGTATATAGATATATATTTGTATACAGATATATCTATATATTTTATATACTCACATATTTTACTTCTCTATCTGGAGATTGGTAGCATATTTTATCATTAGTCTTCTGGAATTATGACTGATCATTAAGTTCCTAACTTTTTCAAAATTGTATATCTTTAAAATATTGTCATCACTGGGTAAATTATTATTCTCATTCCTTCACTCATAGCAGTTCATACAAGTCTTTCCAGATTTCTATAAAAAAAACTTCCCTTCAGTTTTTGTAGCAAAATGATGTTGTGTGTCAATATGTTTTATTATAATTTGTCCAGCCATTCCCCAGTTGTTAGGTACCCATTCAGATTACCATTCGTTGTGACTGTAAAAAGAGCTATAAATATTTTTGTCCATCCTCAGTTAGAGTGTCCTTCTTGCAGTCAGGAACTAGATTGTAAGATATTGGAAATCAATATCTGAGAACTGTGAATTCTGTTTACCTTTCCTTTTATGAAACATTGTTATCCTACACTTAGCTACAGTCTATAATGTGGCATTACTGGCCTAATTGCCCTTGATTTTTATTTCCTTTTATATGTACTGCCTGGAAATTGTGGAAATCCCACATAGTTGATATGAATTAACCTGGCTCCTCTCACCCTGTCATGACTTGCAACCAATGTTGATCAAACTCCTTACTGACATATACTAAATTTTGAGCTTGTTTTTCCATTTTACAATAATAATTAACTGGTAACTTGTCTGGAAATACAAGAATTGACTAGATGAGGACAGGTTGAGAACTCCACGCTTCTCCAAGGCATTAGATTTCCTCTTTTTGTTTGGTTTTTTTACAGGTCAGTAAGAATTTTTATTCCTGTTTTGGTTTATTTATTTTCTTGAGTCAGCTAGTTCCCATTACTTTGAACCCTGTTTTATTTTAAATCCAGCTAACTCAAGAGAAGAATCATCTTTTTTCCTTTGTTATTATTTTTTGGTGCCAACAGATGTTTTGAAGTTAGATCCTCTAAGTGAATCAGTTTAATCACCTCAACTGAACTGTTTTGGGAGTGTCTGCCTGAATTTCTATAATTACCTCCTTTTTAACTATTGTGGGAGGTTTGTTTGAGTTTGTTGTTTTGTCTGTCCCGAAGACCACATGTCTCTTGGAAAACCTTTGCAGTTTTTCGGTGAAATTATTCCCATTCTCTCTTTTTTTTTTTACTTTCAAATTATCAAATTTGGTTTTTAACTTTCCCATAAGCACTCTGCCTGCCATCACTTGTGAGCCCAAAGGGTAGTAACACAGAGTAATGTGGCTTCAGTGGAGGAATGAGTGGATATTCTATATAAATCTCTCCTTATCTTCCCCTTTGTAATAAGACAGGTCTTTTCAAGTAAATTCAAGGGACTGTAATATTTGTGTGATGATATCCTAATATTTTAAGTATCTGTGAAAGAACTAATTTGACAGCACTTAAAAAAAAAACTTAGAAAGTTCTTCTTGATTAGTAGATAAAATGGCAGAGGAAAAGAGAATAAAGCATGCCTAGTTTTTGACTCTTGAATCTCTTCATCTCTTTTCTGTTAACTGTTGAATATGTGGAAACCACACAGCAGTGCCACTACTGCATCTGTATCCCAAGGAAATCATAAAGGAAGGTAAAGGACCCACATGTGTAAAAATGTTTGTAGCTCTTTTTGTGATAACAAAGAATAAGAAAATTGAGTAGATGCCCATCAATTAAGGAATGGCGAGTGGAATATGAAGATAATCGAATATTAATATTCTACAAAAATGATGAACAAGGTGATTTTAGAAAGTCCTGGAAAGGTTTACATGAACTGATGCTGAGCAAAACAAGCAGAACCAGGAGTACATTGTAAACAATAACAGCAAGAACATGTGATGATCAATTATGAAAGATTTGATTCTTCTCAGTAGTTCCAAAGCAGTCCCAATAGACTTTGGACAGAAAATGCTATCTACATCCAGAAAAAGCACTATGGAGATTTGATATAAATCAATACATGCTATGTTCACTTGTTTTTTTCTGTTTTTTTTCTCTTCCATGATTTTTCCCTTTTGCTTTGATTTTTCTCTCCCAAACATGATTCATAAAGCAATGTGTATTAAAAATAAAAAAAAATTTAAAGTATGTGAAAACCAAAGATTATCTACATTTATCTTTACTATCTATATCTATAATTAAAAGACTTTCTCACTCATTTCAGTGGTCAGTTTTCCCCTTCCATTTTGATCTTTTCAGGCAGAGAAGAAAGAAAGAAATAAAAGAAAAATGGAGAAAGTTCTTCTCTTGTACCTAACATTCATTGCTTTGAAAATAAAAAGTAAATTCCTGACACTACAACAAATTTTTAAATTAGACTTGCAATTATAGCAGGCACAATATTTGAACAATTTATGTGGCAAATTTCATGATAGAGGTTTTATTGACTTAAACTTGGAAGCAAAAAGATTTGAATGTTTTTTTATCCATTTTTATAAACACTTCTTTCTGACACTTAACTATTACAGAAGTATAAATTGCTGAATAAGGAGTTCCTCAAACCTTGTACTGAATATACTTACTTTCAATGTAGTGAAAGAAATGTACTCATGGTTTTTTTTATGTTATCCTAAAAAGGGAAGTATATTTTTATTGCCCAGAATAGAACCATGAAATGTGCTGAACAATAATTCATCCATTTACTTTTAAGATAAAATTTGCCTAACCATAATGTGATGAAGCTAGGTAGTCTTAGATTCAGAAACTCAAATTTTAGTTGTGTGCCTTTAGACAGATCAATTATTCCATTTATTTCATTCTTCTTATCTGTTAAATGAGGTAGGTAGCACCTACCTCTCAGGTTTGTTGTAAAGATCAGGTTATTTACATTTTGCAAATATTGAAGCTCTTTATATGTTTTAACATCTGAAAACGTGTGCATTTGTCTTAAAGGTGCATCTGTAAGAATGCAAGCTCTTTATTCAATTTACACAAAATCTTATTTAAATTTTTTTTATTTCCAAATATAGAATCTACACTTCAATGCCAATATGGATTGTTGAGACAAACAGGAAACCTTCTTTAAGGGAAAAGAGATTTGCCATTCCTTATATATTTCTTTTAAAAAAGGAAGAAAGGAAGGAAGGAATGAAGGAAAGAAGGAAGGAAGGAAGGGAAGGGAAAGGAAAGGAAAGGAAAGGAGAGAAGGAGGAAGGGAGGGAGGGAGGGAGAGACGGAGGAAGGGAGGGAAGAAGGAAGGGAGGAAGGGAGGAAAGAGAGAGGGAGGGAGGAAAAGAAGAAAGAAAGAGAAAGCTAGCAAAATTTTCAATTCATTAGGGAAAACAAAATATTATGTCATATGCAATGTCCCAAACATATAGGCTCACCATATGCAAAGGAGTGGCAAAGTGTTTTTTTTTATATTTCTTCTTTAATATCAACCTTCTTTGTTTATATTTTTGTGACATTCCTCTTTGTTTTGTGGTGGCTTTTCTTTACCTTTATATTTTTGTAGTCAAAGCATATATTGTTTTCGGTTCTTTTTTCACTTCATCAGTTCATGTAAATTTTTCTATTTATAGACTCTTGAGGTCTTTAAACTTTTCTCTACTAATTTAATCAGTCACAGCCACTGAAAAGGAGACCAGTGAATAGGTGAGGAAGGTGTGTTACCAGCATGCCCAGTTTATCTTCAATCTCCCTCCAAGGAAAGTAGAGACGCACCATTCCATCATCCCAATCTCAGACCACTGAGGTAAAGTAAAAGCCATATCAAGTTGTCATCCTGATCTCCCGCCTTGGCAGAAGGAGAGTATCACTACTACTTTTCCTCCAAATTCTAGCTCTTTTGACTAAATGGCTTAGACTCTGAAAGATCTCCTACTAGAGATTATAGTACTATTGACTTTAAAAATCTATCTAAATTTTTCACTTAATGATTAATAATCTCCCTTCAGACCATAGTCTCCCCATTCCAGTGAATCTGAAACCATGTGGGTCATTATCCAAACATCATTCCTCACCCTCTTACTAACTAATTCTTTCTTTTTATTCCTTCATCTAACTGACCTCTCAAACTTCCAACCAAAACCAACTCACCCCTTTCACTGTACCCTCTGGAATGCTTGCTTCATAAGCAACAAATTTAATTTCATATTAAATATCTTCCTTTTTCACACCTTCCTTTTTTTTTCTTTCACCGAGAGATGGCTTCTATATGATGACACAGTCTTCCAGGCTTCCTTTTCACTGGTTGCATTTCCATTCATGCCCCATCTCCCTCATTGATTAAGGTAAGGAAATTGGAATACTCCTTGTTTCCCATTATCAAGCAAGACCCGGAAGTTACATTAAGTAAAACAGGAATTAATCAAGTCTCAGAGAGTTTCATTGCATTTTAGGGAAAACTAATTTCTGTTAAAGAGAAGCAGGAGAATCAAGGTGATACTACAGATAACTGATAAAATTTTAATGTTGTTAAGGAACTATCATCCTCTCCCCTACACACACACACACACACACACACACACACACACACACACTAAATCTCTCTGATACCTTATGAAAGTCTCAAGGTTTTCCTATGAATATTGTCATTATACTTAAAGGTCCTTCAGCTCTTAACTTTTAACTTTTCCTAGTCTGGGATGACGAGCACTTCCATCTGACCTAATTCTCCATCCTTTAGGACATCTGTAACTTTCTATCTAGCTAGCTAATAAATTCTCATATATGTGTGTGTATGTTTTCTTTCCTAATTAGAAAATGAAATCTTTGAAAACTGAGACTGTCTCATTAGACTGTTCCCATTTGAACCTACGCAAAAGGCTTGGTATGAGTGTCAAATTGCTTGATGTACCTATAACAAGCTATAAAGGCTAATAACTGGTTCAAAGTGTTGAGTCAATTTAGAGCTAAAATTCTCTGGGTAATTCATGCCTATATTAATTGCTTACCATCCAGTATACTTACAAAACATTAATACTTTTAATACTTTAGTTCTTTCACTCTTAGACCCAGCCAAAAATATTTTTAGTTTATATTTTATATATATTTATATGAATTTTATATAAATTATATATATACATGAAAATATAAGGAGGTGGGAGAAGTGTGGAGGCAGAGAGAGGTTCTATTTTTTCCCCTCTTTTGACATGAGTAACTCCATCTCTGAATTAGCAACCATTTCAATGTAAATTGAGCAAGATATGTTCACTTCTTTGTATTTGGATTTCGCTTCAATCTAGTGTACTTCCAAGTCTAAAGATCACCATCATAAGCATATTAGTTGAGAAGAGCCTGAAGTACTCGAAAAATACAAAATACATGTATTATCACCAATGCAGTCATAATGGTGACCTAGGATGTAAGATATTGCAAATCCTGTATCTTAGAACTGTATGAAACATTGCCACTTGATACTGTCTTCTTTGTATACTGGCTAGAAATTATTTGTGAAAAGCCTATTGGTTCATAAAGATTTTTTGTGTGAATCAACCAATGTCTTATTTGCTATGACAAATAAAGCTTTTCTCATTGACTTTATCCTTTACTCAAAGTTATTTATCCTTCTTACCATAACAATAACCCATATAACAATATCACCTAATGCAGGGCTTCTTAAACTCTTTTCTACTCCTGATCTCTTTACATCCGAGAAATTTATGCAACCTCAGGTATATAGGTATATAAGATAGGTATACAAATCAAACAACATCAAACGAATCATCATTTCATGATCCCCCACTAGGTCCCAGCCCACAGTTTTAGAAGCTTAAAGGGTATTTATAGTGATAATGATCAGAAGCATTGTTGACAGGCCGAGCCACCTAACTCTAACAAACTACTGAAACCACAATCAGATAGGGTACGACTATGAATAATTAATGTAACTACTTTCCTATCTCTTCTATACCAACCACTGCACTCAACAAAGGCTTTATGAGTCAATAAGATGGAAGAAGCCTGAATTAGTTGTGATTAGTATGTCACCTTTCATAGTGTGAATGCAAACAATACGGATATTAACTTTGGCTGGACTTTTGAGAGCCCTACCCTGCATTATCTGATTACCTGCCTTTTCTTCCACCCTCTCATGTCATTGTACTTATTCTATGGGGTACAGTGATCCATGTCTTATTATTCATTCCCCCAGGAAGATGAACTTCCTCATGTGGCTTGTTTGTTGTAGTCTTTTTAGATGCCACTTACTAAATGCCAGGCACCATGAAACTGATGGGAAAACAAATAAAGTAGCTTCGCTTGTTTTTAATCAGTTTTAAGCTCATTAAAACTATAAATAAGTTGTTATTGCTTTAATGAGCTTAAAACTGCACTAAGTTCATTAAGACATCCTGTATTTCAATGTATTTAAGAATGTAGGGATACAGAGTGAATAGAAACCTAGCCTCTGACCAGGAACATCTGGGATCAAATCTCACCTCTGATATATACTGGCTAAATGATCATATATACATTAACTAATCACATAATCTCTTATAAGAAACTCTCTAATACTGTAAGTTGCAGAGAAGATTTTGGTTTGCATTGGTCATGATATTTTCTCATCTAGGAGTTCTCTATATTAATAAAATCACAGATCCAGTCTCAAAGATATTAATCTTAACCTAATCTAATCTCTAAGCCTGTAACTCAGAATAAGACAGTTGGCCTAAATTTCCTGACTTTTTTTTTTCATGAGTCCTGTAGTGACCTTTGTTTCTGAAACTTTGAAGAAATCAATAAAGAGAACACCCAGATCCTGACCATGGTCTGTTTATGCAGGGGGAAAGGCATTACTCTGAAACTTTTGTTTGATAGCTCTACAAAAGAGAAATTTATAAGCAAGGTAATAGTCCCAATAGTTGTCCCGAGAAACCACAGTCTTCAGAAAAGCCACATAACAAAGAATAGAATAGAATTAATAGTTCATATAATTACTCATGATAGGTAACTGTATTAAGAATTAAATATAAATCATTGAAGGCATTATAGTGTTGGCATGAGATGAAGAAGGTGCTGTCTCTGTGTTGTGGATAAGTTTTGCTAACTGCCTTTAATTTTTGCACAGTTGGAAATAAGTCCAACTTGAATAAACATAATCATTTATTATTTGAATTATGGCTTTCAAGAGAGAGAAAGAAAGAGACAGAGAGATATAAAGAAAAAGAGAGAGAGAAAGAAAAAAAGAAAGAAAGAAAGAAAGAGAGGGAGGGAAGAAGGAAGGAAAGTAAAAGAGAAAAAATATTAAGAGAGAGAAAAAATAACAGAGAGATATGAAAAAGAAAGTTTATTTCACTTCTCTGAGTCACAGAATCCTAAAATCACAAAGGCAGAAGAATTTCATAGGCTTTCTAATTCAAACAATATCTGACAAACAAAAATTTAGCTCCACAAAAAATTTAACCAATCAATGTTTGTTGAAATACTTTCCAATAAAGGGAAACATGCCTCCTCCTAAGAAAGCCCCTTCCACTTTGCAAAATCACTAATTGTTAGGAAGCATTTCCTTACATAAAGTCTAAATTTTCCCCTCTGCAATTTCCCCTCTTTCATTGCTCCTATTTCTATTCTCCAGAGGCAAAGCAGAATAAGTCTTTTCAAATACTTGAAGCTTTTATATATAGTATTTTAATTTGGTTTTCATATAGAAGAGAAAGGGTAGCCTGGGGGATGTGTCTAAATATTGTGACTATTTTTATCCCTTTAAAATCACACAATTTGGGTTGAGTGGGGAGTGGATTTCAAATAACATAAATTTAACAGATCATTGATTTAGAGACGGAAGGAAACTTGGAGGTCATCTGGCCTAGCCTCCTCATTTTATAGATGAGAAAGCTGAAACCCAGAGATGCTAAGTGATTTATTTAAAGTTACACAGATGATAACAAAACTGGAATTCAAACTCAAACCTCTGACTTCAAATACAATACCCTTTATATTGAACTCCACCAGTTTGGGAATCATTTAAACTGAGGCAATCATTTATATAACATGAATGGATATTAGAATGAACTAAATAATATAAACTGATGAATCAAATCAACAAGCATATATTAAGTACCTACTATGTGCCAGGCATTGCACATACATTCTATTAGGGGAGGCAATAGATCCCTATAAACAGATTTACAACTTATATACAGGGTAATGGAGAAGTGTGGAGAGAAGACATTGGCAGCTGGTGTGATCAGGACAAGGTTGGTTTGTTTACAAGACAGGTCTGGATAAAAACAGTTCAAGTATGAGGACACAAAGTTAGATGATATATTTGATAGTTTAAGGAAAGCTTTGTATAGTTTTGCTGTTTTCTCAAATCCTTGCTTGGTAGAGAATATAGCAACATTCCAAAGATGAAACACCTTTCCAAATTAATTATACATTGTTCCCTTCAAGCACTCTACCTTCCAGACAAACTTCCACTGTTCCCTAGACTTCCATTTTCTTGTTGTTTTTGTTTTTGTTTTTGCTTTGTTTTTTTACAGCTTGTCCTCCATATCTGGAAAGAATTCCTTCCTCATCACTTCCTCTTTTAATTCTTACCTTCTGGCACAATGTAGTTCATATGCCACTTTCTCCTAGAAATTTTCCCTGATTTCTTCAGTTATTAAAACTTGCTCCCTCTGCTTAGAAATACTGAGCCTATTGTCAGGCAGACTTGATTTCTATTCTGACTTCCTATATTTGCCAGCTTTGTGATTCTGGGCAAGTCACTTAATCTCAACTATAGAATGAGAATAATAATAATATCTACTTCCCAAGGCTATTGTGAAAATTAAATGAGATAAAATTTGTAAAGCACCCATAGGGTCTGGCACGTAATAGTTACTTAATAAATGTCTATTTCTTTCCCTCTCCCTCCTCAAATTATTCTATATGTACTTATCTCTTTACATGTTACATTTCACATAATCAAAAAGAATATTAGCATCTGGAAAACAGGATACACTCGTTATTTTGACTTGGTAACTCAGTTCTTGAAATGCTTTTAATTCAACAGATGCTTATTTGATTTGGTTACCTAAGGCCTAGACTACTAAAAGAAGGGAGGGGAGAAAACGGAAAGAAGTAATTAGGAATTTTATAGCTAATGCAAAAAAAAAAAAATTTGAATTCAGAAGGAGAAGGATTGATTTCCAAATATAGCAGAAATCTTAAGATTTATAATGATATGTGTGTTGTAGGAGGAAATTTGTATCAGCTTCTGCAGGCATCCAGATTTTATAGGACAGAAAGTGATTCTAGAAAAAAAAAAGTCAAGTTTGAGAAGATTGCTATGTGAATAATCAGAAAAAGGACTTAACATCCTGTGAGATCTCTGGAAAACTGACTTGAATTATAAATGTAACATAATGTCCCTTCAATGGAGCACTTCAGTACAATTTAATGCTCCAAAGGTACAAAGTATTTTTGCTTAAAGAAAAGAATTAAATTGGTAAAGGATGAAAGCAATTGTCTCTGATAAGGACAAACTTTTCATGACTGAAAAGGAGTAAAAAAAAAAGAGTTTGATTTAATAAAAATAAATAAATAAAATATAGAGTATACTAAAATATACAGTATTGATATCAGTCAAGATGACAGTACTAGAGAATTTGGGCAAAAGGAAAAATTAGAAGTAAGTAGAAGCAGCTAAAAGAGAAAGAATTCAAGTACCAAGTAGCCATAGCTAGGATCACACAAATTTTAGCTGCCAGTATAAGGAATAGAATGCTTAGAATATAGTGTAGGTTTGCAGACAAGAATAACTTAAACGGTAAAACTAATTATACTTCTACAAGAAAAAAAATAGACCTTAATGAAATAGAAAACTTCCAAATATTCCTGATGAAAAGATAATAGCTATATAAAAACTTTGAAACACAAACACAGAAATTAAATATAAAAAGGTAAATATAAGTGAATAATCAGAAGGGTAATTCTAAGAGGATAAGCAGTTTATATTCTAATGGGAAAGTGGAAAGATATAATTCCATGGAAATCTTCACGTCATCAAGTGTTATAGAAGAGGCAAATAATGAAGTGTTATAGAGGAAGTCATATTGTTATGCTTTCATAATAAAAGAAGAAATTTTTTAAAAGGAAGAAAAGATATAATAGAGAAAAGAGGGAGAGTTAACTCACATACTCATGGATAATCAAGTAAAAGTCCATACAAATTTGAAAGAAGCAGGCAAGAAAAAATGTCACTGGGACCTCACTTTCATCTGAACTGTTCAAATAAGAGTAGTACACACACAATTAAAATTTATTGTAGTATAAATAGCTTAATCCAAAAGAATGAATTGGTCAAATTGAGTAAGGAGAAATGGAATAAACCTTTATATAATGCCTACTATATGCCAAGCACTGTGCCAACCACTTTACAAATATTACCTCATTTGATCTTCACAACCCTTCAAGATAGGTATTATTATTATTATTATTATTATTATTATTATCATCTCTTTTTCAATTGAGGAAATTGAGGCAAACTGAAATTTCTAGTTGCCCAGAGTCATTAAGTATCTGAGATCTAGTTTTACTATGAGAGGTAATACATATATATTTATATAAGATTATAGAGTGGGACCAACTTGTCCAAAACTCTCATTTTACAAATGAAGAAATTACTTGATATTTAAATTAGGAAGAGTCAAATAGAGGAAGAAAATACATATTGATCCATATCCTTAATAAGTAATGATTCAAAAAAATTAAATAAGATATTAGCAAGAGGACTACAATAATCACAAGAATTATCCAATAATCCATAAGTAAGTTGGATTTATACCAAGAATAGGGTTTGTTCAACATTAGAAAAACTCTGAGTTTAATTGATCATCTTAATAACAAAACCACAAAAATCATATTATTGCAACAATAGTGCGGAAAAAGCTTTTGAAAAAATACTGCACCTATTTCTACTAGTAATGGGAAGAAAGGAGATTAGTAGAAAGGGAAAGATTTGTGAGAAAAGTGGAATACGGGAATGATTGCTAAAAGAAGGTCTAGAAGAAAGTAAAAGGAGATGTTACTAAGGACACCAGCACAGGGAAAGATTTACTCCTTAGAGGATGGAACAAGAATATGTGAAGATGTTAGGAAGTTCAAAGGAAAAAAGAAACATAAATAGGCTCATTATTGATAGCCTCAGTTTTCTTACTAAAACAGCAATCTGTGAAATCACAAAAGTCCATTGTTTATGTTATGTCCACATTAACCCAATTTTTCCAAAACAATATGCACCTGGCATTCTTATATTTTTACTGCCTTTCTTTTTTTCTGTCAACATAGAGAGAAGGGGTAAAAGAACATAGCTCCCATACTCCAGCATTCTTGAATTACCTTTCAATGAACGACTAAACTGACATTCAGCATCAGCCCAGTCAGTTTGATAAATCAACCAATTAAAACAATATTGGCTGGCCAGATATTGAATGATAAAACAGCACTGGAAGGAAAGGACTGCTCTTCTTTTTCCACATTTTTTGTGTGTCCAATAATATTTTCTGGTGTTATAATAATAACTTCCCTAGATTTTTAATATTTGACAACTAATCAATGTAAATTTTAAAAGTATCCCAAAACAGATAAGCAACAGGATAGGAATGAGTAAGTAACAATGAAGATGTCAAAATATTCAAATGTGATTTTTAAGACATTTAACATTCAAAATTTTAAACTAAATTCAGGCATTGTTTGATAGCCTATTGATTTACTTGGGTACTTTCTCAAAGGAAAAAGCAGAAATCTAAAATTGAAACAACTAAATAATTAAACAAAGTATAAAATGAGAAATTTTATTGTAACATTCTATCAAGTGAAAGCAATCATCTCTATAAGGGATAGAGGTAGGAGGGAAGGTGAATATTCATGGTGCACTCAGCTAACATTCATACATGAAATTTGGAGCATGTATAGGTATTCTCAAACTATAAGAACCTGTTGACTGGCATAAAGACCTGGAACCTGGAATGCATTCTGAAAATATTAATGAACTCAGTCTTTGACTATGATTCTTCTCTATCTAGCTTGCAAGAGAGAAAAAATGAACTGATGTGTGCCTAGTAAGCGGGGAAGGGACTCAGGCCTTCTCTCACCCTAGACTGGAATTGAACCAAGTGAAAATGGTCCTGCTATTGCTTCTATCTCTTTTGAGTCTATTCTTCTGCCATTGGGTTAGGTGATTGGAGATTGCTACTTATATATGAGCTTCTAAAGGTCCAAAGATAGAGTCAACAAAACCAAGGAGCTAGAGTCCAAACTGGAATTTTCAAGAAGCTAGACAGTGATGAATGAAATTCCAATCTACCTACTTGACCAAGCCCAGTGGTAGCAGAGTCAGACTCATCATTTCCTAAGACATGCCATATTTGAATAGAAATCATTTCTGCTTTTGCTCAGAAACCCTGAATGTCTTCCTTTTCTAGATTTATTTATTTAGATTTTTCTTTTTTTTGACTAACTGAAAGAAGAGATTCTTTGCCTCAATTGGTACCTAAATTTAATCACTGAGTGGGTACAAACTCAGTTAAACTGAAACCTGTTGAAGACCTTAGTTTAAAAAATCCAAAGTCTCCCATTGTATCCAGGGCCATCTCCAGTCATTCTGATCTATATCTGGCCACTGGACCCAGATAGCTGTGAAGGGGAAACTGAGGCAGGTGACTTTGCACAGCCCTCTATCACTTAAATCCAATTCACTTGCAGGTCATGGAATCACCTCCATGAGATCATGGATCTCTTAAAGAAGGAAGGACAAGCAACACATTTGGAAGTGAAGTTGGCAGGGACAAAGTATGGAGAAAAGGTTGAGTGCACTCTTCTCAGGGACTAAGGTGACATAGGAGAGAGCATGTCTCTAAGTAAAGAGTGGAAATATTTCTCTTTTTATTCTTGCTATATTATCTAATTCATGGATTTTCATTGTTTCTCTGCATGCAAATTAATTTCTATATACCTCTTGGTATACAAGGAACCCTAGACTCACATAAATCAAAGTCAGAGAGAGCTTGGTGGAATCATTTCAGGAGAAATCTACTCCAACAAGAATTTCTATTCTCCATATAGTTACAACAGATTTGAAGTTCAGAGACTTTGGTTCAAATACAAGGCTCTGCCACTTGTTTCTTGTGTTATTTTTGACTGGAGATCCCAATTGCCTCATTCATAAAATGAAAGTTAGACTAAATGGTCTCTGAAGTCTAAAATCATACGGTCCCCCTAGCAATCTCATTCAACATTCTACTCCTATTATACTGAACAAAGAGACTGCAGATATATTTGGCAAATTCTAAAACAAACAGACAAAAACCTTAAAGTTTAGAAATTAAAGGAATGATAGGATCATTATTAATTTGGTGATCCCTCAAAACATTCATTAAAAAACAAAGGATTCTGCTACATTTCAACAACCAAATCAATTAGACTACACTATTCTCCAGATGATTAAAAGTTACACACACACAGGAAGTTGCCTTTCACCAAAAAATGGCAGGTAAAGTGGCCTAAATGAGAACTTTTTATTCCTACTTGTTGCACTCACCCCTATTACCTTGAGTCAAATCATTGAACACTAGTGACTCTAGACAGAAGGGTTACCTTAGGATTAAAACTTGTCTAACAGAGTATTGAATCAGGATCCAGGAAGATTCATCTTCATGAGTTTAAATCTGACTTCAGACACTTATTAGTTATGGGACTCTCAGCAAATCACTTAAGCATTTGCCTGTTTCTCATCTGGAATGAGCTGGAAAATAAAATGGTAAATCATTCTGATATTTCTAAGAAGACATGAACAGTGTTAGGAGCCAGAATTCTGAAACAAGGATTCTTACAAGGTGTTAAGTTAGTGAAATTGATAAATACAATGGTTATCTAGTTTAGCATGGTGCTTAATAGTTCTCTAGTTCAGTACATGTAGTTAGTTAGTACTTAATATAGTTCTACAAGATTCACACTTCTGATAATGTAATTATAAGAGAGCATATAAGCTCAACCAGAGTCAGAGCCAGAGAAGACAAGTGGACTGAAGAGAGGAGCTCAAGCTCTCTGAACCAAGGAGAAACATTCATTTACATCTTCACCAATACTGTGGTGGCTGGCCTGGCCTCTTGCACTTCCCCCACTGAGACTAAGACTAGTCTGAAAGGCTCTCCAGAAAGCTGGCCCAGGCCCCCAGGCAAGGAAACTAGATTGTGAAGGAGATAATAAAGGATTTGTACTTATAACATTTGGCTATTTTCGTGGCCCAGGCCCCCAGGCAAGGAAACTAGATTGTGAAGGAGATAATAAAGGATTTGTACTTATAACATTTGGCTATTTTCGTGGTGATTACTCAACTGAAACAAGATTGCTCCAAGACCTCCAGAAAACCAAACAAGAACACTACAGGCAGAATTGAAAAAAAAATTGAAAAAAATAACAAACTTAAAAGTAGTTATGTATTTGAATTTTAATTTAATACATTGGTTCATATACCCTTGGCTATCAAAGTAAACTTCCATTTAACTTAATTGAGAAACAGAAAATTATGAAGTGTAGAAAGCTTCCACATTTATAACAGACAATTTTACTCATAATAAGGTGCTAAATTTGATTATAATAAAACATACCTCCAATCAACTCTTAATTTTTAAACTACTACACAAAGATGGAAAAGCTAAAATTAATTTTTTTCCTAAGATGAATATAAATCAATCTAGGATAACACTACATAGGAATGCAAAGCATAGGAATCCATCTAATAGCATGGTAAGATGTCAGTTGGTTACATCATCCTTCAAGTCCATTTCTCCCAAGTAAGACAGTGAATCTAAAGTGACTCACTAATAGCCCATAGTAGGAGATTTCTGAAGATTTTGTCCTATGCAAGATCATGAAGTATGTTATGTTTGCACATTCTCTCCATTTTCATCTTTCACTTCTCCTAGTCAGAATCCTTTTTACAAACATAACCACTCTTTTAACTAACCCTTCCTTAGGAAAAACCCTTATCCTGCCTCTCAATTGTTCAACTTTTCCCATTGAAGTTCTTCATTAGGTCCACTGCCCTGCTTGTGAGGGAAATCCTTCATATGTAAATGAATTAGTATTATGTTATTGCTACTCTGTCTACATGTCACCCAACTCAGGAAATGCCTGACTGGGTTCATTTTAGCAATTCCTCTCTGAACTCATTCTACTGATTTCATTGGATTTTCAAAAGAAAATTACAACTACAAAGGAGTATTTTTATTCTCCTAAGAACGGTATGCATCATAGTAGGCTCACTTCTATTTAATCATGGAAGCATCTGCCATCACTACATATACAAATCTAGGCCCATTTAGATCTGCTAAGTAAATGGATGATTCTTCTATTATAATAGATCACTGGGGACATGCCTCACTGAAAGTCAGAGGATGTTAGTGATGAGTTATCATCCACCTGACCCCTTGTAACTTCAAGGTTATGATGTTTTGAAAAGACGGGCTTTTTTTTCCTCCTCTTATATAGGAGGAGGAGGGAATATATATATATATATCCTGCAAGAGAAGAAAATGGAAAATAAGAGAAGACTGATATCCTGAGGAGCAACACAAGGTGGTGAAGGAGTAGGGAGAGAGATATGTAGGACTTCTGGGGATTAGTGCTGTCAGTAAAGCTGTAGATACTCTTGCTACATCCACAATTGAGAAGGAAAGAGATAAAAGCATATAGGAACCACCTGGAGCTGATGCAAATGAAAATCACTTAACTTCAATCTGCCTTTGTTTTCTCAACTACAAAAATGGAGATGATAGCAATTATCTGTGAGGATCTGATGAAATAATATCTGTGCCTGGCACATAGCAGGTAGTTAATATACACTTTTGTCTTCCACTTCCATCGTTCCCTTCCCTGAATAGGTTGCAGGTCTGAACAAAGAGAGAAATGTGAAAGAACTATTTAAATAAACATTTATTTAGAAAGTGACTAAAATTAGATGGTTAAGACAACATTTCATAATCAAAGTTGTGGGGCTTGGGTATAATTTGCTTACCAAGATCACAGTCATGTTTATTTTCTTCCTTTTTCTTCTGTCTCTATCACTAAGGGACATTAACGATTCATTCTAAAATTTATCTTTATTTCTTTAAAGTTTATACTTTACATTGCTATTCATTTAGTCTCTTCAGGCCAGTGGATACAACTGTGGTTGAACCCAAAGCATTTTTTGTGTGTATATATTTCACTTCCCCAAAGGTAAGATATAATTAGTGACAGAGAAGTTCTCTTTTAAAATAGTTGGGGAACACTACTGGGGGATGACATGAACCCAAAGTTGTTATTGAAAATATGTTGCTAAGCTCATCCCAACAGAGAAGAAATCAAATTAATTCAGACCTGGACATAAAATGAGCTAAGCAGTTTGATAGAGGGTATGTCTGATGTGCAAGATAGACAGTCATTGATTCCCCTTTCTCAATACTTTTTTCCTGAGGAGATTTGGAAGCAGATCCTCTACCTATCCAGTGGGTTAAGGGTACTGGATAAAAATGAAAATTATAGAGCTGGAAACAAAAGGGCAATGTTTGTTTCAGAGTGGGGGACATACAAAAAAAATAAATAATTTTCTTCAGCCAACACTTTTTACCTGACACAGTTCACACACAAACACACACACACACACACACACACACACACACACACACACACACACACATTGCTAGACTAAGAGAAAGGACAGTAGGAAGAGCAAAGTTTTCTACCAAGCCAATTACAGAAGAGCCAGTAAAAATATAAACATTACTTTCCTTTCTCAATCTGGAACTTGACAAGAGACAATAAAAATATGATTTTTTAATGTTGTGGCTAATTCAGTGGCGAATATAGGCTTGATGTCCTCTATACCTAATGCATGCCAAGGTAATCCAGCTTCTATATCAGTTATTTCCAGGCTATCATAAGGCATAAATTATTTGCCACTGTCTTCCCTTCTGAAGTTATAACAAGGTTCAATTGAGGACAAAAGTCAGCTAAGACTTGGCAAGGTTCAGACTTTGTAGTGAAAGAAGAAACTCTAGTGCCTCACATGTTGGGAGAGCAGATGAAACCAAAATAGTCTTGTTGCCAGCTGATTCTAGTAGTCAAATGTTAATCCTCAATTGAACTTCTTGGCATAAACTAGACAAAGTCTAAGCAGAGTTATTCACAGAGCTTCTTGTAGCTTACTCTTGTTCCAAAAATAAACTATTTCCCTCTTTCCACTGTATCTTGCTGTCTTTTATTCTATAATTGATGTCAATTAAAATAGCAAAACCCCTAGAACTTTGAGTATGAAATGTCAAGTATCTTCACTACCTAATTTTAATCCCTTTCTGAATAAATGTGCTTATTTGTAAATATGCCCTAAATTTGAAGGCAGATTCTTCCTTCACATTTCCTATGTGTTTAGTCTGCAAGTTGCCCAGGGTAGGAAAAGGTGGAACTGAAAAGCAATACACATTAAGTACCTACCTACTTTGTGCCAGGTACTTACTATGTACCAACACTTTACAAATATTATCTCATCTGAACCTCACAGGTAATCACAATTATCTCTATTTTACAGTTGAAGAAAATGAGTCAGATTAAGGTTAAGTGACTTGCCTCGCATCACATAGCTAGTAAATGAATGAGACTGGATTTCTGGACCAGTTCTCTATTCTAAAACTCAGAACTGAATGTGACAATGAGGAGAGGAACAAATGAATTAATAAAATAACATCTATTAAATGCTTACTATGTACCAAGCTAGCAACATAGGGATGAGTCAGTATTTTCATAAATTCAATTGAATTCTAAGGGGGGAAAACAATTGACTCTGTATTAGTCTCTGAAGTCACAATAGAGGGTTGAAGCAATATTTCTCAAAAGCTCTTACCAAATGAACTGGGCTAGCTTTTCGTGGGGCCTTAATTCTATGCAGACTAGTTTCACTGGATACCTTTAAAGTTAATGAAACTCTCTTTAAGAATTAGATGGCCTCAAGGACTATAGCATTGGTGACCTAAGGGTAGAAAAAGAGCCCAGTCCACAAAATCAATGTCCTTCAGACTTGGTAAATGTCCCATAACTCTGAAAATAATCATATCCTTCCCTAGTGACTAGAAGACTTTTTATATGGAGACAAGAATAAAAACCAGGATTGTATGTTTTATGAGTATCCTTTCCATGATATCTCTTAAAAAAAAAATCTGTTAACCTTTTAAAACATAATTTATTCCTATTTTATACCCATTCTATCAACCTGACCTGACTCAGGCCAGTTTGATAGCATCTCAATGAGATCGATCTCAATGAGATCAGAGGTATAAAGAGAAAATGAGTGGGAATAAAGATGAGAAGTAAGAATTTGCCTCAATAAAAAGAAGCTCAGGCTTTTCATATGACTACTTCCACTAGGAGTTCCAAGAGTTGACATGATTTCTTCACTAAGGAACTTAAGAGGTTGCAGAAGAAGATTAAATAACAACTTTGTCATTAGAACAATGATTATTGAGGGTGTGGTCCAATGGAGCCAATTCAGAGATCCTCCTTTACAAATAGCATTACATCATCTGGGGAGATTAAAGAATTACTTTTGCAAAATTAATTCAATGAGTTAGAGGCACCAGATAGGAACCATCTTCTATCCCATTTTATAGGGCTAAAATGGAGAGTTACACATATCTCATCCACAAATATGAATTCCCGTTGCAGCTGATTCTTTGATAGGAGATTGCAAAGAAGATCATGAAATTTTTAAAAGATATATTTGGTAGACTGATTCTTCATTGCACCACCACCCAACCCCATCCCAGAACCCTCAAGAACTATGATCAGTCTTCCTGGAGAGTTATTAGTTTCCAACTTTTGGCCAAAGCCCCCCAAAATTGCATCAGGTTTTGGCTATAGGCTTCCCTCTCCTTATCACCACAGCATTGTGGGCAGATCCACTGATTAGATAGCTATAGTGATATTTTGAGCAAAAGTAGCTGTCAATGCAAAGAAGCATTCTAGGAGCAATGACAGTGGTAGAAGGGTGGGAAAGAGAATAGGGGATGCTAGGGATTGTGTAATTTTTAGACTAACTATAAATAATCATTTTCTCTCTCCAGTGACTAATAAATTGATATGTTTTTGATAAAAATAAGTCAATCAAAATTGATGTTTATTATATAATGAAACCAGAAGTCACGAAGAATCAAAGAATCTCAGAGATGGAAAGGATTTTAGAGGCTGTCTATTCTTCTCTATACCAGACCAAGAATTCCCTCAATAACATCCTCAGTATGAGACCACTGAACTTTTTTGAAAGACCTACTGCCTCTGAAGTTAGCCCATTATATTTTAGGATAACTCTAATCCTTAAGAAGGTAAACCACCCAACTTCCTTCAGCTATTCCTGATATTGCATAAATTGAAGTTTCTCTGTGCTGTAGCATTCACCTGTATGCTTTCCAGTTGTTTAAATTCCTTCCTGAAATGTAGTACTAGAATTCAACAAAGTACTCCGGGTATTGTCTAATCAAAGCTCAATACTATATTGATCACACATAGCAAATACTGAATGGGACCATGGCTTCCTTCATTTGGCACAGGGCATCTTTCAATGCAATTTAAGATTCCATAATTTTGCTTATCCTGCTATATTATAATGCTGCTATATGGTGTGTGTGTGTGTGTATATATATATATATATATATATATATATATATATATATATATATATATAATATAACAAGTTCACAATCCTTTAAATGCCTTAATATCTTTCAAATGAAATGTCATCTAGCCACATCTTTCTCATCAGGATTCTGGAATTTAGTTTTTTGGGCCTTATGACTTGACTTGATCAAAATTATGTGCCTTCTCTGATTTATTTTAGTTTTTAATTTCCTATTAATCTATTACTTTATTCCTGTTATTTCCAATTCAAATATCACCCTTTGTGAGATAAAACAGAAACAAACTAAGAGATGAACAGCTCATGTATATTTATTTTCTGTGAATGGGATCATACACACACACACACACACACACACACACACACACACACACATCTCTGCTGACTTTTGCATTTCATGCTGATCTCAGCTCCTTCTGAACCATGGTTAAATTCTCTGATTTCCTTGAAGACTTACATCCATTCCTCTCCCCTATCACTGATTGTTAGGGCCTTCTGTCTGATATTATCTTCCATTTAAATTGCATATAAATTGGCCAGTTTTTTGTGTCTTCCCTTTGGAATATGAACTCCTTGAGAAAGGGAGTCCTTTAGCTTTCTTGGTCTCCCCAGATCTTAGCACAGTGTCTGGTACATAGTGAGAGCTTAATAAAAGCTTTTTACTAAATTTTTTAAAAAAGTAAACAGAGAAGATGCCAAAAAGTAAACAGGAAAAATCAGAGAAAAATGACTAGGAATATAAAGAAAAACATGAATAACAAGGTAGAAAATCTGAGAGCAATGTATTTGACTATCAAAAAGAGCAACACCACAGTTCACAAAGATAGGAGGAAAAATGGAAAAAAATTCAGAGATACAAACCTCTATAAACCCACATTATACTCTCTTGACAAAAAAGTACTTTGGGTTTTTTTTACATGTAGGAGTATAGGGTGAGAAGTGTGCTATGTTGCCCATATATGCTTACATGAGTTTGTCCTGATGTGTCTTGTAGAAAGGCAATAATAAGTACCTTTAGAGTCTTCTCTCCTCACCCTTCCTCAAGACAGACTCCTTTGAAGGAGGAAACTGGGGCCAGGAGCTGGCCACTCTGCCCTCCTCAGAAAGAGGGATTAATCTCTCCTAGAGAGGAATATCTTCCTGCTCTTTTAAATATTTTTAGTCTCAGAGGGAAATAATTTTGTTAGGTTTAAATTATGCTGATTGCTATTCCTTAATGGGCAAGGAGGACCCAAGCTATCAATCAAAGGCATGTCTCCTTTCTCACCAAATGTCAGCTTTACAATGATCACACATAGCAAATAACAAATAAACCCATTTATCAAAGTTGATAACAAATCTGAGAAAGTATATTTAGGAGGATATATGTCAATGTTAATTCACATTTGTGAATTCACAATGTGAATGACATTTCTCATTAGAAAAAGATAAAGTTCAAGAGAATCTTAGAACTCATAAAGCTGAAATTTCTCAGTTTCTAATATAGTAGACTGGAGATAGGAACATAATTTAATGCCAGCTTCTCAATATATGGATTTCTTTCCAGAGTTTTTCTTTCTTTAAGGACCTAAAAGAGGTTGCAATGGAAGCAGCTCTTGAAACTAGAGTCAAAAGACCAGGATTTCTCTTCTCAAGTTCTCACCAACTTTCCCCTCCTGCAGGTATGGGATACTGAATATTTTATCTCTAGTACCACAATGACTAATAATAATAATAGCTAACATTCATATAATACTTATTATATATCAGGCACTGAGCTAAGTGACATAAATATTATCTCATTTGATTCTCACAACAACTCTGAAAAGTAGGTGCTATTATTGTCCCTATTTTAGAGTTGAAGAAACTGAGGTTAGGTGACTTGCATAGGATTATATAGCTAATAAGTGTTTGAAGTCAAATTTGGACACAAGTTTTCCTGTCTCTAGGTCCAGTGCTCTATCCACTATCCATTTAGCTGCCTAGATGAGGAGGGAGACCTAATATCCATAAGTTTTCAGTCTCAAGTAACATACATAGGTTGGGAAAAAAAATTTTTAGGATGCATAAAGAGCCATCTTTGGGATTTGCTTGATCCAGAAAACTAGGGATATAAAAAGTTCAATCTACAGAAAGCTGATCCTGAGTTTTGACAAAGTTGCCACTGCCTTGGTTGTTCTAACTAAAATTAGTGAATGAAGTAGTGAAGGGTAGAGGCATACATTTTTAGTAATTATGCTACTTATTATAAGTGTAAGAGTAGCACCCCACTTCCCTTACAATGACTATGTAGGGAAGAAACTGGCCACCAACAACAGTCAACAGATGATCAATTGCTACTAACAGAGATAAGCCCAAGAGCACTGGGAATGGCAGTATACCCACATAATCCATCAAAGATTCAGTCCCACACCATCATGATAGGAAGTAACCCTACATAAGTAAAGTAACTGAACTGAAAGGAAATTTCCTAGAAATAGGAAAAAGCCTAGAAACTCAAACAGTTTCTCCTTCCTAATACTTTAGTGTTTTATTTTGTGTCCATGGAAAATCTATGTTTATAGATGCTTTTGAAAATAAGTCTATAACATTTAGTAGAGAATTCAGATAATAGTTGAACTCATGTAGTCCATAAATACTCAACAGAAACACTTAGAAAATTGAGATTTAAAACATGAAAAATCAGAATTATGCTTTCACTTCTCAACTCTAGTTGGTGAGCACAAAAAATCAATTTAATAAATATGTTTCTGTATTCTCTTAGTCTGAGAAGCAGTAAGACAAAATGAGGTTGGACAGGAGAAGGGAACATTAACAAGTATGAAAGATGTAGCTGTAAAATTTTGGTGTGGAGAATAGCTAAAAGTTCACTCCTAATTTTGATTATGAATTTTTTTGCATGTTTTTGTTCAATTTAAGAGGTATGAGTTTCTCCAAATTAACAAAAACCATATGATCATCTCAATAGATGCAGAAAAAGCATTTAATAAAATCCACCATCCATTCCTATTAAAAAACACTTGAGAGTATAGGAATAAATGAACTTTTCCTTTAAATAATCAATAGCATCTATTTAAAACCATCGGTAAGCATCATATGTAATGGGGACAAACTGCAACCATTCCCAATAAGATCAGGAGTGAAACAAGGTTGCCCACTATCACCGTTACTATTAAATATTGTATTAGAAATGCTAACTTTGGCAATAACAGTTGAGAAAGAGATTAAAGGAATTAGAGTAGGCAATGAGGAAACCAAATTATCACTCTTTGCTGATGATATGATGGTACACTTAGAGAATACCAGAGATTCTACTAAAAAGTTATTAGAAATAATCCACTCCTTTAGCAAAGTTGCAGGATACAAAATAAACCCACATAAGTCATCAGCATTCTTATATATCACTAACAAAATCCAACAGTTAGAGTTACAAAGAGAAATTCCCTCTAAAGTAACTACTGATAGTATAAAATATTTAGAAATCTATCTGCCAAAGGAAAATCAGAAACTTTATGAACAAAATTACAAAACATTTTCCACACAAATTAAGTCTGATGTAACCAACTGGAAAAATATTAAATGCTCTTGAATAGGGCAAGCAAATATAATAAAGATGACAATACTACCTAAGCTAATCTATTTATTTAGCACTATACCAATCAGATTCCCAAAAAACTATCTTATTGACCTAGAAAACTAACAACAAAATTCATATGGAAAAACAAAAAGTCAAAAATTTCAAGGGAATTAATGAAAAAAAAAAAGTCAAATGAAGATGGCCTAGCTGTACCAGATCTAAAATTATATTATAAAGCAGTGACATGAGTTGGCCCACATCTCATAAGGCTCTCTTAGAAGGATTCAAAAAGGATATGAAGAGTTAGAAGAAAAATGAATAAAGGAAATGAGAACTTTGCAAGAGAGTTTAGAGAAGGACATAGAAATTATCTAAAGAAAGCACTTTAAAGCAGCAATTACCAAAACCATTTGGTATTGGCTAAGAAATAGACTAATTGATCAGTGGAATAAGTTAGGTTCAAAGGACAAAACAGTCAATAACTTTAATACTCTAGTGTTTGACAAACCCAAAGATCCCAGCTTTTGGAATAAGAACTCACTGTTTGACAAAAATTGCTGGGAAAATTGGAGACTAGTATGGCAGAAACTAAGCATTGACCCACACTTAAAACCATACACCAAGAGAAGGTCAAAATGGGTTCATGACCTAGGCATAAAGAATGAGATTATAAATAAATTAGAGGAACATAGCATAGCTTACCTCTCAGACCTATGGAAGAGGAAGGAATTTATGACCAAAGAAGAACTAGAGATCATTACTGATCACAAAATAGAAAATTTTGATTATATCAAATTGAAAAGTTTTTGTACAAACAAAACTAATGTAGACAAGATTAGAAGGGAAGCAATAAACTGGGAAAACATTTTTACATTCAAACATTCTGATAAAAGCCTCATTTCCAAAATATATAATTGACTTTAATTTATAAGAAATCAATCCATTCTCCAATTGATAAATGGTCAAAGGATGTAAATAGACAATTCTCAGACGAAGAAATTGAAACTATTTCTAACCATATGAAAAGATGCTCCAAATCATTATTAATCAGAGAAATTCAAATTAAGACAACTCTGAGATATCACTACACACCTGTCAGATTGGCTAGAATGACAGGGAAAGATAATGTGGAATGTTGGAGGGGATGTGGGAAAATAGGGGCACTAATACATTGTTGGTGGAATTGTGAATACATCCAGCCATTCTAGAGAGCTATTTAGAACTATACTCAAAAAGTTATCAAACTGGGCATACTCTTTGATCCGGCAATGTTACTACTGGGCTTATATCCCAAAGAAATCTTAAAGAAGGGAAAGGGACCTATATGTGCAAGAATGTTTGTGGCAGGTCTCTTTTTAGTGGCCAGAAACTGGAAACTGAGTGGATGCCCATCAATCGGAGAATGGCTGAATAAATTGTGATATATGAATGTTATGGAATATTATTGTTCTGTAAGAAATGACCAGCGGGATGGTTTCAGAAAGGCCTGGAGAGACTTACATGAACTGATGCTGAGTAAAATGACCAGGACCAGAAGATCATTATATACTTCAACAACAATACTATATGATGATCAATTCTGATGGACGTGGCCATCTCCAGCAATGAGATGAACCAAATCAGTTCCAATAGAGCAGTAATGAATTGAACCAACTACATCCAGTGAGAAAACTCTGGGAGATGACTATGAACCATTACATAGAATTCCCAATCCCTCTATTTTTGTCTGCCTGCATTTTTGATTTCCTTCAGAGGCTAATAGTACACTATTTCAAAGTCCGATTCTTTTTGTACAGCAAAATAACTTTTTGGACATGTATACTTATATTATATTTAATTTATACTTTAACATATTTAACATGTATTGGTCAACCTGCCATCGGGGGGAAGGAGATGGGGGAAAAAGAAGGGAAAATTTGGAACAAAAGGTTTGGCAATTGTCAATGCTGTAAAATTACCCATGCATATAACTTGTAAATAAAAAGCTATAAAAAAAAAAAGAGGTATGAGTTTCTGATAATTTTCCACTTTATGTAGATCTAATAATTTATATATTTGAAGGGGTCTAATGTAGAAATAGGACATGGATTTATTTTCTTTGGTTTTAGAAGACAGAACTGGGAAAAACAGATTTCATTTTCAAATAAGGAAGAACAAAAATAAAATAGATTATATTGTGAACTCCTTATCATTGAAAATGGGAGAAGGATCAGAGTCATAACTAGCAATATGTATATACCCTAGGAAACTAGCACAAAACGTCCTAAGAAAGTATCATGAAATATACCTTCAAATGCTATTGAAGAATCTAGAGAATGGATAGGCTCAGTCTAACTTGTATTTTAAAGAGCTCATTTAAGATACAGAGTGTCATCTACTAACTTTCTATTTCAACTAATCCTTTTCTTACCAGGGAGTGTTAAGTTTGTCTGTTTCTAGCTTGCTTAAGGATATTAATTGCAATCAATGTCCTCTTAAATTTTATGCCCTTAATCAAAGCTCCAGTCACTATACCATATAGACAGCTGACTGGTACTGATTTTTTTTTTCTCAACTCCAACAATCTCTTGGAAAACCAGTGAAGGATACATGCCCACTTAGGAACAAAATCTAAGCTCTATGGATTGTTCCACTGCCACTTGTTTAGTGTGATCTGAACTTGTATGGAAAAGAGAAGTAGAAGAATATACATAAATGTTATGTATTATCCTGAGAAGTATGTATTTTAGAAAATAGAAGCTTCTTTCATAGAAAGCTTTTTTTTTTTAACTTTGGCTTTGCTCAAACCACTCCCTATGAATAATGAGCTTATATCATTATATATTTCCAGTTATTTTTAGTTTATCTCACTCCCCTCTATGTGTACTGAAGGGGAAGGTATGCATATCAACTGAAGTCTCAGATAAATGGCTTTTATTCGATGTATTTAAATGTTTGTAGGTATATATACATATTTATGTTCCTATATGTGTGTATACATGTGTATATCCAGATCATAGATACATAGATAGATGCAGAGACAAGGCATAGCTTTTCAAATGGTAATGCTCACAGTCAGAGCTCTTAGTATTGTCTCTTTTTAGTTAGAATCAGATCCAATAAAGCAAAACCATTTACAAATGATGCCTTTTAACTTCTAAAGCTCACAAAAGATTTTGCTTTTCCTGACCAGTGTCAGATACAATAAACATAATTAATCTCTGGGAATATATATATGTAATTACCTCAAATGTACTTTCACTATGTTAACAACTTTATAGACTGTCAGGGCTACAAGGAACCTTTAAAAATGTCTAGTCCAATGCCTCATTTTTCAAATGAGGAAACTGAATCCCAGAATGGTGAAGTAGCTTCCCAAGGTTACACAGTAAGAAGCAGAGTTGGGATTTGGAGTCCTCTAACTGTTCCACTGTAACATAATGTTTTTTTAAGTACTGCCCAAAAATAAGGCACATATCCACACATATTTAACACCTGAACACATAAGTACACCATCACTTTGAGACAAGAGAGCTGCTTAGGTCTATTCATTCACTCTCTTTTTGATCTCAATGATAGCAACTCTTTTTTTTTTTAATTCTTTTTTTTTAAATAAAACTTCATGTATATCTTTTGTTTTTCAGACAATGCACCACTTGGCAGCATGATTCTCCCCGATCCAAAGAATAATATGGAAGAAAAAACATTAATTCAATCTCAGGTTGCATGAAGAGAGGTATGCCATCCCAAATGAAGAAGATGATGCACCCTTTGCCAAATGACCACATTTGGGATATTGTATTTGATTCATAGTATTTTTAGGATAAAATGTTGGATGGCACACAGCGGGGGAATAACCACGATAGGTAAGAGTCTTGAGATCATACTACATGAGGATGGATTGGAAGAATCAGAAGTAGTTATCTCAGAGAAGTCCTAATGAACATGTGATTGTTGCCTTCCACTAGTTGAAGAACTATCATGTGAAAGAATGATTTTCTGCTTAACTTCAGAGAGCAGCACTCAGGTAACAATAATATCTCTCACTTGTACTTTTAGGTATCTCTACTTTTAATAGAGACTTATTTAGCTGTAATCTCATTTTTTGAAACTTTTGCCCTTGTTCTGAGTTCTGGTCTTTGAGGTCTAATTCTGATGTAAGTGCTATTGTTATTCCAATTTTGTGGTTGAGGAAACTCTCTATCCACTGTACCACCTGACTCAGGTTTGAGGGTGGGGGGAACATAATAGCTGTAAAACATAGACCATGAATTGCTATTTATCTTTACATGACTTCTTCATAAATATTATTTAACTCTTATAAGAAAGAGATATTCAACTATTTACAGGTAAAAAAAGAAATTTGTTTAAATCTAACCTTCAATCTTGTCTACTGACAGAGAATATAAAACAAATTACTTGGAGATAATATAAAATCATAGGGTCATGGACTGGATGAGGCGTTGAGACCAAACATCCTTATTTTACAGCTAGGAAACTGAGGCTCAAAGAATTCAAGTGACTTTCCTGTGTAGTAAATATGCTATTGGACTTGGAATTAGGAAAACCTAGCTTTATTCCTCTAAGCCTCAGTTTAATAATCTGGAAAAATGAGAATATATAACATTTTCCACAGGATTGTTATGATATATAAAATTTAGAAAGGTATTTCTAAATGTATTATATGAATACATGTGTATACATGTGAAGCCAATGGAGATAGAGGAGGGTGTAAGAGGCAAGGAGGGAAAGAGAAAGAGAGACTGAGAAACAATTAACCCTGGAGCTATTAGCCTAGAGTTTCTCTTTTGGTAGTTATTACCTCCAAGATATCAAAAATAATGACCCAGACTGATGCTAGTTTTTTATTTCATTGCTACCTGACTTTGTTTAGAAGGAGATAAGATGCTCTTCCTTTGTGGTTCTTAGGAACAAATTTTTCAGAAAATAGTGATAAGGATGTCAGGGTTTGGTTCTTTCCTTTCTTACCTCAGGTCTAAATTGTATAGAGAACATTTCCCACTTTCTAATTTGGGAGGAAAAAAAACCCTGTGGTATGAGCATTCACCCAGCAAAAGCTGTCAATGACAGATAAATTCTGCTAGGTATTTACATGTCTAATAAAATTACCCAGGGACCTTCCAGAGGAGATTTTCTCTCATTTTACTCTTGTAGAAGATGATAAAATGATTCTGGCAAAACCAGTTCTACTTCTCACAGTAATTCTGAAAATAATTATGGGTAACTGGCTTAAAATACCATTTTTACAACATCACACTGGTTTTACTATCTCACCTCTATTGTCCATACTTTCAACAAGAAAGTCAGCACGAAATTATTAAGTACCTGTTGTGTTCTAGGCACTATGCTAAGTGCTAAGATGAGGGGAATGAGAGGAAAAACATGAATTTGTGTGGACATATTACCAAAGTCCAGAAAGTCAAGAATAGAACCAGATGAATGAAAGATGATTGGTCTGGGCACTTTCTCAAAATGGAGATTCTTAGGATTCACCAGTGGAAGGAGGAAGAGCCAAAGGGAAAGAGTAATTGTACAGAATTAAAAGGTCACAGATGCGAAGGATATCCCAGGACAAGAAGAAAATTAAAGCATTGTATCATAATCTAAAGAGTCATGAGTAGAACTGGGAGAGGCAGGATGGATGGTGAGCCTGGACCTTTATCAAAATGGCAGTTCCAATAGGAATTCACTCTCTTGTCTGGACTTTTTCTAAAAATTGAGCCTTTGATTGTAGAAAAGAAACCTTTCAACAAGTTTCATTAAAATTACTTAATATGGCAACTGAAAGTAAACAGTGCAGCTTTTATATTTGCCATTAGATCTTGCCTATATCATAAGAGGATTAATGCTGCTGTAATTTGGAAAAAATACAATAAGTATTTACATATATCTTTTTTTCTTAAAGTAACTATTATTTTTTAACAGAAAATTTTGAGAAAATTTTAAAGATTCCCAACCATCTGAATGCTTCACTGAGTTAAAATACAATTTAATTATTTCCTTCCAAGTTTGCATCACTTTCTGATTAGTCTTGGTTTTTGAAGTATGAATTTCCTTTTCAGAAATATTTTAATTTACAGCTGTTTCTTTTGCAAATAACTGAATTATTAACATTCCTTTCTTTAGCATGGAAATTTTCATGTTATTGATTTAAAAATATATTCTTGAATATCAGTAGCAGATATCCCTGAATAACTGTAGGGGAGGGAGATACTAATTTAAAAGTGGTTAAAAAAAAAAAAAAGTAAGGAGTAGAAACCTCTGCCAAAATGTCTTTCTGAACCCTCTTCTTTCTTTCTTTATAATTTAGCCTTGTAAGATCTGGGTTAGGGAATGAAATTGAAAATGGAAAGAAAAGATGATCTCTCTCTCCTTTGATCTTAGAAGTTGAAGATGGGTCCAGGTACTCTTTTCCTCCCCCTACTAGGAATTTCTTATGCTCTAGTTACACCTTCAAGGGAGGAATAATCAAGAAAGAAATGTGACCCAAGCAGCCTTCTGACAGGAATAGCAACTGACATATCTCCTAAGAAAAGACTTCTTAAACTTTTTCCATTCACTATCCTTTTTCATCCAAGAAATTTTAACAAGACATTGGGTACATAAGTATATGTAATAAACATGCAAATCAAACATTTACTAATAATAAATCATAATTTTACAACTCTCACATTCAATTATGTGATCCTATATGGAGTTGCAATCCATAGTTTAAGAAGTGAGGATCTATGGAACGTTTTTCTGGATGGGAAAAAACAGGGGGCGTGAGAAGCTTGTCAGGGAATATTTGGAAAATAACTATTTTTAAAATTAATTGGTCCCTTAATTTCATTTTGCAATTGCATGGTATACTCAAGAATGTATTTTCTTCAATACTGAATAGGAAGTCAAGGATTTTAAAAAGTGAACTAGAGTAAAAACCAAGATCCAACTTTTTTTCTAAGCTACTTTTTAAGTAAAAAAAGGGTAAATTAATATCATGTTCTCTTACATCATTCTAAAAGTTTCAGTTAGTATATAGATCTATTATTAATTCATATTTTTCTGCATACCAAGACCAGTCACTGTTCTCTCTTATAACTCCTCTACTTACAAGTTGTGACATATACATGTATAGGTATTATAATCAATCAATCATAATTTTGTATCTACTATAAGTACTGATAAAGTACTAAACAGTAGTTCTATTTCTTTTCTGCAAGCAGAACTCTGCCTTCCATAACCATTTCTCTATGACTAAATAATAACACAAAAAACTCTAACATCTCAATATGCAATTTGTAGATCATAGATTTCTTCAACTAATAGTATTGTTGTATACATGCCAGTCTGTCTCTGATATTTTTTTAACTTCAAACTCTTTAAGAAACTATTGTTTTATGATAACTTAAAAGTACCCCAATATTTACAGCAAAACAATGTCCTAGAAAAAGAATAGGCACAAATTCTAAGGATTTATTGCTTTAGAACATGTCTTTGAAATATATATATCAAAGCTACAATGTGAATTTTTCATAGAAATTTTTCTGATCTAGCAAATGCTGTGCTTGTGAAACTATAATTGTTCTATTTTTCTTCCATGGGGAAATTTCAAAGACATTTAAGTCAAGTTATTTTTTTCTTATCTTTTTTGCATAGCTATATTACTCAAATGGTCACCATGTGTGCCAACCACAATTTTTAAAATAGATCTAAAAAGAGCACTGTTTATAATTTTTTCTATGGCTTCCAAAATGAATTTTGATATTGTTGATTACCCTAGACATGGATTATATTAAAACATTGTCAAGAAAAAACATTGCATGTTTGTGTGTAAATTCAGAAATAAAAAAGAGCTATTTTATACACAGTAGAATAACAAAAGAATTATATGTAAAACTGCAAATCTTTATTATATATAACATTTCTTTTTAAGCACATCATAAATTCAACATGAAGATTTCAAAACAATTACTTATCTATCTATTTGCTTCTGGTTGTCTTTAAGTACCCATCTGGGCATTTTTTTAATTGCCTCAAGGACACTCTTTTTTTTCTCCTTTTCTTGGGGGGAGAGAGAAAGAGGAAGAGGAGTGCTAGTCCTACCTAATCAAGAAACCTGGGGTATAGGGTAGACTAGCACCTCTGATGTGAGGGATGCCAAGCACTTTTCAGGGCTTCTTTCCACCTTTGATGTTCACCTGATTCATCCAACTCTCACCTGTAGCTCCAAGAAACTAGCTACACAATGGCCACATCCCATAAACCTTTTCAGCAGATGTTCCATACCAGCTTTAGGTAACTGAGGGGTCTCAATTCCTTTGGTGAGTTAGTGGAGTTAGTGGAAGACTTCTTCCAACTGAATGGGCTGATGAGAACAATTTGTTCCAACAGCCATGAAGGCAGCTAAAGAAGGAATTGTAGATTGCTTAAAGCTTCAGTGGAGATTGAAGAGACTAAAGTCATCCAATGCATCATTACCAGAATTCTTGACTTTTATTATTACAGATCATTACTGTAATACTAGTAGACTTCAAAAGTCCACAAGAAGAAAAAGTGGGATTGATATCTTCAAGCAACTCTGCCTCATTTAAATCCAATTTAGGAGTGAGTCAAAAGGCATCCCCTATGCCATTTCATATTTCTTCCTATCTCAAAGTAAGGCAAAGGAGACAAGTAAATGATGAAGCAGCAGGTGAGGATATAGTGGGAGCTTTAGGCAAAATCCTGCATGCAGACAGCCCAAGCCCTAGAGCCATCTTCTCACTGGACTGAAACAACAGTGGAGTTCAACAACCCCTGAATATCTAAGCAGCATTTTTTTAAGGACTGCACTGCTCAACTCCTAGAATGAAGAAGGGGCTAGGAAAAAGGTGCCCTAAAAATTGTCTGCTTCACCCAAACCTGGACTTCAGGAATGCCACACTGTGCTAAAAAAAACACACAAAGAATATATACAAAAACTTTTGCAAAGATTATTCCACTAACCATCAGTACCTGGAATGAATGCCAATTTATGGACAACATAAAATCCAGTAGACCTAAAAATGAGTATGTCTTGTTATAAAAGAACTCACATCCAAATAGCAGCCATAAGTGAAATAAAGCTGGTAAAGGAAGGCCAGTTTAGGAAAGTTAAAGGTGGATACACATTTTTCTGAAGTAGCCACAATGAAGGAAAATTATCAGAATCTTTTCATGTGGCAAAGCACCTAATACTGACTCTATTCCAACTGAGATTCCACCTGAAAAACATAAGCAAAAAAAATCATAGCCAAAAAAAAAGTTGGAATGCCTCATTTCAAGAAATTATAAATAAACATTAATCAGATCCTTTAGAACAGGACTGGAGAACATCCAGCCCATGGGTTGTATAAGGCTGGTGAAATCATCTGCTAAAGTAATGATGAGCTGAAAGCTAGGTACAAGAACCTCCCACTGCTTGAGTTCTATAAGCTGCTAATTTTATATGATTCATGAATTATGTTATAAATATTCAAATAGCCCTTGGCAGAAAAAGATTCCCCACCCTGGCTTTAGAACCTGAAGAGAAAGAGAAAGAGAAAGCACGCTAAATAGAGTTCACTATCCCCTTCCTTCATGAAATTCCATACAGAAAACCCTAGTAATATAAATTGTTTAAAAAGAGCTTCTTGGCAAATATACATATACACACATATGTGTGTGTCTATATATACATTTATATGTATATAAATACACACACTATAAGCAGCAAAAACCACAAACAAAAAAGGAGTACAAATAACAAGGATCCAGAATTGGGATCACAAAAAACTTGATATCTGCCACCTAGAAGGATAAGAAAATAGGCATAAGATATTTCAAAAGGCAAAAACTAATGACTTACACCCAGGAATAATTATTTATGGCAAAACATTTGGAATCTTTACAAACTACTAACTCATTAGAGTTGATAGATTATTGATCTGATCTTGCAAGAAGATGTTTTGGGCCAGAATCTGAACAAGGTACTAAGTAGAACTAATTGATACAATGCTTGTGTTCACACCTTTACTCATTGAGTTCACACGTTTGGGAGATTTCAGGGTTTAGTATGAGATATCCGAATTCACACCTCCCTTGAAGCTCTTAGGGCCAGAGAGCACTCTGGGAAGAAACCCATAATCCCTTTCTCTCATATCCCACAATTTCTCTCTCTCATATATAAGATACAGACAGAGGCTCTCAGACAGAATTCAGCCAAATTTCATGGAGAGGAGAGCGTCAAGTCAGAAGAAGCCACGAGTCGGAATTGAGCTAGAGCCAGGAGAGAATTACTTCAGACGGCAAGAGAGACAGATTCATCTTTGTGGTGACTGGAGGCTGAAGAAAGCAGAGGCAGAGGCTGAAGGACAAACCTTTGGATTTGGAGACATTTGGAGGGAGCTGTTGGAACCAAACAGAGAGATAGGCCTCTAAGAATCTAGCTATCTGGGTCCAAGGAAAGAGACAAGACTTGGAAGGAGAAATAAACATCTGAACTTTTATCACCTGGCTGCGTTTTGGGTGATTATTTACTCTTAACTGAAACTAAGGCTGCCTCCAGAAAACTTCCCTGAGAAACCTGCTCTCCCCCAGAAAGAACCATTATCATTATTATTATTATTATTATTATTATTATTATTATTTTAAAGAAGAAAAAAGAACACCACAAAAACTGAAAATTATTGTAAAAAGGTAGGTAAATGAAGGTAGAGTGGAAAGAACCTTTAAGGAAAGAGAGAACTTTCAAAAAGTTTCTAATAAAAAGGACAAATCTAAGTAGAAATTTTAAAATACACACACACACACACACACACACACACAAAGGAGTGAGGAAAGGCAGGAAAAATTTGATCAACTAGAAGGACTCCATGACAGTGAACTGTTTAAATTCTAATAAGAAAAGAAGAAAAAGTATTCTCTCAGAACCATAATGTCTTCCAAGCTCAAAGAAAAAAAGTCAAATAAAATAAACAGAGGTGTTTGTTCTTTTTTTAACAATCATAGAAAATGTGAGAAAAGTGGGTAATATACTGATTTTTTTAAAAAGAAAGAGAAGAGAGAAAACCTTAGGGAAAAAACATCATAGAGCAGAAACAAATAGCTTTAATTACAGATCATTACTGTAAGCAAATTCCCATCAATACTTTCCTCTTAGCTAAAATAAATAAATAAGAATAAATGAAGTTTTATTATAGAAAAAGAAAAGAAAAATAATAAATGGATTTTCCTTAATTATGACATATCACTAATATCAAAAATTCCAATTAAGGCAACTTTGAGGTTCTACTTCATAAAAATCAAATTGTTTAAAATAACATTTTTAAAAATATGGTTTTCAGATTTTGGAGGACTGGAACACTAATGTATTTTTGGTAATGTTGTGAGTTATCCAAAGAATTCAGAAAAACAATTTTAACTATGTCCCAAAAGTTACTAAATCAGATATACCCTTTGCCTCAATTGTGTATATTAGCATTAAGTCTATATCCCAAAGAGATCAAAGAAAGAGGAAAAGGATATATTAAATATATATACAATTACTCTTATTGTATGCTTTATGTATAGGAATTTTTCTGGGAATGAAAAATTCACATGTAAACCCTCATTGTGTTTGAGCTGGGAAGAGCCTTAGAGAACCCATAGTCAAAACATCTCACAGGTAATCATTCATCTAAAAACATAGCACTATTTATTGGAAGATCAGGGATTAAAATTCTAGTTTCTCAACTTTGATTTTAGTGCTTCTTTCTTATATTTATGTATTAGATTTAGGCTTTCATGAAGTTCAGTCCACCGTTTATTGACAACAATGAGGTTACCATGAAATCTTTAGTAAATTTTTTTCTTTCCAAATCACCCCTGGTGCTAGTACCTCAGTCCTAGTTTGATGGCTGAAGTGAGAAAGCAGGATGTGAAAAATGGAAGAAGTGATACCCGAAATTCTAAATGCTACATGTCTGCCTTTGAGCAAAAAAGAATAGATTGTAGGAAGCAATTATATTGCCCGTGCTTATACATATATATAAAGAGAGCTTGAGGTAAAATTGAGATATGGAGCAAATATTTTAATGAAAAAGTATTCAATTCATATTAACTATGGGAGCAATCTCCTAATGGACCTCATTCCAAACATGTCTGATTTTTCATGACCCCATTTGAGAGTTTCCTGGCCAAGATACAAAAATGACTCACCATTTTTCCAGCTCATTTTACAGTTGAGAAACTGAAGCAAGCAGGGTTAAATGACTTGCCTGGGGTCACATAGCTAGTAAGTGTCTAAGGCTAGATTTGAACTCAAGGACACAAGATTTCCTTTTTCTTTAAAGTTATTAAAAATCAATCTCCGGATTTAATTGACTGAAGAAAATAAATCCTTGGGTCATTGAAATCATTCTCAGCTACTTCAATATTAAAAAAGCCACTGAAATATAATTTTAAAAATTTAAATATTAAAAAACTGAGGTTCAAATAAACTCTTCAGAGATAAGGGATCTTCACTCAACTCAATCAATTTGAGGTGTCCTCAAAGCATATCTTTATTTAACATTCTTCTTTTTTAAGGATACATAAATATCCTTCTGTTAATCTCTAAATGACTGAATGTCTCACCTGGGGCTTGAGTAAAGCTCAGTCCAGTTACATATATTTATTGAGCAAATACCCCATGCAATGCAGTATGAAAGGACCATTTTAAAAAAGATATGATATAGTCCTTGCTTTTTAGGCGCTTACATTTGCATTTACAAATTGAATATAGATGAGTATGATAGGAATACAGGACAGGAAGTAAAGGAAAAGTAGAGGAAAGCTCAAAGAGATTTAGGGACATTTGAAAAGAAAGAGAGCAATAATAGCTGGAAGTGAAGAATGGGAAAATTTTGGCACTAGAACCAACCTTTAAGGAAGAGATATAGATTATGAAAGGAGTACTTAAGAAAGGAAACATTACAGGCATAAGAGGTAGCCAGTGAAAATGCATAGATTTGGGAAATGGTATCTAAAGTATATGGAATTGCTGATAATTTATTTCAGTAGAATGCAGATGTCATTATTTAAAATGAGGCTAAAAAGTTAGGTTGAGAGCAAATTGTGGAAGGCCTTGAATGTCAGAGAAAGGCAATAGTCTAGGTACATAAGGGAGTCACTACTCCATAATCCCTTTTGAAATTGTGAACAGCTTTATCTTATCGCATTAGACAGGTTGGCACCATTAACCAGGCTTGACTATTGGCCCTGCCTCTGCAGGGGCTTTAGATAACAAAACCTGCCAACAGCAGATATAGTCAAGTAGCTTGAGAGTACCTTCAGAACATGTGAAATGTGACCCTGTGCCTTTATCAAAGAGTAGAAGAATAGAGTAGAAAAACTTACACACACACACACACACACCAATCATCTACCGTGTTTAGCCATGGAGTTACTTACTAATAGGGAGCAACTCTTCCAGCAGTTAGGGAGCCAGTTGCAGAGAATTGAAGGGATAGGTGAAGTAACAGACACACACTGTCCACACAGAAACCAGAAACTGTAAGATAGGCTTTAAGCAGCTTTGGGGAACTGACTCTGGAGCCCTGTTGAGTGATTAGCCAAGCAGAAATACTACAAGGAAGGAGCTTCATGAAAATTCCAAGAGGACAATAGGAATAAGGTTAGTGGCTTGTTACTAGAGGGGCTACTGTTGATTAATAAAGTTACATTGTATTCACTGAGAAGTAATTCTATTGTCACATTTTTTTGTCACACAAGTTAGTGTACATAAAAGTAAATATGTTTTAAGCATGCATTGTGGGATACAGTTGGCAACTGATTATATAAAATGAAATAGAAATAAATAATAAGATATTTTTAAACTTTATACTGTAAACAAGTTTTTGGCATTCCCAAAGAATTAAAATTGCAGCAGTTAGGTGGACATTCTTAAAATAATGAATCCTTTGGGGCAAAAAAAAAAAAGAAAGAAAGAGACAGACAGACACAAAGAAAGCGAGAGAAAAGGAGAGAGACAGGAAGAAAAAGAGAGAGGAAGAAAGAAAAAGAGAGAGAGAAAGAAAAAGAAAGAAAGAAAGAAAGAAAGAAGAAAGAAAGAAAGAAAGAAAGAAAGAAAGAAAGAAAGAAAGAAAAGAAAGAAAGAAAGAAAGAAAGAAAGAAAGAAAGAAAAAGAGAGAGAGAAAGAAAAAGAAAGAAAGAAAGAAAGAAGGAAGGAAGGAAGGAAGAAGGAAGGAAGGAAGGGAAGAAGGGAGGGAAGGAGGGAGGAAGGGAGGAAAGAAGGGAGGGAAGGAGGGAGGGAGGGAGGGAGGGAGGGAAGGAGAAAGGAAGGAAGGAATGAAGGAAGGAAGAAAGGAAGGAAGGAAGGAAGGAAGGAAGGAAGGAAGGAAGGAAGGAAGAAAGGAAGGAAGGAAGGAAGGAAGGGGAGAAAAAAAAGCATGTTTATTAACAGGTCTGTATTTTGTTTGGTTTGTTTGTTTTACACAAGACTGAAAGTATAATACTTTGAATAGAGTCCCTATAGGTATTTTCCTTTTGCGCCCTTCTGCCTAGAATATCCCAAACAAGTATAAAGCTTCTTTGGTTTTTTCCTTAAGGAGTGGATTTCAATTTTAATATAGGTCTTAAATCTGTACTTGTTAATGAATTAATACTTCTTTCCTGATATATTAAAGAAATATTTGCAAACATCTACTTTGCAGTTCTTTCAGATTCTCTTTTCTTCTGTCCCAGAACAAGATTTCCATCCTGCAACAAAAATGGCCAAACATTTTCATTATTATTCTGAATTCCTTTTCTTTTTTTGACAGTAGAGCTGGTCTTTAGCAAAATTGTGAAATACATTTGGTGAACCTTGTTTCAAAATATCTCCTTTAAACTTTCTTTCCATTTCCACAAAGCCCTACCCAACCATGATGATGTTGATGCACCATAATTTCCTCTCTTTTTCTCTCTGTCAAGTTCCTCTTAGGAAAGCATCTGATAAATTCATTTTCTTACTTCAGAATTTTAAAGCTCTATAATTGTATTTCTGTCTACCAATGCAAATTACAACCTGTAAAATTTGGTTGAGTCTTCCAGAGTTGCTGTGAATCAAATATATATAAAAACAGACACATATATAATATTTATTTATCATTAATTTTTCAATTATTGGCTCTGAAAAATTTCATAACTCTAATAAACGTAGTAATAAACCATGACATCTGAAGACTGATAATGAAACACATCTTTTCACCTTTTGACAGAGAGTGAAGAAGAAGGATATAGATACTGTGTTGGTTTATTTTCCCTTCACTATACTTATTGGCTAGAAGGTTAAAAGGGAAAGTTCTTATATTGCTGGTGAGTTGCTGAGTGCAGTAAAAACAATAACCTAACCATTCCCCCTAAGTAAATTATATTTTAAACACATTAAAACTATTCTTGAGATTTGATTGGTTCATAAGACAAAAGTTAAGAATATTGAGATCACTTCTTAAGGGCAAAACCACAACAAGGAAGTCTAACTTTTCCCAGATGCCTAGTGAATAAGAGCACAGTTTGAGATCTTGTAATTTTGAAGACCTTCACTGAACTAAATCAATATCCTTAATGTTTTTCTTGTCTTGATATGACTAATTAAACCTTTTGTTAACTGTTGAATGACCTACAAAGTGTGGAGCTGTAGGGTGGATTCTCAAGAAGGTGGTTGCTATCTGCCACCTCCACCATGGGGGTATCTCCTTCTAGGAAATAGCTCTCATAATTTAAACTATGGTTAGTGGGAAGTGCATAGGGTAATCCACTGGTATGTGGATTATGGTATGTGGACTATGACTAATGGTCATGTAGTATGATGGTCATATAGCTGTAAGTAAAGATATTTACTAAGATGTCATAATAAAAAAAAACAGTAGCTACAAAATATTATTGTCTTCAAGATTTAGCTTTTAAGGTCTACAGGAATACAGCCAAATTTCATGCTAATCAATCAAATTTTTCCTTTCTACTTAATCAGAGAGAGGTGCTAAAAACTCTATAATAGATTGCTTGTTATTAACATGTTGTTAACATATTAACATCACATCATCTTTGATTATATCCAATGACTAAATTGGATAGGAGGGTATTATATATTCCTTCCTTATACTCTTCCCCCATCTCCAATCTGGCTAGTCCAAATGGCACAGATCACAAATAATTCAGAAATAAACATTCTTTCATGTGAATACAAGTCTACCAGGACTGGTGCCCAAATAATTTTATTTATCCCCAATTGTATGTTTATATATTTTTTTAAAACAAGATTCTCATAGACTACCACCTATCTCAGTTCTTGAAAATTCCTGCCACAATCCAAAGATTGTACAGAAATAAAAGAAAATCAAGCTTCTCTCAGGGAAAAAACTGATTTCTATAGTATTTCAAGAAGTGACCTCTCCCCAGGTAGATTAGGAACCTGAGCAAATTATCCCCTTCATCCCTCCCAAAATATGGATCCCTTTAGGATAATCCAAATGAAGTTCATAACCTATTCCTTATTTGATACACCTGACTAGAGGTTTGGAGTTCCCCCCAAAGGATTAAGCATTGATTTCTTGATGTTTCTAGGCCAACACAGGCAGACTTGATAGCTTGTACTCAAGGTTTGGTCCTCCAAAGGTGATTTCTACTTCAGAGTTCTACCACCACCCACTACAGCTCAGTAATTCCTGATCTGCATGCTTCTCAATAACAGTCAGCCTGAAGACACAGTAAGCCCTTAGGAATGGTACTTACAAAGGAATGGTATTTACAAATTATAATTTTATAAAGAAATTATTGTAAGAAGAGAAGTTATAAAGTATCTCCCCACCCAGGAACTTTGGAACATATTCTCCTTCGAATACACAGAGCAAATACAGAGGAAAGAGTGGAATGGAAAGAGTGGGCAGAACTTAAAATTTGATGTTAGTAAGACATACATATTGGAAACATGTGGCCAAGGCTTTTAATTCCCCAATACGTCCAGGATTCAAAGTACTTTCTCTCTTATGAGTTCTTACAAATTTCCCTTCTGAGCATAGGTTGTTCAGCTGGGCTCCCAGGGCCCTGACTCTCAGTTCTCAAAGGCCAAGACTAGTCCATGCTCACCAGCTCTCATTGCTGTCAGAAATTCAACTCCTCAAAGCTCTTTAGAACTCAGGTCTGTTTAGATTATCTGTGCCTTAAGTGTGTGCCTCTACATTTCTTAATTTATTTTTCAATAGCTGGATGGGTGTGTCTCCTTCTAGGAAGTAGATTTCATAATAGAAACTATGGTTTATGGGAAGGAGGGAAGAAAAGAAACATCCCCTATATATCCCTCTATAGGTGAAAAAAAAGCTAGAATTTTTACAGATGTCCTGGGTCTCCTTTATTCTCTCTGGAATTCTTAAACTTTTTCCCATGTTTAGCTATTTTAAACTTTTAGGGTTATGACCAATTTTCACTTTAGCCAATTGTGTTGCCATTTCTGATGGGGAGAGAGAGAGAGAAGCAGTCATATTTTATAAAGGCACCTCTGGGTATTAACACCTTGTTAACACATTAACACCTCACCACCTGTGATTATATCCTGTGATTACATAAACTGAGCTAGGAAGAAACCAAATCTCCCTCCCTTGCACATAAAGTATTCTTTTCTGTTCTTTTCTTTATTGAAATGTTCATGTTTGTTAAATTCATAATAAATAAGGCTGTTAAAAAGAAAAATCAGGGTACTGAAAAGTTTTTGTGCTCTCTTAAGAAGGAAAATAACAGAACCATTCCAAGGCTGCTGTGGATTTTTTTTGTTTGTTTTTTTTTTTCTGTAAAATGCGTGCATACCTGGAAAACCAGTATGGAAAACCCACAGTTCTGTTGGGTTGTCACCAAGTGAGAAATGATAAAGAGACAAGCTGTCTTGATTTATCAACAAGTTCAGAGCTGGTGAAGGTGATTCTGTGGAGCTGCAGAGATAGACAAAACTGACTCACAACCCTTTAACTGCACATCTCGGAGTCAACCACAACAAAAGCTTCCAGAGGAAAGGTCAGACCCTCAAAGGGCTATTTGTTTTCACTGAAACTTCATCCCCCCCACTTAACACCAGCCTAACCAGCAACGGAATCAATTACCACTTGTCAGCTTGAAACCTTACACCAGAAATGAAAGAAGGACATGACCTCCTAGAGGGAGGGAGAGAGGAAGGTGGGGAAATAAAAAACTTTGGGGAGGGAAACTATGAATGAGCCTCTTTCTTCAGGAATTAAGGGTTAATGGGCCAAAGCCTATTCTTTCTATTCCTCTGTCTCTGTCTCTCTCTTTCTCGGTCTCTCTCTACTTCTCTCTGCATCTCTCTCTGCTTTTTTGTCTCTCTCTCTCTCTCTCTCTCTCTCTCTCTCTCTCTCTCTCTCTCTCTCTCTCTCTCTTTCTCTCTCTCTCTCTCTTTCTCTCTCTTTTTCCTCTTCCTCCCTCTCTCAGCTCCCCCCCCATCCACCACACACACACCCTCACTCCAATCAATATCCTTCCTTCGTAAGATTTGCTTTTCTTTTCACTAGAGATGGTCAGTTAAGAGAGTGAGGTGAGATCTGTCTTAGGTTACATAAGATACTCCGTTTAATAATTGAAGACAAAAAAGATTCTATGCGTTTATTATTTAACAGAGCTTAGTGGTAACTGCTCAAGTTGGGAGAAATCTGGGTAGATCATTTTCAGCAGCCATGCCTATTTCAGGTGATAGAATTCCTCACATTTATCATGCTTCTGTGAAATGTAGTGTCAGCTTGTCAGAAAGATGACCTGTTTAAGATAATACCATTTACTTTCCACATTTTTTTAAATTGAGAAAGAGGTCCCAATGGACTGCTACATTCTTCTGGAAGATAGAGAAACTATGTGAATTAAACCCAGTATTGAAACTTAACTATATTAAAAAACTATATTAAATCTTTGTCTTCTCATTCTCTCTCTCTCTCTCTCTCTCTCTCTCTCTCTCTCTCTTCTCTCTCTCTCTCTCTCTCTCTCTCTCTCTCTCTGCCTTATAATGGAAATAGTCAATACTGGAAGCTCAGTCACTTAAAATATGTGTTTCCAACATACTTGTAGGATTTTACATATATTTACTGACATGTGCTATTTGCACTGGTCGAATAAGAAAATTTTAGTTTGGACAAACATGATTAGAGTTCATAACTGCAGTGTAAACAATACAAGATGATGGACTGATAGATGTATAATGGTTCTTCCCTGTAAAACCACATTACACTTGGATCTAAAAGGAGCCTAAGAGTTAGCTAGCTCCAATTAGCTAATATCATTTTAAAGATAATGAAACTGAGACCCAGTGAGCTTGAGTGTAATTGCCTATGTTACATGAGTAAAACCAATTCTAGAACCTAAATTAGTTAATCTGGTATTTATCCCAGTGTTCTTTGCAGGATGCTACATCGTTTTTCATATAACCAAACACTCTATGTTACATTTTCTATAAACATATACTTTGCTATTGTATCAACTTCAATTTTCTAGGACTCAAAACTTTATCTTTTGAGTTCTCCCTCTTTCATAAAAAGGCAACTCATTAACATGAAAATGAAAAAAAAAGTCTTCTATACAAAATTCTAGTTCAGTACTATCTTTATGAATGAGATTGCTTTAACTGATCCTTTGAGTTAAGAGTTAGTACCAAGGGAGAAAAGAACTGGATTTGGAATCACAATTCTTAATTCTAAGACCCTAATGCACCACCAATTAACTATGGGATCTTGAACAAACTACTTAACATTTTTAAGCCTCATAAGGTTGTTGCAAAGAAAGACACCACTTCATTTCTATCCAGTCATTTCAATTCTATGTATCTCTCCAGAACCCCATTTGGCATTCTCTTGGCAGAGATACTTCAGCTTATTTTACAAAGGATCAAACTGAGACAAATAGGGTTAAGTGACTTGAGAATGGTCACAATACAAAATGAGTTCAGATTTTTATTTTTACTGATGCAGAATTTTCCATGTTTTGAAAGTTAATTTTAAAATCTCTTTCTTCTTTCTTGGTTATGATTACATTTGTATTTCATCATTTTTTCATGTCATCATCCTGCCTTATTAGTTACCCTATGCTAGTTGCACATAAATAATATTGTAATTACATATGTATAAGCTAATCATTTCTTTAAAAAGATGAATCCCAAGATTCTTTTTTCTGTTTGGGAAAAACTTGAAAAGTTAAATATCCTTTCCTTGGTTTGGTAGTAGTTAAGATCATGCATATGTTAATTATTACACATAGCAAGAACAAATGTTTTAAATATGAGATTTGCAAAAACTGTATAGGGAAAATTCTAGTATCCATTAACTACCTTCCTCCTAGTTTCCTTCTTCAATTAGGAAAAGAAAAGCAATTGCATTAAATTATTTCCACTTACTTATCTTCATGTAAAGAAGAAAAATGTTATTTCATAGTATAGCAATTTACCACTACAGTTTTGGTACATAAGAGGAAGTCACTAGAAATGCCTATTTATGAGAGCTATGTCATCAGATTATTATATGTAGAAATACAAGATATAAGAATATGGAATTTACTTTCTGGAAGTGGTGCAATTTTTATGCATTGATTTTTTTTCAAATATGCACATAAGCACAAAGCTTTGAGTCCACTGTGTGATATCTGTTGTGGTTATTAAAATGCTAAAATATCTGAGAATGTATTTCATTTAAAGGTATGGCACAATTTTTGACATGGAATGCATTGATTTAATAGTCACATACTTTCTTAAAGATATCAAAAATGAACACTCCCAATTTTTTAAAAATTTGAGTGTACAATTTTTTCTTAAAAGTATTGATTTCTCTGATAATGAAAATGGAAAAATAGATCTGATGTCACCGAAATTTATTTTCTATTTTTCTTACTGTGATCATAGCACCAAAAAAGTGCTCCAAATAATCTTTAAACATTTTGTCCCCATGAAAATAAACAAACAACAAAAAAACCAATAGATGAGCAGAATAAGCCATTCACTTAAACTTTAAAAATGAAAGGTGTTAGAAAAATAAAAAGGCCTTGTTTTGCTAAAACAATAAAATGACCAAGTGCAATGACTTGATTTAACAAAATCATCTTTAAAAAGCTGCTGCTATGAGTCTTTTTAACCATAAAATGTCCTAATCTAATGTATTCCTTTCTCTTTTTTGCTGTTGTTGCATATTACATTGGGCTTGATGAATATTCTAACATTGCAAAATATACTGAGTTCAAATGTCTGTTGTAAACATATTGTTATGTTTACAGATACTAAAAATGCATGTTTCCCCTGGAAAGAAAAAAATTCAAATAAAAAGAAAATATTGCTACCACAAAAAAAAAGAAAAAGAAAAAAGATGAATCCAAGTCAGATATCCAATTGCTTAGAAAATAAATAGTAAAATTCAGCTAGATAGGTTGATTGCATGTTGCTAATCACATTCTCATAGGATCTACGTCTATGATCATAGATGTAGATCTGGAAAGAATCTTCATGGGCATCTAAACTAACACTTCTATTTTATAGGTAAGGAAATTGAGACTCAGAAAAGTACAAGAATTGTCCAAGAGCACACAACCAGTAAGTAACAAAGCTGGGATTAAAACCCAAGACTACTGGCTAAAAACGCAGTGATCTTCAAAGCAATAAATTATTTGATTAAATTAAATGTTACTTTTCAAACTGGTTTGTACATTGTAGACAAAGCTTGACTTAAGTACCCTGTATTTTACCTGCTTTTAGTTAAACATATAATTCCTTTCTTTAGGGAGATACTTTAGAGTAGTTTTTATTTTCCTTATGCAATGATCTTTGATGCTAAGTGAATGGGTCTGTTAAAATAAAAAGCATAAAACATTTCTCAATATATAGCACATAAATAGGGCATATTTTGAACATCTGGAACATAGATGATTTTCATGTGAAACTAACATATTAGATATATGAGCAATAGCCTCCAGTGGATTGTTGTCTTGAGGTTGGAATAATTGAAGTTTACTGTTCACTCTCCTCTTTAGGATTCTACAGTTTAACTTTGATCTTTTTAACAGTCTTTCATTACGATTGATGAATCATTTCAATATTTCATTGAATTCAAAGACCCCCAATAAAAGATGAAATAAAAATGCTTAGGTAATCAAGACTGCTTTAAAACATTGGAAATCAGAAAGAAATGTGATGTTATATGCATGTTACTACCAAACTTTAAAATATATCAATCACTACAAATTTTAAGAGTCGGGAAACACTTAAAACTCCATAGGTCTACTTCACTGACTTCAAAAAGCATTTGGTAAATTACCCATCTTTTCATTTCCAATAAAAATGAATTTAAATTTGTTAAAATGTTTTTCAAAATTTTTATAGTGTTTGGCATCAAAAGGCAAAAACAAGGGGGAAAGAGTTTAAATAGCTGCCTACTAAAAGGACAAAGATGCTTTCAGGTTGAGACTTGTTATATGGTCACATTTATGGAAGAATTAAGCAGTAGTAAGTTGAATGTGGTTACTTCAAGTTTATATATCTTATGCAAAAGTATCTTGCCTTTCAGTGGGGTATAATTTCAGAACCACAAAGATCTGATATTCAAATCTTTTTCACCCCCTAATTTTGATATCTGACACAACTCTGAGAAATTATTCCTTTGAATTGAAAAATCATATATTTGTATTATTTTAACTACATTGCTTGTATGATACCTAGCATAGAAAAGGTAAAAGAATAAGCATTTATATAGTATCTACTCACAATGTGCTAAACTCATTACAAGTATTATCTCATTTGATCTTGATTTGATTCAATAGATTAGGCAGACTTCTCTAAAAAGAGTTTCGAAGAAATGGAAAGGATGGAATATGTCCAAAAAAAATATGTCAGGTACAGTCATTTCTAAGTACATAATATTTTTGGTAACTCAAACACCACCAATTCCCTCCATCCTCCAATGAGAGAAGACAGACAGACAAGAGAGAGAGGGAGAGACATAGAAAAAGAGAGAGAAAGAGAGAATTACACAGAATAGGTATATCTACCAACTCCAAAATGTGGATTTTTCCAGGAGCCACAAACAGACAGGCAGAGAAGGAAGGGGAGGAGAGAAAAGAAGAAAAAGGAGGAATAAGGGAATCACTACAATTATGAAAAGCCACAAAATCATCAAATGAGTAGCCTCATGAAAACAAGTGAGACTTGAGAAAGTCAGTGGAGCAAGTACTCATGCTGTCTCTCCTCAAAGATTACTTTATAGTACAAAGATGTGCTTACAAAGTGGATGATTCTCAGTTTGACTAAAAGAATTTTTTTTTGAAAAGGACATGTAGAAAGGTGTGACATCACTGAAGGGAAAGGGCATAGTAGTATGAGAAGTCTAATAATCCTAAACATAAGCTTTATCTACTTCACATTTTTCCTCCAGGTTAAGCCTATTTTTATAACAAGAAAAAAGGGGAAAACATTTATAAAGAAATTAAGTGCCAAGTATTGCACTAAGCACTGGGTAACAAATAGAAAAGTAAAATAAGTCTTGCTCTGGAAAAGAATACATTCTTATCAGTGGAGACACATATAAGAGTATTCAACTGCAAGGCATATGAAAAGGCCTGGTCCCAAGTCTTTAGGGTAAAGCAGTAGTTTTCAAGGTGCAATGGCAAAGCAGATGATAATGTTCAGGGGTCTGAAAATCATGGGCAAAAGGCAAAGTTGCATCAAATTTTCAGAAAGGTTATAGTTGGCAACTCTAGGCTTATGCAAGTAATATTAACTGTTCCTAATGAATAACTTTTTAGAAAAGAGTAGTCTTTCTAAGAATTAAAATGAAACAAAATTGTCTCAGGCAAGAAGGGGACAACATTTGCCTTACCTGGGTCATTCTACAGAATTCCGGGCACCCTTTTTGTATATCTACAGCTCCACAGAGCCTGTTTTTCTTCTTTACTGAATACACTCCACGACCCAACCTCCTCCCCTTAAAACCTTACAAGACTGCCTGACTCCCTAGGACAACTCCCAAAGGCTGGACAATGATAATTCACTGTAAAACATTCCTCCATGATTAATATCCTTCCACCCTGTCACACAGTGCCAGTGATTCTGAACCTTTGGTTTGAACCTTGCTCTCCATCTCCCACTGTGTGGCTTGCAGTCTTTCTTTCTTCCCCGACTTCTGCCTTCATATTTCAATGTGCATATTGATATGCCATCAAATAACCTAACCTCCTATTATCCATTTCTCCTGACTTACTCCTCCACTCTACCACAGCTAATACAGAGATCACTGATCTTGTCATCACCCATAGTGTACCATATTCACGTATATCAACACTGAAATTCATTTATCTGATCAGAATCTGTCATCATTCTACCTCTCCCTCTGCCTTGAAACTCCAAAACCTGTTCATCTTCACTATAATCTCCAATCTCTTCCCCTCCAGTTCTTCCCCAGGCTACACATTACTACACATTTCTCTCTTCCCCACTTTGACCTATGAACAAGAGCATGAAGAAATTCAACTCTGAACCTGTCCTCTCTAGAATTCCTTGTCTCCCTTATTCTATAGAAGATAGTGCCCTTCCAAATTCATTTTATATTATTCTTACCATCTACTTAGTCACTCCTACTCATGTGCTACTGATCAAAACTGGAGAACATCATGAAATCATATTGACTGAATCCACTATAAACTTATATTACATAATCTCAATTGAACTTTCATTGCTGGTAGGCAATCCTTTTCTACTTCATTACTCCATTCATTATCCCATTCACCAAAGCAGCCTTTTCAAATCTTTTCACCCCTATACAAATATCCCACAGCTCTCTCTCCCTTATACTCTCATTTAAGAACCTCCTATCATATTTTGCAGAAAAGAATTGAAGGCAAGAAACAAAAGCCTTCCCTCCCACCTTCTTCAGTTTATATCACTAAGAAGCCTTTCTGCCACTATCTCCTTCTCCCCTATTTCACATTAAGAGGAAGCCATTCTTTCTCTCATGGCAAGCCCACATAAGAATGTGCCCATTCCTGGCAAACTGTGTATTAAAAATTATTTGGGGGCAGCTAGGTGGTGCAGTAGATAGATCAGCAACCATGAAGTCAGAAGGACTTGAGTTCATATCTGGCCTCAGACACTTAACACTCCCTATCTGTATGACCCTGGGCAAATCACTTAATCCCAATTGCCTCATAACATAGACATCAAGAGAAACACAAGAAATTAAATATGAGTAATCAGCAAAGACTTTGTACAAATGAACTGTTAACATTATAATGAAAAGGTGGATGATACAAGAGTTTCTTCAGAGTCCTAATGTCATCAAGAATCATAGAGGCAGTCAAATAATAAAGAAGAGTTGCTAATGGTGTTGATTTGTTCTTATGACCTTACAAGTGAAAAAGGAGAGAACAAAAAGAAAAGTGGTGGGCTACGTAGATAATATAAGGTAATCAGAAAGCACAAGTAGAAGTCTTTAACAAACGTGGAAGGGCTATGGAGAATGAATATTACTTGTAGCTCACTGTCATCTGAACAGGTCAAAGGATAGTAGAATTTATACAGATATATACATGCAAATATACATATAAGTTCGGTATAAAAGAAATGAAATCAAATCAATATGGAATCCTGAATTGATAAATGGTCCAAGGATATGAACAGGCAGTTTTCAGATGAAGAAATCAAAGCTATTTATAATCATATGAAGAAAATAGTGGAGATTTCCTCCACAAACAAAACAAAATTGGCATTAGGGTAAACATAGATGGGTGAAAAACAAGTAAGATTTGACCAAAAAAGGAGTCTTCCTAGAACCATCCAAAAACCCCAAGAAAGACTCCAGGATCAGGTTTAACCTGTGTGAAGTGTAAACATCTCCAGGCTACCTTCCCTATGTTTGGAGGAAGCCTCAGCCACCAATATCAATTTGTCATGGATAGACTGGGCTGATACAATAAAAATGTCAATTCTGCTTAAATTGATTTACTTGTTCAGTGACATACCAATCAAACTTTCAAAAAGTTATTTTATAAAACTAGAAAAAAATAATAACAAAATTCACCTGGAAAAATAAAAGGTCAAGAATATCAAGGGAATTAATGGAAAAAAATATAAAAGATGATGGCTTAGCAGTAGTAAATCTAAAATGATATTATAAAGCAACAGTAATCAAAACCATTTGGCACTGATTAAGAAATAGTATAGTGGATCAATGGAATAGATTAGATACACATGACACAATAATCAAATCCTTTAATAATCTCATATTTTATAAACCACCAAATTTCAGCTTCTGAAATAAGAACTCACTCTTTGACTAAAATTGCTGAGAAAACTGGAAAATAATATCATAAACTTGGCATAGACGTACATCTCACATCCCACACCACAATAAATTCAAAATGTATATATGATTTTGGCATAAAGGATGATATCATAAACAAATTAGGAGAGCAAGGGATAAATGACATATCAGATCTTTGGTGAAGAGAGGAATCTATGACCAAAGGACTAAACAATATTATAAAAAGCAAAATGGACAAATGGATTACATTAAATTAAAAAGCTTTTGCACAAACCAACAGAAACAAGATTTAAAGAGAAGTACAAAGCTGGAAAAAAATCTTTACAGCCAGTATTTCTAATAAAGGTCTCATTTCTAAAATATATAAAGAACTGTATAAAATTTATAAGAATACAAGTCATTCCACAACTGATGAATGGTCAATGGATATGAACAATTTTCAGATGATGAAATTAAAGCTATCTATAGTTATATGAAAAAAATGCTCTAAATCACTATTTATTAGAGAAATGCAAATTAAAACATCTCTAAGGTACCATCTCACCCTTCTCAGATTGACTAAAAAGACAGGAAAAAATAATGATAACTGTTGGAGAGGATGTAGGAAAACTGGGACACTAATGCATTGTTGGTAAAATTATGAAATAATCCAACCATTCTGAAGAGCAATTTAGTTTGCCCAAAGAGCTATCAAACTATGCATACCCTTTGATCCAGCAATGTCATTACTGAATCTGTATCCCAAGAAAATCTTAAAGGAAAAAATGTTTGTGGCAGCTCTTTTTATTGTAGCAAAGAATTGGAAAATGAGTAGATGCCCATCAATTGAGTCATGACTAAACAAGTTGTGGTATGTGAAGATAATGGAATATTAATGCTCTATAAAAATAATGAACAAGCTGATTTTAGAAAGATTTACCTGAAGTGATGCTGACTGAAAGTAGCAGAGCCAGGAATGCATTGTACACAATAACAGCAAGAATGTGCGATGATCAATTCTGAAAGACTTGGTTCTTCTCAGTGGTTCTGATTCAAAGCAATCCCAATAGACATTGGACAAAAAATGCCATCTGTATTCAAGAACTATGGAGACTGAATGTGAATCAACACATGCTATTTTTCAATTTTTTGTTTTTTAACTCTCCCATGGCCTTTCTCTTTTGCTCTAATTTTTCTCTTCTAACATGATTCATAAAGTAATGTGTATTAAAAATAAATTAATTAAATAAAATTAAACAAAAATTTTAAAGCATAATGAGACTGGGGGGGGGGGAAGGGAGGGGAGGAGGGGAGAGAGAGAGAGATAATGAATGTACATTTTGAAGTAGGTCTTTCTCCTCAAAGAATGTTCTTCAGCTGAATTCCCAGAGTCTGTCCCAACCATCAATATGTCAAGAATCTTTGAATGCTCAAATAGGTCCAGTAATTCACAGAGCACTTTCTGAATGATCTTACCCAGCTTTATGCCATTATACATTGCTCTTCAGTTCTAGAAATCTTTCAAATTCTTCAACATTTTTGTAATATCTTTATCAAAATTGTGACCAAAGATAAACTAAATCACAACAGAATAGGAAAATGGATTAGAAATTAGAGTACTCCAACATGTTGTTTATGAGAAATACTCTGGAAAAAAACAAAAATGAAGTTAAAATAAAGGATTAGGAAAAAAACCTATTATCCCCCACCTGGATGAGAACAACAAAAAAAGCATAGTAATCATGATCTCATACAAGGTGACAACAAAAAATAAACAAAAAGATAAATAGGAAAACTACATTTTGCAAAAGGTGATTTGCTAATCATATGACATAGCAACTATTTAAAGAAAAAGCTAAAGAAGTTATAGGGATCAATACACGGTAAAATTATTTTGGAAGAGTAGTATAGTATATTCCTTTCAAAGATAGATAAATCCAAACAAAATAATAAAAAAAAGAAAATTCTGATTAGACATTTCTTATTTCTAAAATATTTTGTTAGTATCTTTTGTTTTTTGTGTTACCAATTTTTCCCATTTAACACCTCCTATTTCATCTGTAGTCTTTTAAACAAAAGCAATTAAAAGTATTTATTAAGTGCTTATGTTGAACAAATTATTGCCTAAATCAACTAGATATGATACAATACATGCATTATTATATATCCAGTTTCCTAACTTTCCTGAGAATGAGTTAGAGGGAATTGAAAAAGTAATCCTATCATAACAGATGTTTGTTATTTATTACATTTCTAAATAAGGTAGAATTTCCTAATAATGTACCATACTAAGAAAGTTAGTCTTTGGCAACAACCTAGCAAGAAATAACCTGGTGTCAATTATTCTTTCCTCTGGAATTGCACAAAATCAGACAATGTTTAAATTATTTAAATATATCCCAAGTCAGCAGATCATTGTCAGTGATCAAAAGATTGTGCTTCAAAAAATATCATCAACTGTCTAAATCTTGGGACAATAAAAATTGCAAATAAAAATAAGACATAACCATCACCAGCTATTGGAGATGGCTGCAAAAAAAGAAAAATTGTAATGCATAAAAATGATTATTCTTTTAAAAGGCTTATGTTAAACATGAAATGATCCCATGTAGTTAGCTTAAAAGGTAAAACTTTGTTTTCATTATTCTGAATTATTCCAGTTTAAAATGACATAACATTGTCATATAACAGCAACAAAATTAATATATTAAAAGTTGGAGGGAGATATGGGGCACTGTAAGATAATTTCTTGTTATTATATGTGATGACCGCATATTTAAAATCAGCCGGAGTCAGGAATTCAGGTTAAAGGAAAAATCTTCAATCTTTATTCTCAGTAGAGGTGAAGAAGGATTGCTATAGCAATATGGGCATCTGCGACAGGAAGACAGCTAGCAGAGGTGAAGGGGGATTGTAGGTGAAAAGGGGATCGCAGGTGAAAAGGGGATCAGAGGTGAAGGGCAGTTGCTACAGCAATGTGAGCAGCTGTGTCAAGACACCAGCCAGCAGTCTCTTTCCGCTTCTCTTTCCACTCCCCTGCCTCCATCCACCAAAAACGTCATTTCCCATACAACACATCAGGACTTACACAAAGAGTGGGCGGGGGCCATTTTTTTCTCCAAGCATATATATTAATAGAGTATGGTCCAATTACTATTTACCCTCATGTGCTTGGGACCTCAGTGCATCATCTCAAGCCTCAGCCCATTACAATTATACCATAGACAAGAGCTTCCATGAACATACCTTTTTTTAATATCTCTAGCTTATAAACATCAATCTTTTGTTATCAAAAAAGGGGACCTATGAAATTATCTGCTTTTTTTTTTTCTTCTTGGTCTTCATTTGAAAGAAGCCATTGGGAAAATAAAGTCTCTTTCTGCACTTTAGGAGAACAAAAGTCTCTACCAATTGCTGTACCTCGCTGTATTTGAGGCAATGGGAGGAAGTTCTTTTATACCAGTGGCTTCCAAAACATGAATATGTATGAAAAAAAAATTGAACGTAGAGAGAATACAAAAACTAGCTTTTCATTATAATAATTAAATACAATTAGAAGCAATATTTGTTATTTGTTAAAAGGTAAATACATTTCTCCTACCACCAGCTTATTTCCCATGCTCCTTTATTCCATTGATTACAGAGTATTGCCACATACTTAATCTAACAAGGAACAAGAATCGATATATATTCAATCCCTTGAACCTTCAATCTCTCTCTATTTCTATAAGACTAAAATCCTAAATAAGGTTTTGGGGAAAGTTAAACATGTTAGATAATAATCATCCAGGAAGAGCTCATTAAATGGAAATGCAGAAGAGTGTAAACATGTCTCTTCTAACAGTACACATTTACTAAAAAAAATTTAAAAATAGCTTTTAAGGCATTAAACCTGCACAAATACAGAAAAAAATATTTTAAATTTGAAGTGATATTATTGACTAATATATACATTAACATTTATACATACACACATATGGCTGTTGAAAAAATCATGAAAACTCAAATAGAGACTCAATAACTTAATCTTACCAAATCAGGGAATCCATAGATAATTTCATTAAAAATAATTACAAGATGAAACAACATGCCAAAAATTTTGGAATACATACAAAATAGTCCTTAAGAGAAAAATGTATTATCAGCAAAAGAGCAAAAGTAATGAATTGAACACAAAACTTAAAAAAGAAAACCTAGAATACCATTAAAAAAAAAAACTAGAGCCCCTGAAAAGAAAAATAATAAGTTATTAGCAAAACTGAAAGAAAAGAAAATCATTAAATTAATCAATCAATTTGGGATGGGTGAATAAAATTAAATAAACTATTACTAATAATTAATAAGCTTATTTGATTGCAAAGAAGAAAACCAAGTTGCCAGTATCAAAAAATGAAACAAAGGAGAACAATAAATCAATATCATTAATAAATATCAACTTAATCATTTTAAATAAAATTCTTTCAAATAGACAGCAATTTATGTAAGAAATCATTCAGTATAACTAAGTAGAATTTTTAACAGGGATGCAAAATTCAAAATTAGACAATCAGGAAAAAATCATCATAATTAACCATATTTTCATTTATAATATTTTGAAGCAAATTATTATCTCAACAAATACATAACAAAAGCTTTTAGTAAAATAATGTTCATTTGTCCTAAAACCCAACTAAGAAAAACATAGAACAATCTTTTAATATCATAAAAATATCTAAAACTAAAGTAACACATGTCATAGGAATACCCTATAGGTTTTCCAAATAAATAGAGGTATCCAGAATGTCTACTCTCTCCACTATTATTTGATATAGTTCCAGAAATGTTATTAATACATATAATTTAGAATAAATTGGGAAGAGAATTCTGGGAAGATGGCAGAATAGGTCTGAAATTTCCAAGCTCTCTCCCACAAACAAAACAAAATTATTGCCTCAAGGTGAATATAGAATGTGATTGGGGAGAGAAATAAGATTTGGGATAGAACCAGGGTCCTTTTCAGGTGACTAGAAAGACTCAAACCAAAAAAAAACCCAGGATGGAGATTTGTGTGACTGTATTCATCTCCAGGTTACCATGGACCAAAAGTTAGCCCCAGGGCTAACTAGATTCAGAAGTAGCCTCATCCCCAACCAAAGAAACCTTTACTTCCTGGACAGTATGCAGAATGGGGGTTTGAGTCTTGGAAGATTGAGGGAATCTCTGTTGATAAGGGATGCCAGGGCCAGCTGTGCTGCTGCCAGTACTCCTGGGGAAGAAGGAACCAGCACTAGCCTGATGAGTGCAGAAGCAGTAGAGCAGGGAAGCTGTAAGCACTTATAGGAGAATAGAGTTTTTGGTAAGACGTTCCAGGCTAGAGAACTGACAGAAGACCTGAAGCCAGAGGTATCATCCTTCCCACCTCAGGATTAGAGATGATTACACTAAGAAGTTTTTTTGTTTGTTTGTTTTTGGGTTGTTGGTTTTTTTTTTTTTTTTTTTTTTTTAATGAGCTGGCAAAGAAGAAAGAACCCAACTACAGAAAGTTACTATGGGAATAGGGAAGACTAGACTTCATGTTTAGAGGAAGATATTGAAGCAAAAAAAAAGCCTCTCCTATCTCAGCAAAGTGTTAAGTGATTACTTATCCAAAAAGAAATTTAAAAAAAAAAAAGACTTTAGCAATCAAATTAGAGAAATTGAGGGAAAATGAAATATAATATAATAATTGGTAAATAAATAAAAATAAGAATAATTAAGAACAATCCAAGAAAAACAAGAAGATTATGAAAAGAAAGCCAACCAACTAGAAGAGGAAATCCAGAATCTTAAGGAAGAAAATTACTCTTTGAAAATTAGAACTGGGCAAGGAGAAGCCAGGGAAATTATGAGAATAAGAAATAATAAAACAAAATATAAAGAATGAAAAATAGAAAAGAATAAGAATAACATCTCATAAAAAAAAACAATAGATCTGGAAAATGGATCAAGAAGAGACATCATAAGAATAATTGGACAACCCAAAAGATATGAACAAAAAAAGAACCTTGATAAAATAATACAAGAAATAATCAAAGTAAATTTTCCTGAAGCGATAGAACGAGAGGAAAAAGTAGAAATATTAAAAAATCCACTAATCATCACCTGAAAGAAATCCTAAAAGAAAAACACATATCACTGACAAATTTAGAAAGCCTCAAATTAAAGAGAAAAATTAACAAAAACAACAAAAAAATATTCAAATATGCTGAACCTACAATTAGAATCACACAAGACCCATTGGCAACTATAATAAAAGATTGCAGGTTCTGGAATATAATGTATTGACAATCAAAAGAACTAGGGTTGCAGCCAAAAACATTATATCCAGAAAAATTAAGTATAATGCTGAATAAAAAATGGATATTCAGCAAACTTTCAGATTTTCAGGATTTTGATACAAACTACCTTAACTCAATAGAAAATTTAACATATAAGAGCCAATATCAACAATTAATTTCAGGGGACTTAATAGGGATTGTTTATTGTTTATAAATTTGTTATGTTTTATATGTGGAAATGTAAATCGTATTTCTAAGATTGCCATTGGTAATTGGGTAATCCAAAAAAAACAGTGGGGTAGAGTTGAGTATACTATGAAGGCTAAAGCACCCTCCAAAATGTGTAAAGAAATAAGAGAGAAAGGGAATAGAATAAGATAGGATATAGAATGGTATGTAGATTAACAGAAATAAGACAAGGTGTGTAGATTAATGAGAAAGGGATACAGAGGTAGGAAAAGGGTTTCCTTACCTATGAAGGACATTTTATTAGAAAATGAGGATATCGTGTGCTTCCTACCTCACATTCCTGTGATTCACAAGAAACAATGTACTTTTGCTGCATGTAAAGTATTATATAAATGCTGACTTCCCATAAAACAAATTAAGCATATACTTATAATATAATACAGGGAAAGATTGATAAGTTTGGAATCCAAAATGCTGTGCTTGAATTCTTGCTCAGTTATTTATTTCCTTGTTTCCTTGAACAGGTGATTTAACCTTTTTAGAAATCAATTTCACCACTGAAAAGAGAAAGATATAGTAAAAAGCACTCAGGTCTCTTTCAAATCTAGACTCAAATCTAGATGAAATAAATAGACAGACAGACAGAGATAGAGATTTTTTTAATGAACTTCTGGGACAGCGATAAAAGGATGACATGAGAGCCAGCATGATTGTCTACCCTCCACAATATCACAGAAAACATGCCAAATTAAATTTTGATAAAGAAGGTCATGTTTTCTTTTCATAGTGAGTCATTTTTTTCCAATCCAGGACAATTTAGGAATATAGATAAAGAGATCTGTGGACCCTCAGGTAAGACTGGCTAGGAGCAGAATAGCAGAAGTGGCAATAGGCTGTAGCTGCAGCAGCAGGTAATGACAGTGGCAACAGTGACAAGGAGTGACCCAGTGCCCAAGAATGGTAAGAGGATTGAACAACTAGGGAGAAAGAGATCACAAGGGATCCCTGTCTTAGAACTTGATGCAGGAATAGTTGAATCTGGCAGTTGTGTGGCCTACCCAATTCCAGGTCAGTTTCAAGGTGACAAAGAGTGATCATAAGGAACAATGGGAACATTAGGGAGCAGGGGCTCTACCTACTTGAGGAGCAAGGAATGGGTTCCAAAAATATAGTTGTGCTAGACTGAGCTCCAAATAGAGGGAGAGCTCATTTCTAACCTTTAGTCCTACACATAAGTGCAAGTACCAGAGGGGAGCCAGAGCTTCAGTCACTCTAAACCTACCAACTTTCAAATGGGCTAGAAGTCCAGTAGCAGACTATGAAAAGTCAACCATGTACAAACTGATAGACTGGAACCAGGTGAGGAAATATACAAGTATCCAGATTGAGGTGTGGAAGAAGTAGAAGGACATAAAACACAGAGGTCCAGGACATGTATCCTCCCTTCCACTGAGGTGAGCAGAGCCCCAATACAACATAAAACCCAAAATTAGTAAATAGACTAGAAAAAAAAGCAAATAATAGAAAAATAACCCTCCTATAAAAATTTCTATAGGGACAGGGAATCTTACGGCATAAACACAAAACAACTTCACTGAAGAAAATAATTCTTTTAAATTAGAATGATTGCCTAAGTGAAAGTTAATGATTTTATGAGATATCAAGAAATAATAAAACAAAGTCACAAGATTGAAAAAATTGAAGAAAATGTTAAATATGTCATCGAAAAATATATCTGATTTGAAATACAGATCCAGAGAAATAATTTCCAAATCACTGGACTACCTAAGAGCAATGAAACAAAAAAGTTTAGATACCATAATTAAAGAATATATAAAAGAAAACTATCTTATCTTAGAATATCTTAGAAACAAGTGGAAAATGAAAATTGAAAAAATTCACCAATCATGTCTTGAAATAAATCCCAAAAGGAAAACTCCCAGCAACATTATAGCCAAAATCCAGAATTCCCAGATACTTTTAAGTAGCCTGAAAGAAAGAATTCAAATACCATGGAGCCACAGTCAGGATCATACAAGATTTAGTAGCTACCCTTCATAGGAATGAACAGCTTGGAATGTGATGTTCTGGAATGCAGAGGAGCGAGAACTACAACTAGAAATATTTTGAGTTATAATACTGAGTATAATCCCACAAAGGTGGGGAAAGTTGACATTTGATGAAATAGAAGATTTTCAAACATTTCTAATTTTAAAAAAAAGACCAGATCTGAATAGAAAATTTAACATTCAAACACAAGACTCAAAAGAAACAATGAGTTAATCCTAAATCAAAATGCATAAGAAACTGAACAAGGTTAAACTGCTTACATTCCTATATGAAAAGATGGTACATGCAATGCCTCAGAAATTTATCATTATTAGGGTTGTTAGAGGGCATGGACTCATACAAAGACCATGGGAATGCTTCCATTATTTTGATGAATGATTTCAAAAGAAGAATGGAAAAGTGAGGCAAAGATATGCACTGGGAGATGAGGAGGGGAGGAAAGGAAGAATGAGAAAAATGATCTCATAAATTGAGCTAGGAAGGGCAATTAGATGATGCATTGGATGAAGTACCCACCCTGAAGTTCAAATCTACCTCAGACTTTTAATACTGTCTAGCTGTGTGGCGCTGGGCAAGTCACTTAACCCCAATTCCTAAGCAAAAACAAACAAATGAATGAATTGGGCTAGGAAAAGTTTATACAATAGAGAGGAGAAAAAAGGAGGGTGGAGACAAGCAATACTTCAACCTCACTTCCATATGAACTGATGTAAGAAGGAAAGAATATACATGCATGTAGAAAATCATTTTACTCAATGGAAATCATAAAGAAAAGAGTCAAGAGAAAAAAAGAGGGATGAAAAGGAATGTAGAAAAAGGGAAATAATGGTCAGAAGCAAAACAAGTCTTCTCTTGAAGAAGAGATAAGGTAAAAAAGAAAAAAATAAGCATAAAATAACAGAGTGGAGGTTTATACATAGTTAACAGTCATAGCTGTGACTGTGAAGGGTTGAACTCACTCATAAAACAGAAGAGAACAGCAGAATGAATTAAAAATCAGAATCCAACAATATGTTGTTTACAAGAGTAGGGTACAGAAGGGTAGGTACAGAATTAAAATGACTGAAGCAAATTCTATTATGCTTCAGATGAAATAAAAAAGGCAAGAGTAACAATCATGATATCAGAAGAAGTAAAGGCAAAAATAGATTTAATTGAAAGAGCTAATGAAGGAAACTACATTTTGCTAAGATACCACAAACAATGTATTAATGTCAAAAGCAAATGTTTATATATCCTCACTCAACTCTAAATTCAAATAAAAGGGGATTACCAAAGAAGAAACACATGATGAACTTCATTGCTCATGACTAAGCTATAATCATGAAGGAGAAATCAAGCAAAGACAAAATGCTATCACTAGTTCCTGAGTCAAAAGATCTGTATTGAAATATTACTTCTTACACTTACGTCATTTAAATTCTCTCAGCATATTTCTTTATCTGTAAAATGAGAGAATAAGACCAGATAATATCCAAGGTCCCTGCCAGCTCTAATTCCATAGTTCTATAATAACAAGGATGATTTCTATATTTCTATAGCACTTGAACATACTATTTCATTTAATTCTCATGATAAGTAAATATTATCTTCATTTTGCAGATGAAGAAATTGAAGCTGAGTTTAAATGACTTTCTTAATGTTACAAAGCTAATAAGCATCTGAGGCAGGATTAAACTCAGATCTTCTTGACTCTAAGTCAAGTACTTTCCAAAGGACTACCTACGTGCCTAATTATTCTTAACTGCCAAGAACTTCTTGGGAAGAATTTATACCTCTGCTGGAAAGCATTAAGAAAGGCAACTTTCCCAGTTTTTTTTTTTTAATATGGCCAATTTATCACATTACAGGACCCTGTGAATTCATTTTGAGCAACTTTTGTGGGTTAGTACCCTGAGCAGCTCATAGCTTTGTTTGGGTTTTTTGTTTGTTTCTGTCTAAAAGAACTTTCTAGGTTTCCTGATTGCACAATCATAGATTTAGAGCTAGAAGGAATTTAAAAGTCTTGAAGTCTAATTCTCTCTTCATACCAAAAAGAAAAGTGAAATCCAAACACTTTAAGTAACTGGAGTAAGGTCATTTCAGTCATGTCCAATTCTCCATGATTCCATTTGATTGGGGGGGTGGGGGGGGGAGGAAGGTTGTTTTTGTTTTTTGGCAAAGTTATATTTCCTTCTCCAGCTTATTTTACAGGTGAGAGTTAAGTGACTTATCCAGGATCATACACCTAATTAATGTCTAAGGCATTAATTAATTCATTCATTAATTGATTAGAGATTTACTCTAATCTAATCACCTAACTACCCACAACAGCAACAAAAACTTGCCTAAAGTCATACAAACAGTAAGTTGGCAAAGTCAGGATTTGAACTCAAGTCCTCTGACTGCAAATCCAACACTTGGATATCATGCTGTTTCCTTAAATGAAAAAAAAAAAAAAAAAAAGAAGAAGAAGAAGGGGAAAAAAAGAAGAAAAATGAAAAACAATGCTTGTAACAAAAAACCCAATCATAATTAAGCAAAAGAAATCCACACATTTGTCATGTCCAAAAAAATATGTCTTATTATGCACCATGAGTTCATCAGTTACTTCTCTGTCAGGCATCTGGAGCCATGGTTAGTCATTACATTTAATTAGAATTCTAAAGTCTTTCAAAGTTGTTTTGTTTTACATTATTTTTACAAGATAAATTGTTATCCTGATTCTGCTCACTTTAAGCTCATACAAATCTTAACTGCTTTTTCAGTCATTTTCATCATTTCATATCCTAGTAATTGAGCCTTTGTACTGTGTTTATTTATTTCTGTATATGCTGTATACTTCATCTGTTCCATTAATTAACTTTTTTTACTTTTTTTAAACCAGCAACAAATAGTTTTGATAATTACTATCATACTGTAGTATAGTTTGAGATCTAATGCTATTAGGCATCTTCCTTTCCAATATTATTTTTCATTATTTCCCTTGAGATTCTGGATCTTTTTTTACTCCATATTAATTTCATTACTACTTTTTCTAGCACTCTAAAGTAATGCTTTGGCAGTCTGGTTGATATGGCACTAAATAAATAAATACCTTTAGGTAGTATTGTCATTTTTATTATATTGTCTCATTCCTGCTTTTTTCCTGGCACTGTTGTTTACTTCGCTCCTCTGTGGCTATGATTAATTGTGGTTTCAATGTTTATAAGCTGCAATATAGGCTTAATGAATGATTCAAAAGGGATAATATATTTAATATCATACATAAAGTGCTGTCAAGAAGCTACATATATATCTATTTTTAAATAGTCAGGTTTGGTTTAAGGTAGGTAGAAAGGCAATGTCTCTTTAGAGACTCAGTTATTTGCTATTCTTTTTTTCCCATTTTATGAAAAAGCCAAGGGCCAAAATGGTATAGTATCTGAGCCCAGAGCAAAGGATGTGAGTTGGATGAAAATGTGGGATTAAATTTAATTTGTTTTTTTTAGAAGCTTATAACTGTAGCAAGCCATTCCAATAATGTAAAATTTCCCAGCATCATTGTTCAGCATGAGAAGTTGATGACATCCAAGATTACACTAGTCTTTTAAGTTTCTCTTCTATTATTTCATATCATATGATACTTTATCATTAAGAATATTGATGACAATTCTACTAAACATTATATGAAGATGTATCCTGTTTAGACTTCAATAAAGTTCAAAGTAATATCAGACAAATACAGAGAAAATGAACTGTAAAGAGAAGGCACTTTCAGATATAAAAAAAGCATTCCATATCTTAGAAGGGGTCTAAGGTTTTGAATAGCTCAACTACATGAGAAAAAGTCAGTAAAGACAACAAACTTGTCTCAGAGCACAGATTGTCTTGTGACCATTTCCCCAGCTACTCCTTTGCATAAAATCCCAAAATGAATCTGGAAAATATAATAGACTAATCATTATAAATTTGGTTGGGGTCGCCAGTTGAGGAAACCCTAGTCTATATGAGTAAAATTACAGAGAAGGAGTGGATATACTCCCCTACCTCCTGACAAACTTCACAGACAGGCTCTGAGGGAACAATTAGAGATGTTTCTGTATTCCTAGGCTAAAGATCTCTACCCTTTCTTTTTAAAAAGCATAATTGTACTCCAGATATAAGGAGTATTACAAAAGAAAAATAATGATTACATCTAGCTAAACCAAAAACCTAAAGGTGATAGGGACTGAAGTTTACTATCCAAGTATAAACCCAGGGGAATCTATGAGATCAACCTTTTAACACATTTCCTAGCACATAGAAGACACTTAATAAATGTGCTGTCATTTGTGAGGAGCCAGGCCAACAACAGACTGGTTCACACAGCAGAGATACTATATCCTTCATGGCCCAATCACAATTGAGCCACCTTGTAAGATGTGCCTTACAAGGAGCCAGAGAAGTTAAAGAGTGAATGAAGTCTCTTCCTAGAAAGGATATTGAGGTGCTACTATTACAGAGCTGTGAGGTGTCATGGCCAAGTATGCTCACATAAGCATCATTACCATGATTCCTACTTTTCTCACCACCCTATCCATGGATTGTGTATGGTTGTGGGAAAGTGCCTTCTAGGTTTGGAAGGAGATATTTAATAACTACTGTTTTTTATACTCACATCATTTGTCAAATTGCTAAGACCCCATACCATTGTCAAATTACTACTTCTAAAATTGCCTGCTTTTCTTTTTCTCTTGATGTAACACAAGGCAAATGAAGCATGAAACAATGCTGGTCTTGGAATCATAAGACCTGTGTTCAATTCCTTCCATCCAGTGGCTTTTACTAGATGTCACTATGTGGGTAGACACTTAAGCACTCAGTGTCCTATAAAACTCTCTAAGATTAAAAGTTTCAGAGGAATTATTGTCTAGATCAGAGGAGGGTCCTTCCATATTAAAAATTCCACAAACTGATGATATCCCAGATATGGACCAGACCTCTAGGTACTATACTACCTCTAGTATTGCATCTGTTTCTCACCCATTTGGTTACCTTCTTTAGAGTCATCTGGTTTCTTGGGAAATCCAGTTCAAAATCAAGCTGTGATAGAAGTGACAATATGCCTAACATTATAGATCCAAAGCTTACTTAGGCAAAGGTAGCAATTAAAAGCTTTGCCTTGCTGCTACTTCTGATATTATTTTCCAGTGAATGCTAGAGTGGATTATAGTGGTTTATTCTACATTATAATTATTACGTGGAAATAACAAAACTGGATATTATTTGTTCTTTCTCCGTTAACATATATAAATTATTTCTATAACTTAAAAATATTGCCATTGCAACATTTTTAACTTGGCAGATAGGAAGATGAGTGGAAGGCTGCCATGTTTGGGTGGTCCTGGCTAGGATCCGACAAAACAGGATGTATGAAATATACCATGTGGCCTCTGCAACTTCACAGAGTTGTAGTTGGGTTTTGCCAAGGAACAGTTATGGCTATCATCCAGGTGAGAAAAAAAAACTTATTAGTTTAAGGTTTCATTTGTAGATGATCAGTGGGATTCAGCTATATACCTCAACCTGTAGGAGTGGTTCTGAACCAAAGTTAATCAAATTGTTTTTTTCCTCCCAGACTGCACCAAAGAAACTTGTGCAGTAAGAAATTTGATAGCAAAATATTTTACAATTTCTGCTTCTCAAACTAGAGTTTTACCATAGAGTGATTAATGGGGCAAATCTGAAAAACTCAATATAAGTGCTAGAAAATTAGATTAGTAATAGCATTAGGATAAATTAAGAAATTATGTGTTTTTATTGAATTATGAAAAGCTGAAAATATAATTCCCAAATTGATTTGAAGCTATTTTTGTAGATTTAATTAAACACATATAATATATACTTTAATTGTGTTTTATTGCCATGTTCTTTAATAGTAATAAAATACTAATTATTCTTCTTTTGCTATAATTATCCATTCAGAATAAAATAGCAATAATAAGCATAGTGTTCTAGATTTTTTTTCTTTTTTGAATGAAAAGTTCCTGTTGTCAAACAGTAATTATGGAGGAGTCATATCCCCATAGGACACAACTGTCTTTTTGTCTCTGTCTTCCCCCCCTCTGTCTCTCTCCCTCTTCCTCTCCCCTTTTTCTCTTCCTCTTTTTTTCCTTCTCTCCCTCTCTTCCTCTCCTTCTCTCTCCTTTTCCCTCTCCTTCTCTCTCCTTTTCCCTCTCTTTCTCCCTCTCCTCTTTCTCTCTTTCTCTCCTTCCACTTTTAACTCTGCCTCTCCCTCTCTTCTCCCCACCCTTTTTCTGACTCTCTCCCATTTATTTATTTTAGCCCTCCATTGTCAAGATAATCTGAATAGGAATATCTTTAAAAATCAAGAGAAACCCCAGAAAAGTACAACTTTTTTGAGAAGTGGCTGCCATTCTTTCTAGTACCTGAGTTTGTTTAGTTATTCTTATAAATTCCATCCCTGGAAACTACTTGTTTCCAAGAGGTACATAGTTAGGTGAGAAAAGACAATTGGTTCTGCTGAATTTTTTATGAATAGATATTGAAGATCATAGATTTAGAGCTGTTGGAGACCTTAGTAATAATATGGTCATGTGCCTATTTACAGGATTTGAGCCTTCAACCCTAAGGAAGTTTTGTTGAAACTTGAGAGAGGGAAAAGGAGAGAAAAAAAGAAAAGAGGGAGAGAAAGGAAGGGGCTTGCATCTTGGAAGGGTTAATTTCCATGGCTCTCTGAGGATTCAATATAGAATTTTTCCTGTCAAATTTTATTTCAGACATGAATAGAGGGTGAATTTGTAAGTATCTTCATTTTTTTTCTTTTCTTTTCTTTCTTTTTTCCCAGTTATTTGCATGGGGGATGTTTTAATAGAATGATATTTTTTATTTTTCCCTGGGCAAATATTCTCTTTCTAGGTTAATTAGGTGGTGCATAAGATAGAATGCTGTATCTAGAGTCAAGAAGACTCCTTCCTGAGTTTAAATCTGGTCTCAGACACTTACAAGCTGTGTGAATCTGAGCAAGTCACTTAACCCTGTTTACTTCAGTTTCCTCATTTGTAAAATGAGCTGGAGAAGTAAATGGCAAACCACTCCACTATCTTTGTCAAGAAAACCCCAAATGGGGTTTCACAAACAAGTGAAAACAAGAAAATATTATCTTTAAATCATCTAGATCATTCTAATATAATAAACATAAATAGGTATAATCTACATAAATAAAATGTATTTGTACAAATATTCAATGATTTTTTTAGTGTAAAAGGAGAGGCAATAAAGGTTTTTTAGTTTTTAAAACCAAAAAATTTGAGAAGGAAAAACTTAGAGCCTGCTTCTTATTCTTATGTTATGTTTGCTTACTGTAAATTCTATATTCAATAACAACTATGCTTTTCTTTCCCAAGATAAGTAAACCAAATAAAATTAAGAAAATTATTTGAGTCATTATCCTAACAGGAAAATATTTTTTTTCAAAAACAAGAAAGAAAAGAAAATGAGTTACCTCCCTCTTATCCCTTACAGGTGAACCTTAAGCTGAACCTTACAAGTTCAACTAATATAGGTAAATAACCAACATAATTTTAAATAAAATTTTTCTAGCCATAATTCCTTGATTATACTCATCTTTTTAAAATATCCACAAATACCACAAGGGGCACAATAAGAAGAATGAGATGACAGTTTCCAAATTAATTCAGAATGAGAAGTTTTTAATTGTTTTCTCTAAAGCAATTTATGGGAAATGATGCAGTGAGTGATTTATGTGTTCATAATGAAAAGTGCACAAGTCTGGGAACAGAAGATCTTAGCCCTTTCTGTTATTGCTCACCCTCAGCATTCTCTTGGGTCCAAAAGGTTATCTTTCTCTAATGATTAGGCAGTGGGAGGAAAGCTTGACATCTTACATTCTAGTCAATATGCCAGTTAATACGAACATGGATAGCACAGTCTAATCAAAAAAAAAGTGCTGGATTTAGAATAAACATGGGCCCATAGGCAAAGTCTGCCCCCTGGAACTTACCAGCTGTGTGACCAATGGCAATTTATTTAAAATTTTGCCACAGTTCTCTCATTGGCAAAATGAGAAAAATCAATCAATGAACAAGTGTTTATTAAGTGTGGAATAAGTATTTACACCATACTGCTGGTATAAAAAGACTAAAATGAAACAGTCTTTACCCTCAAGGAGTTTATAATACTTTTAGGACTTCCTTCCCATGTTTGTTGTGAGGAACAATTGCTGTATAAAGTCAGTTATTGTCATTAAGTCACCTTAATTCCTTAGTGGGAAGTGACATCAATTTAGTGTGATAAAGCTTTAATTACATCTGTACATTATCCTGTTGAGTGAGTTGAATACTTGAGGTTTTTCTTTAAGGAAATTAGGGCTGACAGAACAACTGATTGGTTACTCTATCAGACCCTTAATGGGTGCCACACTGATAAGGAGGTAATCAGATTTCATGGGAAGCAGATTTTAATGCTGAGTCCTGGGTTCCCTTTAAGCGATAGATGTATTGTACATCATTAGATGTACTTGGAATAGATTCTTTACTCTGTAAATTTTTAATCAGCTTAAAAATTTTCATGGAGTATTTTACTCCTGTTCCTCACCCGCTTCTCACTTAGCTTCTTTTGACCTTGAATTTAAATGGAAATGTTAATATGTATCGGGAATAATGGCCTTGTGCCAAAGACCTCTTTGCACAGATCACAATAGTTTTGAAGTCTTTTTATCCTAGTAACGGACCATTATTTAGCTGATATTTTTCTAATTAAGTATTTTTTAATTGAGATTTATATTTGCAATTTTGAAATGCCATGTTTCACTCTATTCATGTTTCACACACTGAAAAACAATTAGTCTGAACCCATGAATCTGTGTAACCTGGAATCAAATACTGAACCTCTTCAACTGTAATAAAGAGATTAGATGTATTACTTATGTCAACCCAAAGAGAGGAAACTTGTTGAAATAGTTAAGGCAACAGGACATCAAATGTAAACCTAATCAAGTTGAATGCTCTATGTTTTTATAAGTTCTGTTATATTTATACATAGTATGCTTCTTCCTTTTGGGAATACTATGTAAACTCAGCCACAAAAGATGTTTAGGGTATATTGTTTGTGGCCTTATAGCTCTCCCCCCCACACTCCATATGTGTATGTGTGTGAATATATGCACTTATATATATACATACCCCATATGTCCATTATTATATGAAAAATAGAAAAATAGATAGAGAGTTGGACTGGTAATGAAAATGACAAGGTTTCAATTCCAAGCCGTGTCACCCGGGTAAATCATTCAGTCTCTCAGTACCCCTAAGCTGTCAATTGCAGAATTGACACTATGCTTCTTTGGTACACATAAAATAACAGTCAAAGAACTCCTTCCTATATATTAAATATATAGGAAGGATAAATGTATATTATTCTGGAGAAGGAAATGGCACACAACTCCAGTATCTTTGCCAAGAAAATCCCAAATGGGGTCACAAAGAGTTAGACATAACTAAAACAATTCATATGATAGATAGATATAGATATAGATATAGATATAAAGAAATGACTATAGACAAATGCACATTTTTATTTTATGCTTTCTTTGACATTCACAACTATATCTATCTGTCTGTCTGTGTATGACATATCAGAGGAGGTTCCCAAAGCGGAAAACTTCTTGGTATAAAAGCAGGAGGGCAGCTTCTCTGTAAATTTCAATTGTAATGGAGCTACTTGGAGGCCCTAAAAGATTGAGTGATGAACAGGATGACATAGCTAGCATGTGGAATTAAACCCAGGTTTTTCTGACTCCCAGGCTGTTTCTCTATCCTTTATGCTACAAAACTTTGTATCTTTGACAAAACTGGTTTGTGTCAGAAGAAGGAAGCATTATGTAATTTACCTTTATTTTACTCTCCATAGTACCTTTTTTGATCAAAACATTTCAAAATTCCTTGAAAGACCTGACAGGAAAAGGCCCATTCAATGACTTCCTGACTGTAAATATTAGGCAAGATATTAAAAAAAAATAGGAATGTGTATTCACAAAGGGGTTCATTGTTGTAATAGAGGTTATGCAGGGCAAAATACAGAGTAAAGATGGCTTCCCTATAGACGGTGAGTTCCCTTATATGTTGCAGAAGCCATTATGTCACTTTGTCAAGCCCCATAACATTAAATAGCATGCTGGAAGCAATCTATACTCATTCAAAAGCATTTGACTTAGTCTTATAACAGAAACAATAACAACAATAATAATGGGTAGCATTTGTATTGTACTTTAAGATTTGTAGACAGAGACAGACAGAGACAGAGAACAAGAAAAAGAGAATACTAATATTTATATAGTACTTACTATGTGCCAGGGATTATGCTAAGTTCTTTATAATTATTATTTTATTTCATCTTCATAGCAACACTGGAGGTAGGTACTATTATTATCTTCATTTTAACAATGAGGAAATATTAGTTAAGTGACTTGCCCAAGATGAAAAAGCTAATAATTATCTGAAGCTATATTTGAACTCAGTTTTTCCAGACTTGGAATCACTCTATTTGTTGTGCCAGTGAGATACTCCTGATAATAAAAGATATCATCAAAAATTATATGATAGAAAGAAAAGATAGGCTAGTCACATGGAAATAATGAGGATGACAACAGACACCCAGACTACTAGAATATTCTTGTATAAGAAAAAGGAGAAAGACCTGAAGAATATTGAGTCGATTCCCTCTGCTGAATTTATGGGGAAAATTGGACAAAAATTGTAGAGGATAGCCAGGCAAGAAATAATTCCAACTGAATACTTTAAAATACTACTATATACATCATATTTTGTGGGGTTACAGTATCTAAGAAATCTATGACATAAATTTGATGGAAATGAAACATACTTTCAAATGCTCTAAGACAATAATTTTTATAAGGAACATTTCCTCAAATTTCTTTACATTATGACTGAATCACAGAATTTTAGTTGGAAGAAATCTCATAAACTACCAAGTAGAATTCATGTTTTTTGCTTTTTGCTTTATGCTTTTTTGGAGAGAATGTAGAGGAGGGAGTTTCTAGGAAAATAAAAACACTCCAGTCTCTAGGGTCTTTGGGTAAGTGGGAAAATGTCAGCAGTTGGTACTGGTGATAGCTGAGATGGCAGCAAGAATTTAAGAAGTTAGAAGACTCTGGGAGGAAGGAAGATGGCGTTTCCCTTATCAGAACAAAAATGCTATAATAACTATCTTTAAGGTTTTTTTCTGGAAATCTGCCTGTTCAAGGAAGCACTGATCACAGTATAGGTTGCTTAATTCTTAAGATTCTGGTCATGAGTTCTTTGAAGAAAACTAAATTGACTTTAAAATTTCTTGCCTATTATAACACTGAGAAAAAGTAGCTGGTCACTTTGCCAACAGTTAAGTTTTCTAAGTCCATAGATCAGATAAGTTGTACTAGAAAGAATTTGATCTTAGAATTTCTATCTTTGCTTCCATCATGAGGATATGTGTTCTCTAAGTTAGCAGCCATCCATAGTGGTTCCATACTTCACCACCCCTTTCTCCATTCCAGAAAATTCCCAGAATAATGACTTTACATCCATGGTAAAGGATCCAAGGTTCCAAGAACTCTGATAACTCTCTACTTTGCAACCTGAATGTTCATACATCATAAACACTGCATCTTATTTGATGTTGTTACACAGCTCTAACATCAGTACCCAACCACCTTGTGACATCTACAGCAGAACTCTGCTTGCTTCTTAACTCCCCTAAATATCTCTTATATGGAATTAGAGTCAAATATATAGAGCCATCCCAGCCATATGTGAATCCTCACTGGCAAGCAATAATTCTTCCATATATTTCTTCACTTTTCTCAACCTCTCAGAATCTCAAAAACCGCACAATATTAGCAATTTTATTTATTTAAATAAATATTTTTAAATAAATTAAAAGTAGAAAAAGGACTTCTTTGCTTTACTTCTGTATTGATTGGGAAAGATTCTATTGTTCTATTACATATGATGCTTGCTTTCAATTTTACAAATTTGTAAATTTGTAATTCAAATTGTAAATTCAAATTTACAAATTTACAAAATTACAAAATTTACTTTTTCCCATATTAGAAAAATGTACCTTTTAAAAAATTTGTCTTCTTTCTCCTCCAGCCCTCCTAGGTGTAGGCTGTGATCTATAGAAACCACTGCTATTGCTGCTGCTATCCATGCCATCACTTTGATCACTATCTCTGACCTGATTATTGTCAAAGCTGCTGATACAGCCACTGTTGATTCTGTGACTTTCAAAGTCCTAGTTTGCTGGGACTCTCCTCACTCCCTAGTCTACCAAGTCAAACTTTTCCTGCCAAATCACCTTTGGCATCTATGGACTGAGAGGAGAGGAAATTGGAAATTGCCACAAATTCAGAAACCCCACTATCTGCCCCTGGTTTCCTGGGTCCCAGGCTGTGCTGTTATAATCTGCACCATGATTGTGCTCCAGATTCACATCAAGGCTATAGACCTCTCCTATTGGCTTTACAAGCTGGCTTTGGCTGAAAAATTGTTCCATGCTGTCTGAAGCTCTAAAATTTGTTTAGACTCATTATTTAAAAGTAATTGGATAGATTTGGGGAGAGCTTAGGTGAGTTCCTGTCTTCACTTTGCCATCTTGTCTTAGCTTCCCATCCAATTTCTCTTGTAAGTTTTTTTTTTTTAAATCAAGAATAAGTCAAATAAAACCCAAAAAAATGAAGGGGAAAAAAGGAAGAAAATGTAAAATACTTCATTGGGAAAAAAAATAGCTTACATGGAAAATAGATCCAGGAGAGACAATCTAAGAATTTTTGGACTTCCTGAAAATGATGATGGGGGGAAAAAAGAGCCTAAATATCATCTTGCAGGAAATCATCAAGGAAAACTGCCCTGATGTTCTAGAATCAGAAGTTAAATCAGTCATTGAAAGAATTCACCAATAACTTCCTGAAAGAGATCCCAAAATGAAAATTCCAAGAAATACCATAGCTAAATTTCATAATTATCAGATCAAGGGGAAAATATTGCAAGCAACAAGAAAGAAACCATTCAAATATCAAGGAGCCACAATTAATATTTCCCAGGATCCAGCAGCTTCCCCTTTAAAGGTTCTAAGGGCCTGGAATCTGATAATCTGAAAAGCAAAGGAACTTGGATTACAGCCAAGAATCAAGTATCCAGCAAAATTAAGCATTATCTTTCAAAAGAAGAGGCTATTCAATGAAACAGATGAATTTCATTTATTTCTGATTAAAAATCCAGAGCTGAACAGAAAATTGATCTTCAAATACAGAACTCAAGAGAAGCATAAAAAAGGTAAAAAGGAAAAAAAATTGTTTCTTTTAAAGGTTAAAAAGCTCACATCTCTATATGGGAAGATGATATGTTTAACTTCTGAGAACTTTATCTTGATTATGGATATACTGAGAGGGTGCAGGTATAATTTGAATTTATCATGATAATATAAAAAATAAACTTAAGGTGGAAAGGGGATGTACTGGAAGAAGAGGGAAATTGAGGTAAAATGAGGTAAATTACATCTCATGAAGAGGCCAAAAAGATCTATTACAATGGAAGGAAAAAAAGGGAAAAGTATGAGCATTGTGTGAATCATACTCTCATCAGATTTGGCTCAAAAAGAGATTGTCACACATATTTAGCTTCACAGTGAAACTTGTCTCATCCTGTAGGGAAGAAGGAGGGAAAAGGGGAATGAAAAGAGGAAGATAATAGAAGGAATAACAGAAGTAAGAGAAAAGTATAAGAAAGGGGGAGGGGCTGTAAAAGAGGAGGGCTGTTTGAGGGAGGTGATATCAGAATCAAAATACTGGGGAGAAGGAAAATGGGGAAAGTAAAGAAAAAAAGTATAAATTGAGGAAAATACAGAATTAGTCATTTTAACATGAATGAGAATGAAATGAATTCTCCCTAAAATGGAAACAGACAGCAGACTAGATTAAAAGGCAGAATTTTACAATCTGTTGTTTACAAGAAACACATTTAAATCAGAGTGATACATATACAATAAAAATAAAAGGCTGGAGCAGAATCTATTACACTTCAGCTGAAGTAAAAAAAAAAAAAAGCAGGGGTAGAGATCTGAGATCTGAGATCAGGATCTGTAAGAAGAATTAGATAGCAAAACTGTACTAGTGGGGAATCTCAACCTTATTCTCTCAAAACTAGATAAATCAAACCACAAAATAAATAATAAAGAAGTTAAGGAGGTAAATATAACTTTAGAAAAGTAAGGTAAGATAGACCTTTGGAGAAAATTGAAAGGAAACAGAAAGGAATATATTTTCTTCTTGATGGTACATGGAACCTACGCAAAAATTAACTATGCAGTAGAGCATCAAAACTTCAAAATCAAATGTAGAAAGGTAGAAATAGTAAATGCATCTTTTTCAGATCATGATGCAAGAAAAATTACATGTAATAAAGGGCCAGGGGGAAATAGACCAAAAATCAATTGGAAACTAAATAATCTGATCCTAAAGAATGAGTTGGTGAAACAACAAAGCATAGATACAATTAATAATTTCATCCACGAGAATGACAATAATGAGACAACATACCAAAATTTATGGGATATAGCCAAAGCAGTTCTTAGGGGAAGTTTTATATCACTAGATGCTACTATAAAACAGAGAAAAGGAAGATCAATGAGTTGGGCATGCAACTAAAAAAAGCTAGGAAAACAACAAATTAAAAATTCCCAATTAAATATCAAATTTGAAATTCTGAAAATAAAAGGGGAGTTTAATAAAATTAAAAGTAAAAAATAAACTATTGAACTAATAAACAAAACTAAGAGTTGGTTTTATGAAAAAACCAACAAAATAGATAAAGCTTTAGTTCATTTGATTAGAAAAAAGAAAGAAGAAAATCAAATTGTTAGTATCAAAAATGAACAGGGTGAACTTTCCATCAATGAAGAGGAAATTAGAGCAATAATTAGGAGCTATTATGCCCCACTGTATGCCAATAAATCTGATAATCTCTGTGAAATGTGAAAGCTACAAAAATGTAGAGTGCCCAAATTAACAGAGGAGAAAATAAATTATTTAAATAACCCCATTTTAGAAAAAGAAATTGAACAAGCTATTAGTAAACTCCCTAAGAAAAAATTTCCAGGGCCAGATGGATTTACTTGTGAATTCCATCAAACATTCAAAAAACAATTAATTCCAATATTATGCAAACTTTTGGGGGAAATAGGAAAGAAGGAATACTATCTAATTCTTTTTATGACACAGACATGGTGCTAAAAAATTCTTTTTATGACACAGAAACAGGTAGAATCAAACTAGAGAAAGAATATTATAGACCAATTTCCCTAATGAATGTTGATACAAAAATATTAAATAAAATATTAGTAAAGAGATTACAGCAAGTTATTGCCATGATAATATACCATGACTAAGAAGGATTTATACCAGAAAAGCTGGTCTGATTCAATATCAGCATTGTTAGCATAATTATTAGCATATTTGTATATTGATTATATTAGCATATTTGACTATATCAATAAAAAAACTAACAAAAATCATATTATTATCTCAATAGATGCAGAAAAAGCATTTGACAAAATCCTACATCCATTCCTATTAAAAAACATTAGAGCGTATAGGAATAAATGGAATTTTCCTTAAAATGATCAATAGCATCTATTTAAAGCCATCAGCAAGCATATGCAATGGGGATAAACTAGAACCATTCCAAATAAAATCAGGGTGAAACAAGGTTGCCCACTTCACCATTACTATTCAATCTTGTATTAGAAATGTTAGCTGTGGCAATAAGAGAAGAAAAAGAGATTAAAAGTAATTAGAATAGGTCATGAGGAAACAAATTATCATTCTTTGTAGATGATATGATGATGTATTTAGAGAACCATGGACATCAACTAAAAAACTACTAGAAACAATTCACAACTTTATCATAGTTGCAGAACACAAAATAAATCCACATAAATTATCAGAATTTTTATATGTTACCAAAAAAATCCAGTAGCAAGAGATACAAAGAGAAATCCCATTTAAAATAACTATAGACAATATAAAATATTTGGGAGTCTATTTGCCAAGGCAAAGTCAGCCACTATATGAATACAGTTACAAAACACTTTCCACAAAAATAAAGTCAGATCTGATCAATTGGAAAAATATCAAATGCTTATGGATAGGCCAATAAATAATAAAATAAATAAGTAATAAAAATGACAATACTACCTAAATTAATCTACTTATTCAGTACCATACCATTTAAGCTTCCAAGAAATTATTTTACAGAGCTAGAAAAAAAAAGTTCATCTAGAAGAACAAAAGGTTAAAACTTTAAGGGAATTAATGAAAAATGCAAATGAATGTGGCTTAGCTGTACCAGAACTAAAACTATATTATATAGCAGCTCTCATCAAAACCATTTGGTACTGTCTAAGAAATAGAGTAATTGATCAGTGGAATAGGTTAAGTTCACAAGACACAATAATAAATGACAATAGTAATCTAATGTTTGATAAACCCAAAGGCACCAAGTAAGAATTCACTATTTGACAAAAATTGCTGGGAATATTGGAAATTAGTAAGGTAGACACTAGGCATTGATCCACACCTAACACCCTATACCAAGAAAGGTCGAAATAGGTTCATGATTTAGACATAAAGAGTGATATTATAAGCAAATTAGAAAAACAAAGAATAGTCTACTTCTCATGTGGAGAACAAATAATTTGTAGAATTCAAAATGGATAATTTTGATTATCTTAAGTTTAAAAGTTTCTGTACAAACAAAACCAATGCAGACAAGATCAGAAGGTAAGCAAAAAATTGGGAAATCATTTTTACATTTAAGAATTCTGAAGAAGTCAAGAATTCTCCAATTGATAAATAGTCAAAGCATATGAACAGACATTTTTCAGATGATGAAATTAAAACTATTTCTAGTCATATGAAAAGGTGTTCCAAATCACTATTGATCAGAGAAATGCAAATTAAAACAACTTTGAGATACCACCACATAGCTCTCAGGCTGGCTAAGATGACAAGAAAAGATAATGATGAATGTTGGAGGGGATGTGGGAAAACTGGGACACTGGTACATTGTTGTTGGAACTGTGAATAGATCCAACCATTCTGGAGAGCAATCTGGAACTATGCTCAAAAAGCTATCAAACTTTGCATACTTTTTGACTCAGCAGTGTTACTACTGGGCTTATATCCCAAAGAGATCTTAAAGGATGGAAAGGGACCCACATGAGCAAAAATGTTTGTGGCAGCCCTTTTTGTAGTGACAAAAAACTGGAAACTGAATGGACGCCCATCAATTGGAGAATGGGTGGCTAAGTTATGGTATGTGAATGTTATGGAATGTTATTTTTCTGTAAGAAACAACCAGCAGGATGATTTCAGAGAGACTTACATGAATTGATGCTAAGTGAAATGATCAGGACCAGAAGATTATTATACATGGCAACAAGAAGATTATATGATGATCATTTCTGATGGATGTGTCTCTCTTCAACAATGAGATGATTCAAACCAATTCTACTTGTTCTGTGATAAAGAGAGGACTGTGGGAGCTGAGTGTAGACCACAACATAGCATTCTCACTCTTTCTATTGCTGCTTGTTTGCATTTTGTTTTCTTTCCCAGTTTTTTTCCTTATTGATCCAATTTTTCTTGTCCAGCAAGATAACTATATAAATATGCATACATATATTGGATTTAACATATATTTTAACACATTTAACATGTATTGGACTACCTGACATTTAGGGGAGGAAGTGGGGAGAGGAAGGGAGTCATTTGGAAGGCTTTACAAGGGTCAATGTTGAAAAATTACCCATGCATATGTTTTGTAAATAAAAAGCTTTAATAAAAAAAGAAAAGAAAAAGCTTTAATAATAATAAATAAATAAAATAATGAAACAAGCTACTGAGAAAATAAGATATATATTATGGAACCAAGATACAAGAAGAAATATGCAACACACTGCAAAAATATTTACAAGATTTTAGACTTAAGTATGAGAAGAATGAAAATTATTTCACCATGAAACATTTGGGAAATGTTACCAAAACAGAGAAAAAACTCCAAAAAATCTTTATTCTAAAAGCTTTCATATGTTAATGTTCTCTCTGTACAATAGTTTGCTGCTTTTCTCCTGGAAAAATATTTGAAAAAAGTTTCAAAGTCAAGATGTTATACATTTTTATTTTAGTAAAAATCAAATTCCTAAACTAGCTGACCTTTTATATGATACATATGACTATCAATAGTATGTGTGTGTGTTTAATGCTTAATATGTTCCTTTAAAGTAAATATGACTTTTTTATTTATTTTATATCACCTGATTTATATATTACTGAGCCCCTGAGGAGTGTGCTTCCAATTGAATCAGCTTGTAAACCTATTTGGGGTTTATTGGGGAGGGGTTGTTTTGTTTAAAGCAAAGGCATTTATTAAATTGGTATAATAAGAAGAGTTGGTACAAACCCATTACTCCTCACCCTAATGCCGGAATGTACTTTCCCGCAAACATGCAGCGTCACTGAGAAAAGATATAGTGATAATTAGGCACTTGTGGCAAAGAGGTAACTCATAACTCTTGGCAATGGACGTTCTTTCTCTTTTTGTAGAATTCTGATGCTCAATTGGTAACTCACTTGGACTCTTTGTGCTTTTTTCAGTCTATCACTAGAATTTGCCTTTGCTATAAGAGGTCACACTCCTTAAATTTACTTTTTCCTTCAACTGAGGAAAGATATCTCTCTGCATCTATGTCTATCCTTAGTTTATCTATTTCCAGAAAATGCATTATTGCTCAAGTAGTTCTGCTGAAGATTCCATGGATGATGAAAAAGAGGAAGGAGACAATATTCTCTCTTTCCCTCTCCAATGTCCTCCCCAGCCCCCAGTACTTTCCTCTCAGAAAGTCAGTTATTCTTGGCATTTTTCAAATTCACCTCTAAACATTTACCTCTACCACTGGACTCACTGCTGTTTTTATACAGAGTGCCTGATACATGACTTAATCTCTCAGCTAATGACAATATCCTTCCTTTGTAAGGTCAGGTGCTTTTCATCCATTGACCAAAGCCTTATAATTTTCTGGGGCTGATTAAAGGCTTATTCACCCATTGTGGGATTGTAGAAAAATTCTATAATTTATGTTTATGTTCTGTTAACTAAACAAATGAATGAAAAGGCATTTATTATGTGCTTACTATGTGCAAAGACACTACTAGTGATACAAATAAAAAACAAGCAAGTCTCTATTCTCGAGGTGTTCATAATTAGTTCAGAATCTTACATCCTTGCAAGAGACAATGGTCATTCTCAGAGGCACCCATGTTTGCCAACAGGGCTGTTCTGCCTTTTAGGACAACATCAGGAAAGTTGACCTCACAAACATGTCAGTAGGTACTCTGTAAACAATAGATGTGTCCTTGATGATTATCATCTTAAATTTTCCAACTGTCACATCTGCTGGAGTTTTTCAGTGTTGTAACCCTGAGACTAAATTGTTTTAACAAAAATACAGACCAAGAATAAACTTTTGCAATTGGTAAACTGTTCTCTTTCCTCCTTCTATGTGGATTCTCTCAGTTCTATTACCAGTACTGGGCTTTGGATATAGACTCAAGAAGAGAATTTTATATGGTAGCTGTGAATAAAGCAATCACAATCAGATATATCTGAATTTAAATCCTGCCTTAGATACTTATTAGCTTTACAATACTAAGCAAGTCATTTAACTTATATCTGTCTTAGATTCCTCATATATTAAAAAGGAGATGATGATAATAGCATGTATGTCCTATGAACATATATTTATGAAGTGTTTTGCAAATCTCAGAGTGCTATAAAAATAGTGGTTATACTACACACCTCTCAGATTGACTAAGATGACAGGAAAAGATAATGACAAATGTTGGAGGGGATTTGGGAAAACTGGGGCCCTGGCACATTGTTGGTGGAACTGTGAAAAGAACCAACCTTTCTGGAGAGCAATTTGGAACTATACTCAGAAAGTTATCAAACTATGCATACGCTTTGATCCAACAGTGTTACTACTGGGCTTATATCCCAAAGAGATATTAAAGAAGGGAAAGGGACCTGTATTTGCAAAAATGTTTGTGGCAGCTCTTTTTGTAGTGTCTAGAAACTGGAAACTGAATGGATGCCCATTGGTTGGAGAATGGCTGAATAAATTGTGGGTATATGAATGTTATAGAATATTATTGTTCTGTAAGAAATGACCAGCAGGATGAACACAGAGAGGCTTGGAGAAACTTACATGAACTGATGCTAAGTGAAATGAGCAGAACCAGGAGATCTTTATACACTCCAACAATAATACTATATGGGATCAATTCTGATGGATGTGGCTATCTTCAACAATGAGAGGATCCAAATGAGTTCCAATTGATCAGTAATGAATAGAACCAGCTATACCTAGCGAAAGAACACTGGGAAATGAGTGTGGATCACAATATAGCATTTACACTCTTTCTGTTACTGTTTACTTGCATTTTTATTTTTCTTCTCAGGTTATTTTTACCTTCTTTCTAAATCCAATTTTTCTTGTGTAGCAAGACAACTGTATAAATATTCCACATATACTGTATTTAACATACACTTTAACATATTTAACATGTATGAGACTACCTGCCATCTAGGAGAGGGTATGAAGGGAAGGAGGGGAAAAGTGAAACAAGTTTTTGCAAGGGTCAATGTTGAAAAATTCCCATGCATATGTTTTGTCGATAAAAAGCTATAATAAAAAATAGTGGCTATTATTATTATAGTTATTATTATTATTATCATTATTATTATTATTATTATCCATATTTCCTGGTGGGGAGCTTGCAAAAACTTGAAAAATGCATGACATTTTCATGCATGAGCAATTAATCTTTCTTCAATTCTTTGTTTATATTTATTAAATGTTATTTAGTTTTATTCATCTAATTGCCATCCCAAATATTTTATACATTCTTTAGTTATTTTGAAAGGAATTTCTTTTTCTCTTAAAGACTTGGGGCCCCTATGACTTGATGAATAGCTGAAAACTATGCAGAATAGACATTTCAACATGGACAGGGGTACAGGTGAGTGGGGAGAGGAGTCTATAGACACTAAATACCATTGTATTTTTCTTGCATATCCTTTCTATGGTAATTGTTCAATGACATAGAAATACCACATTTCATTCCAAAATTTGACCTGAATTAACAATATCCAAACCTTAGGATGACCCTTAACAATTCCTTTCCCTTTTCCCTATGTGCACCTTTTTTTTAAATCAAACTTTGTGCCTGATTCTAGTGTATGCTAAATAAACACTTAATGACTTGACTCAAATTTTTTTCTCCAGAGTTTTTATTTCATTTTTAAATTCTTCTTTTCTTCCAGTTTTTCTTGTATCCTTGTTACCAAGTCATTTCTCTGATGTGGTTTAATTTCTTCATCTGTATTTTGCTCTTAGGAAATTCTTGACTTATGATATTTCTTTATGGTGATTAGAGTATCTTCTGTTTACTCATACATCCAGCTTCAGTTGCAAATTTGGGACTTTTGCCAGAGCTAGATTCCACCCCATCACGCATCTTTGATGGGGTCAGCAGGTCTTATTTGATCTTAACCTTGATTGGTTCCTGCTGCTGGTTTTTATTTCCCATGGTGTGTCTGAGCTCAGAATAGGCAAAATTCAGTGTCTCTATTAAAGCTCTGAGATTAGCTATTCCTGATTATGGCAATACCATAATTTTCCTTTTTTCATAATTTTCAAGGCCCCTAGACTTCCCCAAAGTCTTCTCTCTCCTCCACCCCAGTAAAAATATCTCCATGATCTTCAGCTGCCAATTTGGGCTTCTCCAACTAGGTCTCTGCTGTGCTTGTCTCTTCTATGGAACAGAGCCTTTTTTTTTTTCTTCAAAGTTTTGGGAGGTTCTCTGCCCCACCCACCTCCTAGAAATTCTGAAACCATTGTTCTGAGTAGTTTTCTGTTTCTCCTCTTTCTAGGCCTTCCCAAATCGAGGAAGATTGGTTTTCTCTCCCATGTGTGGTTTTCCTAGTACGGACATTAACTTTCCCACTCCTCTTTAGCTTCCTCAGTCAGGATGTTAGGTAATCAATTGTTCTAGCTGGGGCTTTCTTGATCAGAATTCTGAATGGCTTTTTTGTCCCCCTTGGACTTTCCTGTATAGGGCCTTTGGTAATTTTTTGTCCTTTATTAGGGCTTCCCCCTGTTAAGATACTATTGCATTTGTTTCCCCCTGGGCCTTTCCCATCAGAATCCTATTTTCCTGTTCACAAGTTTCCTGTCCAGAATTCTATTGTGGATTTCTCATCTACTTTAGCTACACATTAATTTTCGGATTGCATCTCTCTTCTAGTGTCTGTGACTTCTCGCTTTCTTTTTATGCCATTCTGGGCTGGACAAAGGAGTTCATCAGTGCTTGCTTGGATTTCTTGGATAGTATTTAATGTAATGAAGAATCTTTCTACCAATAAAAGATGGAGAATTGGGTTTTTGTGGGCCTTTCAGGTGGCCATCTTAACCAAAACTCCAGATATCCAATTTCAAGTGACTTATTTTCTACTCAGTAGAGATCATCATCTTGACATATCTAAAGTTTAACTATGAGTCTTCTCAAGTATTCTAAGCAATCAATCAGCAAGGATTATATTCAGCATCAAGTGGTGTTTTATAAGTGCTGAGAGGTTTTACTGCCTTTCCTCATCTATAAAATGAGGAGATTTGATTAAGTGATCTGTAAGATTTTTTTTTCCATTTTTAAATCCTGTGATATTATGATCCTTTCCCAGGAACCTCAGAATGCCTACGTTGTCTCATCTTTAAATCCATTGGGGTGGAGAAGAGGGAAACAGGAAACTAGGCTAAAACAAGGCAAAAGCAAGGCAAAAGTTCTTATTCTTTTGTGTGCCTTCCACCGTTGATAAATAACTCTGTGTCTTATTGAAGTTTAAAGGTAATTTTCTTAGCTTGGTACTGTTTTGCAGGAGTATAATGAGAGTTTAAAATAATTTTTTTCACTTCAATCTATCAAGGAGATTGGGGAGTAGTGGCAATGTTAGGACAGTTAAAACAGCACTTCGATTTGAAATCAGAGAACAAGGATTTGAAATCAGAGAACCAAGATTCAAATCCTAGCTCTGCTGTATACATAGGAAAGTTATTTAATCCCTTTGTACTTGAGTTCTTCATCTATAAAATGAGAAGGTTGGACTAAATTGACTTTATGTTCCCTTCCACTTTTAATTTTATGATCTTTTGCCCTTTAGCATAATGCTAAGCACATCAATAGATGCTTAATAAATGCTTGTGGAATGACTCACAAGGAGCACTTTTTCTTTTTGTCATTGTCTCAATGCAGGACTTGGGGTAGACACCCCAACTTCAGCTCTCCTCCAAATCAGAACTACTGATTCTAAATAACCCACCAGCCTCAGCAACCCATCTCCACTCCCCCCCTACTCTGAGCAACAGCAAGGAAGATGCTGAGGGAAGCCAGAAGTCTCTTTCGTGCACCAAACAAGTGTTGACCTTACCAATAAACGAACTAAAATCGGGAAGATTAATCCCATGACTGGTGAATAAATAGTCCTGCAAAGCAGTCAAAAAACTTCATTTAGGAAAAAAGTGACTCTGGCAGCAGTTGATAGCTCCAGCAGATGGCAGCAAGAGCTTTGTGTAAAAAGACAGAGGCAAAGAATGGAGCCAAAGTAGTACACAGCCCGTTACTTCCAAATGTAGCCCCAAGAGGTGCTATACATGATGCATGAGCTGTCTGGGGAATTTTTCTTTTCCCATAAGCATCAGAATCAATGAGAAATTGCATCCCTTTGTGTATAGGACAGAGAGGTTAAGAATCACTCCACTACTTGATTTTTCCTTTGTTATTAATTTTCATTTTTGTCATTATTAAAAAGCTTAGTCATTTGATTTACAGTTCCTGGCTGCAGTATTGGTACAGAATGTTCTGAGTTGAGACTTGAGCCCTATTTACATAACTATAATTATCTAAAACTCCCCACTTTGAACCTGGGGAAGTAAGGGATTCCAAACTCTATTGCATTCTCTTCTATAGTGATATAAAAATTTTAAAAGGCAGAAGCAACATCTTAAAAGGCTCCATCCATTAGTTGACTCGAACTAAAAATAATCTACATTGTAAAGTTATAAAGAAAAATTTACTTGGGAATTAATCCAGCACTAAATTTGGAAATTTTTACTAGGGGAATTTAGTTCAACACTACTTACATATATATATATGTTAAAGTTTCATAAAAGGAAAATCAAGTTTTACAAAAGACAGTATATAAAAAGAAATAATTATTTTTAAAATATCACCATAATTCAAAGCTAATACAGTCTTTTAGCATTTCAGAGAATACAGAAAAGACACCACTGCCTTTAAGGGGAAGTTACAATCTAAAAACAACTGTAAAATGAGACAAAAGTATTTTTGACAAAGGAATGGTAAGTATACATGTACACAAACACCAAAAAGCATCCCACACTAGAGATATGCAAGTTGAACAGTTGTTTTTTTGGATGTAGACAGCTGTTTTTTTGGATGTAGTACTTAAAAAAAGAAAGACACTCACTATATGTACATAAATACAAAAAGACTTTTCTTACAAGGTAAATATATTAGAAATCCTCAAAAATTTTATGGTGTTAATTTTTCTTGGAAATTCTCTCTTTGGGGGAAACACTGAACTTTTGATTTGATTGATTTCTGATTTTGTACAGTTGTCTTAGAAAATTGTAACACCCTAGAGCAAATTTAAGTTATGAAATTCCATTTTTCCCTTCTCTTTATTTACTTTTCAACTGCCAATCTGAATCAGTTTGGTATACACCATGTGAAAGTAATAACAGCCCTAGTTATTTTTATTTGATTTTTTAAAAGCCAATAAGGTCTAAATTAATGTCTAAGGAAAGATGTCATAAACTAAATAAAATCTAGGCCAAAAAAATCTTTCACAATAATAACCATTTCTCCTCCTCAAATTATTTCATTTATCTGTCCTGCAGAATCTATCTTTCCCTGACAATTGTAAGTTCTTAAATAGCAAAAATAAGGGACTGAGACACAGTGTAGCAGCTTTGATTCCTTTAGTCATAAGGAAATTTCTATAAGTCAGTCAAGAAAAATTACTATGTGCCAATATTCCCATAGTTGTATAACCCATTGATTTCAAGGATAGCTTCTACAATAAAGAAGTATATTTACAAACAATTCAGTTCAACAAATATTTTTCATTTCTCATATGCTTTTAGGATAGAAATTATTTCTGACCTCATAGAACTTATAATCAAAGAGAGAAACATCTGTTCATCTTTTGCTGAACATTGATACCTGACATGAAGTAAATTTCCAACAATAAATTATTTAATAATCTAAAAAACATTTTTGAAAAGGCACTGTAATAAACAATGGAAATACAAAGAAAGATAAAAACATAATCTCTACCCTAAAGGAGCTCATATTCTAATAGGACAGAGAATATTCAAGAAATTCTACATACATTATATACATAGTGTATAGGCAAATATGATCAGTCTTTCTGGGGAAGACTCCCATACTCTTCCTCCATGGTGCTTTTCTAAATTAAATTTTCTGCTCATGCCTTGATAGTTATTATTGTGCCTTAAGACACAAAGTTGATAAATGTTGAATAAATGAATTTACACATCAAGTTTATTTTGACCAGCATAGACTGTAGGACAATAGAAAAAATGCTTAACTATTAAAGGTCTAAGTCTAGTGGACTAAAAACAAGAGAAGTGTTACCAAAAAGTTACTAAAAGCTTTACCAATATAAATATACCTGGCATTATTAGACCAAAATTAAGCAATTTTTTCTTTAAAGAAAAAAAGAAATAGAAATTTTAGTTAAAATAAATTTTAAAATATTAAGCAGATGGTATACAATTTACAAATTAAAGTCTAATCTAAAATAACCTAAGGATATCATGAGCAAAAAAGCTTCCTGCTAATTTTTATAATTAGATATATGATGAACACTAGTGTCCTCAGCCCTACCCGTCTAGTATTAAAATCACTGGGACAATTTAATCACTTTATTTTCATAATTCCAAATTCCTCTCCAAAATATTTGTACTGATTCACATCTCCCCGATAATGTACTAATAGACATTAGTACATTAATGCTTCTCATTATCTTCTCAAAATTCCTCCAACATTGACTAATCCCATCTTTCGTCCTCTTTGCCAATTTTCAAGATGAAATCTCAGGGTTGATCTGATTTGTATTTCTCTTGTTATTAGTGATTTGGAACATTCTTTCTTATAGTTTTTAATAGTTTACAATTCTTTTGAGAACTATTTATATCCTTTGATCTTTTATCTAATTGAAAATGGTTCTTAATCTCTGTTTCTATCACTCTATCACACACACACAATTTGATCTTGAATACCAATGCCTTATCTGACAAACTAGCTTGCAGGAGCTTTTCAAGTTTAATGTAATCAATTATCTGTTCTGTGTTTTGTTATTGTCTCTAATTCTTGTTTGGTTAAAAATAAATGTCATAGCTATTTGAGGGAGAAAGTATATTCTCTGTTTCTCTTCTAATTTTTTATGGATGACTTTTAATATTAAGATTTCATATCTATTTAAGAATGTATTTTGAAACATGACAGGTGTTGGTATAAATTTAACTTCTTTTAGACTACTTTCCCTCCAGTTTTTAACAAACAAAAAGTTCTTTCCCTATTTATGATTTCTGTTTTCTGGGAAGAGGGGTAGGAGTAGGAAAAATAAGCATTTATATGGCACCTACTATGTGCCAGGGACTGTGTTGAACACACTCTACAGATACACAAGTCTACAGACTTGTCCACTGTCACACAGCTAATGAATAGTTAAGACTGCGTTTGCATTTAGGTCTTCCTAACCAGTATTTTATCTACTATGGCATTAACTGTCTCTGCTTTTTGGTTTATGAAACAAGCTCCATTATTTCTATTCTTTATCTAGTGTATTCCATTGATCTACTCTATTTTTAAATCAGTATCAAATAGCTTTAATAACTGATACTTTATAATATAGTTTCAGGTCTGGAAATGGTATTTTCCCTTCATACTTACCTTTTTTCAGTTAGTCAATAAGTATTTAGTGAGCACTAACATATGGCAGACACTATGTAAGTACTAGAGATGCAAAGAAAGACAAATGATAATCTCTACCCTGGAGAAGCTCACAATCTTTTTTTTTTTTAATAGCTTTTTATTTACAAGTTATATGTATGGGTAATTTTACAGCATTAACAATTGCCAAACCTTTTGTTCCAATTTTTCCCCTTCTTCCCTCTACCCCCCTCCTCTAGATGGCAGGATGACCAATACATATTAAATATATTAAAGTATAAATTAGATACACAATAAGTATACATGACTAAACTGTTATTTTGCTGTACAAAAAGAATCCGACTCTGAAATATTGTACAATTAGCCTGCGAAGGAAACCCAAAATGCAGGCAGGCAAAAATATAGGGATTGGGAATTCGATGTAATGGTTCTTAGTCATCTCCCAGAGTTCTTTTGCTGGGCATAGCTGGTTCAGTTCTTTACTGCTCCATTGGAACTGATTTGGTTCATCTCATTGCTGAGGTATAATGATCTCCTGGCCCTGCTAGTTTCACTCAGCATCAGATCGTGTAAGTCTGTCCAGGCCTTTCTGAAATCATCCTGTTGGTCATTTCTTACCGAACAATAATATTCCATAATATTCATATACCATAATTTATTCAGCCATTCTCCAATTGACAGGCATCCACTCAGTTTCCAGTTTCTGACCACTACAAAGAGGGCTGCCACAAATATTCATGCACATACAGATCCCTTTCCCTTCTTTATGATCTCTTTGCGATATAAGCCCAGTAGTACACTGCTGGATCAAAGGGCATGCACAGTTTTTTTGGAAGCTCACAATCTAATGGGAAACACAACAAGTCAAAAATATGGACAAATTGGCTATTTACAAAATAAATAAGAAATAATTGATGAAGGAAAAGAACCAGAATTAAGAGAGATTGGGAAAGCTTCTTATGGAAAATGAACTTTAGTTCATACTTACAGGAACCAGAGAAGTCAGGAGGGAAAGATGAGAAGGGAGAACATTACAGACAGGGGGGACAGTCAAAGCTAAGAGATAGGGTATCTTATTTTGGGAACAAAAACGAGGCTATTTCCATTAAAATTCTAAATCTTTTGTTTCTCTGAATGAATGCCTTTGATAGTTTGATTAGAATAACATTAAAATGGTAAATTAACTTTGTTAGTATTGTCATTTTTATTATATTGGCACACTCCTTTCAGCTATTTTGTCTTTAATTTTTTAAGAAACACTTCATAATTTAAATCTATACAAGTGTTTTGTGGGTTGTTGGTTTTTTGTTTGTTTGTTTGTTTTTTGGTGGATGGGGCCACAAATGTGCACACTGTAATTGCTTGGAATGGAATTTCTCTTTCTTTTATTGGCTGTTGAATATTGTTGTAAATATATACAAATACTGTTGATTATATTTTATAGTCTACAAATTACTGATGCTATTGTCTTGATCAGTATCTTTACTAAATCTACAATTTTTCAATCAAATATCATATTTTATCTCCTCTTTGCCTATCTTTACGTCTTCAATTTTTTTCCTCTTGTAGGATTTCCAGAACTATATCAAATAGTAGGGAGAGTGGGCATCCTTACTTTTCTGGATGTTCTGGAAAAATTTTAAGTATATTCCTAAAGCCTTTAATGTTTTTCATGGGTATTAGATAGATGCTTTTAACAATATATTTTTAAAAGTCTTCATAAGCATATACTACACAGGGCTTTTTTGTTGTTGTTGTTTTGCATAAATGAGTGTTGTACTTTATTAAAGAGTTGTTGGGGTTTTTTTTTTCCTGCAGCTATTGATATAACCATGTGGATTTGGGTGCTTTGTATTATTGATTTTCCCCTAATATTGAACTCTCTGCAAAACTGTTTTAAATCAACTTGATCAAATTGAATAATTTCTTGTATGGATTTTTGTAATTTGTCTGACACAATTTTAACTAAATTTTTTTAATTGATCTTCCATAATGAAGTTGATCTAGATTTTTCTTATTGCTTTATCTTTTCCTGTTTGTGGTATTAGGGTTATATTTGTATCATAAAAGGAATCTGGTATAGTGCTTTTTCAGTTTTAAGAATGATTTGGACAGCATTGGTAATAGTTGTTCTATAAAAGTTTGATATAAATTCTGTGATGCTATCAGGATTAATGTTCTGGATGGAGAGATTTCTTTGTCAGTTATAAATTACAATGAGTTCAAACCAATTTTTTTAATAATGTGATTAGACTACTCAAATTTCTGGTCTTATGTTAATGTGGCGATTATATGTTTTTGAAGATATTCCTCTCTTCCTTTTGTATACTAAGTTTTGATAGCTATAACAATACATGGTGGGTTCTGATTATTTTAATTTTTTTTTCTGGTTTCATTTATGCTGATTTAATTTCCTGTGTTCTTTTTAATCAGATTAGCTAAGTGATTGATCAGTTTTGTTAACATTTTGTTAGCTCTTGAAAAGAACCATCTATTACTTTTTTTATAATTTCTGAATTATTTTTAGTCCCCCATTTATCTATTTCTCCTCTAATTTCTAATATTTCCTATTTGGTATTGATTTTCAGTAGCTTTGTTGATATAATTTTTTAAAGTATCATTGTTTTATTAATTTCTATCTTTTAAATTTTATTAATATATATTTTAGGGACTTTATTTTTCTTTTGAGAATTCCTTTAGCCATATCCCTGAAATTTTGTTATTCTGCTTCAACATTATCTTTTTTCTTTTATATAGTATTAATTATTTTTAATTATTCTTTGGTTAAGTCATTATTTAGGATTTCATTGTTGTCTTTATTTATAGGTCTGGTTTTTTTTTTCCTTTGTGCTCCCTAAACTGATTAGAATGAAATAAGGAATAAGCATTTATGTAGCATCACTGTGTGCCAGACGCTATGCTGAGTGCCTTACAAATATTACTTCACTGGAACAATAATAACAGCTAATGTTTATGTAGCTTCTCCTTTGTTCAAGGAATTGTGCTTTGTGCTTTTATAATTATTATCTCATTCGATCTTCATGACATCTCAGGGAAGTTGAAGAAACTGAGATAATCACTTTACAGTTGAAGAAACTGAGATAAAACAGTTTAAGTGATTTGTCTAGGGTGACTAGTAAACTAGTAAGTGTCTAGGCCCGATTTGAATTTTCAGGTCTTCTTGACTCCAGACCTGCATTCTCTCCACTTGGCTATTGCTGGGGTTTTTAATTATTATTATGGTCTATAAAGGATGCATTTACTATTTCTGGCTTTTGACGTTATTTGAAGTTTATCTGGCAATATTTTCAGTACTATATTTTTCTTTTATCTTTCTTCTAGATTTATCCCAAATTGAAAGAGGAACAATAAAGTCTCCAGTGCTTATTTTATTATTATGTCTTGTCATCTATGTAATTAATTTTTCCTTTCATGAATTTCCTTTAGGAGCATATAAGTTAAATATTAACACTGGTTTGATATCTGTGGCTCCTTTTAGCATAGAGTACTTTCCTTGTTCGTTTCTTTTTATTTGGTAAATGTTTATTTCTTTGTCTGATAGTATAATTACAACTTCTGTTTTTCTGATTCACCTGATACTTTGTAAATTTTATTCCAACTCATCATTGTTATTCTTTGTATGCAGTTGTTTTTTATGAGTTTTTAGAAATGTTTCCTGTAACCAACAGATTGTAGGGCTTTCTTTTTTAATTTAACCCATCATTCTCATTTTATTGATTTGTTTAATCCAGTCACATTCAGTATTATGAGAGTTGGGTTCCTGTTTTCCCCTCTTTGTCTTTAAAGTTGTTTTTTTTCTCACTTATGATTTTATTTCTTTTTCAAGTTGTTACCTTCTTAGGGTTTTTAGTATCTTAATCTATGGATATAACAGCAATTGCTTTACCACTTATACACAATTCTTAATTTGAAGAGTTTCAAGAAGTCATGAAGATTAGAGAAAATATGATATTTTTCATCATATTGTTCCCGAGTTCTGCTTTCTAACCAGTTCTGCTACTTTCCTCTATTTTATGGACAAGATCATTTTATTTCCACACTTATGATTATTGTATTTTTGCAACATATTCTCATACACATTTTCTTTGCCTATTGCCTCTTCTTGGAAAAGAAGAAAACAATGAAGGAAAGAAAAAGAATGGAATCAATATCAGCAGTCTGCAAATGAAATAGTCTGATCATACTCTTTTTCCTTTCAACTCTTTCCCCAACTAAGACCCTAGCTACTCATTCTAATTCTTTCTTTCTCTTATCTTAATCTCCACTTTGTTATGCACTCTCTGAAACTAAACTTTGTTTTGCTTGTTATTGTTCCCTTCCATCTTCAAATATTTAAAGGACTATCATTTGTATCATCATATTAATTAATTAATAAAGGACATATTCATCAATTATCATTTATTAGTTAAATAAAATAAATAAAGCATGCTCTGATTTTTATGTATAATGTTTTATCTAATGATACTATCTACAGAATAAATTTACAACTATTACAATTATTTGTATTAAAACTATTTATGTTTCTATCTTATAATTACATAGGGATTTCATCCAGTTCACACAAAGTGAACTGAAGGCAGTATAGTGAAGCAGGCATATGTCTCAGATTTATCCTAAAACTGCTACTAACTAAATGTGTAAAGCAGAATAAGAATAAGTCATTTAATCTCCTTTGACCTCAGTTTCTTCATATGTAAAATGGAAGGACTAAATTTATTTTGTTTGGATCTACCAGTATAACTCTGACCAAAGACTATGACTCAGATTTTGCCTTAACATAAGAAATTGTTTCTTAATGATTAACATTATAAAAAAAAAGATGGATTGTCTAATTAAATAGTGAATTACTAGAGATGTTCAGAAGCTAAATTTCTACTTTGTCAGAGATGGTTTTGAAGTTGTACTGATAGAGATAGAGCTAACATCTATTCTTATTACAGGATTCTTTCCATTAAACTACGCTGTTGAGGATAGCGCACCTTAATTGCTTCTTCACTTTGATGAACCCAGATTTCTGTCACAAATTTTTCTCCAAGTTCTTACACACTTCCTTTTGGAACTCTTTCTTTTCATCAGTGCATACTTCATCAGTTTTGATCCACACTCTTCTTCATTCATTCAGTCTATCATCACTTTTCACTTCACTAGATGAATTTTAACAATAACTTATTTCACCTGAATTTTTAAAGCAAAAATTCCTTTACCAAAAATTTATCTGAGCAAAAAAAATTTTAATGCTACAAAGACTAAACTTTACATTTACCTTACACATCTAAACACAATTCAATGTCCAGAAAATGGTTTCTTGAGAAAAACTTGAAGTTAAGAAAGTTTATTACTTTTATTTGTGTTTTCTAGTTATAAGATAAAATATCCAAGTATTCAAAAGCCAATTTGTCCTAAGTTTAACTTTAATTCAGTTTATTTAGCATCCTCTGACAAGATGATGGAATTACCTCATATTTAAAGACTTTCAAAAGGTTTTTTGGCAAAACAGTAGACTAAATATAGTAAATGATAAAGATGATACAAAAAAAAAAAAAAGAATATGTCCCTTTTTTAAAAGAAAAACGAAGTCCCAGAGAACATGTCAGCATTTACTTCAGAATGCACTGGGAAAGATAGGGCACTGTGCCATTGCTGGATTAACTCTCTGGCCAACAAGATATCCTATAGATTGGTACCTGCCTAAGTCTTAAGCAGATTTATTACAATCAATATTGTAGGCTAATATCAACTCCAGCTGTGAGCTATTTACAGTCACTAGCTTTAATGGGCCAAAAAGCATGAGCTAAAAAGGGAATATGAAGGCAAAAGCCAAAGAAAACTGACTAAAAACAATTATTCCAAAATATTCAATCTGTTTGGGGGAATAGTTCATCTAAATTATAAACAAATAGCTAGTACATTATAAAAATAAATTTTGAGGCACAGGTGATTTGCAATTGGTAGTCAATACAACCTCTTTTTTCTTTAAAAAAAAAAAAAGCAATCTTATTTTCTCAAAACTAAGTGCATTATAAGGGCATGATGATGCAGACCCCTAGAGAAATCTGGGAGGGGGAGAGGGGAAGGTTGGACAATGAAATATTTTAGCCATGGGAAAGGGACCATGCTACTATGTCTCTTATCTCAATAGTATTTCTGGCAGGAAAAAAAGAAGGGCATAACCGAGAAGGGGCGTGACTATGCAAAAAATTATCAGGTTCCAGACCTTTCAGTAAATGTGAGAGTCCCTGTCTTCATAGACCTTACAATCCAATGATAATTTTGACACATATACAGATAATTAAAACATAAAATGCCAGTAGAGTCTATTATGCTACCAATTGCAAATTACCTGTGCCTCAAAATTTATTTTTATAATATACTAGATGTTTATAGTGTAGATAAAATATTCCCAAAGTAACTTGCTTCCTGGCTTGCATACAAGTTCCTCATAAGACAATAATCTGCTACTCCCATCTCTTTGAGGACTTGCCACATTTTGTTTTGATCCACAATCAGACTTTCAAGTAGACATATTTCTGAAAATCCCTTACTTCATCCATAATTTAGCAAATGTTGACAATTTGGTCTCTAGTTCCTCTGCCTCTTCAAAAATCACTCTTCTCTTCTAGTAACTCTTGATTCACATATTACTAAAGCCTAGCTTGCAGAATTTTAACCATAACTTTGCTGGCATGTGAAATGAGTACAGTTGTTCAGCATGATAGTGGCCATTGGATTGGAAAAGATTAATTTATATCCCAGTCTTAAAGGAGGACAATGCACTATCATGTTTTCTAAGGAAAATTAGATCTCACCTTCTAGTTAGAACCCCACGTAAATGACAGCAATGTTTATCTATGGGTCTTCCTCCCTACATATTTATACAGGCCTGGATAGATCAATTAGTGAAATCTGAATAAGAGATTAGGATCCCAGAAGGGAAAATATAATTGTGGATGCAAATGGGTGCTCTGAGGCTAGTGAATAAAGTGCCTATATCCACCAGCCTGACTGGTGGACAGAGGGCTATGATATTCTATCCCTCAAGAAGCTTTGGATACAACTTCTGAACCATAAGGTTGATAAGAATACAATTATCAGCAGTTAAACCCTATTGGGAGAGAAAGGACTCCTCAGGACTTCCCAAGCCTCTAAGAATTCCATATATTTTGGCAGTTCTGAACCATTCAAATATCTCTGTTCAGATTTGAGGGACTTAGGGGAAGAAAATGGCTTAAGCAAGAAGAAGGTTTCCCTGAGACTAAGATGTAGAACTTCAGGAGGAATAGAGGCCATATGTGCAAGTTATAGTGATCTGAAAAGGGGGTATGGTGAACGCCACAAGGGACTACTACTTACTATCACACCAAGTACTCCAAAAGAATACACGGGAGGCTTCAAGGAGATCCATGTATGGATCATAGTTAATGCTAGATAAATAGAGGCAATTTATTTTGAGAATGAACATTTTGAGCTTTTAGGTGAACCTGTGTCAACACTTTTGGCAAATTTTATGCCAGTTGTTATGAAGAAAGCCAAAGGGCAAATGTTTTAATATAATACACCTATAATTTTTTAAATTTTATCCTTTTCATTTAAAATCAAAATTTATATTTTATACAGAGAGAAAGTGACTAGAGAGCTACTGTAGTTTATTGAGTATGAGAGTAATATGATCATATTTGCAATTAAGAAAAATCAATAAGGCATTTTATCTTTTTAGATGTAGTTCACTGTAGATAATCAGTCAATAGTCCATAAACATTTATTAAGCATCAAATATATCGCAACATAGTGCTTTGCACTATGGATACAAATAAAAAAAAGAAAGTCAGTTCCTGCCCTCACAGAGTTTACAATCTAATGGGAGAAAACAATACACCAAAGAAGATGAACCTGGTTGAAGGAAATATCCAGTAATGTGGTATGTTTGTGGAATCAAAACCAAGTAAAGGAGCTAGTGGGAAATGAAGTTATCTGGAAATTCTGAATCCTACATGAAGAGACCATGTACTGATAAGTATTTTGGTTGACTTACTTTTCTATTGCACTCCCCCCACCATCACATCCTTTTTTTAAGTTGTAGGAGCTTGTCATGTCAACCCTTTCATAATAAAAAAAATTATCCTGTTTTTAAAAAATAGAAAAAATCTTTGGGAGGAATTCTTTGCTCCTCCTTTCAGTGCTCCAATCAGAGGAAGAGAGACAACTGAGGGTACCAAGGAAGTATTGAGTACCAAAGTTGATGCAAATTCCATGATGAAGAGATTTTTATTAATGAGCTTATCCTGGGGAAAACCTTATGCTTGTTAAGAGTCAAAACAAGCAAAGCTTCTGATGGGTAATGTAATGGGTAATGTAAATAAAAATATACATAGATCTTTTTAAAGTATTTATTAATGCTGGATAAAATGACTTGTTGGTATTATTCTCCAAACATAGAACTCATGTTTGCACAAATATACAAAACAGCCATGAAGAGACATGTGTGGTAAAAGGATGATTCACAACTCCTGCAATGAAAATCTTTTTCTTTCTTTACAGAGTCCTCATTATATTTCTCAGTTCTCTGCAGGTCAGACTTTTAAGCTGGAATCTGGAGACCCATGTCCACAGATAACTCTTCTTTCTAACACAAGGGTCCATGCTTCCTGAAGCTTCTGACATCCTCACACCATCCTCAGCCTTTCTATATCCTTTGTGTGTGTTTCCACCACTGCCAGTCACTATAAAGGACACTGTCACTTCAGATAATCAGTTCTAACTGCTGATGGGACCTCTGATGAAACTTCTGGATCTCCCAAACTCACAAGATACAAAAAAATGAAAAACCATGAATATGCATAGACAATCAGACTTAAAAGAATGGAAGTGGATTTGCACAGTATGCTGAGAAGTCAAGGTGTCCTGGACTGTCAGGTGGAACTTAAGCAGTGACTACTATAAGATTCTTATAGCAGATTAAAAGAAGACCGATTTCCTATACCCAACATGACTATTACCAATTTAAGGCAGCTCCAAAATATTCCTTACCTTCTAATGACCAATGTAAAAAGTAGTTGGAGACACAAACTACCTGAAAGTATTGTGCTTTTCAGGATCTTAGGATCAGTCTGGGTTCCTGCAAACTTTCAGTGCCCCCAAAGTGGTCTGATCCAGGATAAAGTCCGAGTGCTGCTCTCCCTGTTTTGAGCTCTTCACCAAGCTCCTGATCTCCTTTCGATATGAGCAAAAGTAGAATTCTGTTAGATTCAGCAACAATCAGACAGATTAGTTTTTGCTAGTTCAGAGTGAAAGAAATGCCAGTTCCTCTTTGGTCTGGGATTCCTGTACTGGTTTTTTCTCAGCAGACTCCCAAGGAGGCTAGACACTAGAACTGAGAATCAACTCTGCTGCTGGTCGTTCCTCTCTTAGTAATGTCTTGAGCCACTCTGTCCTGGCTTCAACCCTCTAGATGCAAACTCCCTTCCCAGTCTATTCTGGATTTGTAAGTGGTGAATAAGTGCCAAAGCTTTCAGCTGGCACCTGCACTCATATTAATAAAAAAATTAAAGAAATTGAGGGAAAAAGTTATAAATCATAACACTCTCTTTAGAAGGTTAAGCACATAATATAAAACTTTCCTATTCCATTTAAAGGAATTGCTTTGTTCATCGATGCCTTATATATTAAACTTAGCCTTACAAAAAAAAAATCTACTCAAACATCAGTGACTCAGAATTTGGGAACTTTCCTGCTTGTCTGGAAATAATATTTATGACTTTTTAAAAGTAGATGAAAAACTGCTTTCCATGTGCCAGAGACATTTATGTTCCTAAAGAATGCAGTACATGGGACCTTTTCCTTTGTTCTTCCTTTACTATATAAATGGCATTTATAGTCTGTCATAATCTCCAAACCTACTTAGAGAAAACCAAAGTGTCTTGCATATTGGTTTTGGTGGAATTAAAAAACATTGGAATTACATCACTTCCAATTTCAAGTCATTCTGAAAATGGTATACTCCAATTAATATGAATTGACTTGGCAAACTAAATTGTGCATATTAACACAGTATCACCTAATAGTTTTCAAATTTTAAACAACCATTAAGTCTTATACAAATGTCTATTATCTGTGTAAGCTTCACATCTGCTAAACCTTTGATACTAAGATTACCCAATTTCACTAAATAAATATGTCAATACCCTGAATTTTAGGTTTTAAGGCTTAGATAAAATTCTACCAATAATTTAGTTATAAAAGAATTAGAAAAGATAGTTCTAGCATTTGAAAAAGGAACATATGGCCTAATTTTCCATGAGAAATCCTACAAAACTTCTTTGGAACTTTTAGATGCAAGTGGAAAACCATTGGCCCAATAAATGGAGCAAAGGAGAAATTCTAGGTTCCTAGAAATCCCCAACTCCATCACAGCCAGACTGTGACAACTTGTTTTTTAAAACTCCTACTCTCCCAATTACCCCATTTCCCCCTGTTAACTTTGGCAGCCTTGGCAGATTTGGATAATTAGGTTTAACCCTGAGACAGCCTAATTCCCCTGTAACATTCCAAATTTTTAAAAATAAAGCTAGTATTTTAAAGTAATGAGAGGCAATGTGACAATTACCCTATGCAACCATGTACTAGTCACTTATTTCTCAGTATCCAAATAAATATTTAAGATTATAAATTAAAGATCAACTATAGTATCCTGGAGAGCAGGAAATTTTTTCCCCTTTCTTTGCATCCTCAGGGCTTAGCACAAAGACTAACATATAGTGGATGCTTAATAAATGCTTGTTTACTATGACTACGAATTGTTGATCTGTAGAAGTAGAAAATATATCTATACTAAGACTTTTCTAAATCAATGCAATCACAACTAAACTAAAAATAACAACATTAAAGTTGTTTAATGTAATGTAAAGTGAATAAAGTTAACTTTTCTGGACATGTTAAGTAGACAAAACTCCATCTGGGAGACCCCTGATCTTACACTTTACAATGCTCACTTCATGAGGTAAAGTATCTTAGAGGGATGACTACTTGTAACACTGATTTCTCAGACTAGACAGGAACCAGATTTCAGAACAATATAAGAAGATTCTTCCTAATTATTGAGATTATGTAATTATTAAATGGGCTTGTTTTTTTAAATAAATTTTTATTGACAGAAGCCATGTCAGGGTAATTTTTTACATTATCCCTTGCACTCACTTTTGTTCTGATTTTTCCACTCCCTCCCTCTATCCCCTCCCCCAGATGGCAAGCAGTCCTATACGTATTAAATAGATTACAGTTAAATAGGCTAGTTACTGGAAGTTATTAGGAGAAGCTAAATTGCTAGTGGTTAAAGAGACAACTCTAGCTTCACAGTAAATATGTGACACAATAAATAGAGCATTGGTCTAGGAATATTGAAAACACATCTTTATGAGTTCAAATTTAACAAGTCATTTACCCCTGTTTACCTCTGTTTCCTACGCTATCAAATGAATTAAAAAGGGCAGTGGCAAACCACTACAATATCTTTGCCAAGAAAACCTCAAAGGAGTCACAAAGAGTTGGACACAAATGAAATGACACATCAACAACTCAAGGTAAGAGCTTAGTCCTCTTCCCTCTTCTCCTGTCAAAATATCAACACTGAGTAATTGGAAAGTAATGTCAAGCCTTTAATGGTACTTTTCAATACTTTGGATCATATTTAGACCTGTTTAGGGCAGAAACCCTGAGGATCTTCCCCTCCCAAATTGATTTTTTTCCTGACTACGTAAAAGAGGACAGTCTCTGCTTCATTTCTAAGGCATGAAGTCTAATCCTGTTTTGTTTTGTTTTTCCATAATATTTTATCTTTCTAAATACATGTGAAGATAGTTTTCAAGATGCATTTTTGTAAGACTTTGTGTTTCAAATTTTTCTCCCTCCCTCCCTTTCCTTACCCCTTCCCAAAACAGCAAACAATCTGATATATGCTAAACATGTGCAATTCTTTTAAAAGTATTTTCAGCTTTGTCATGTTGTGCAAAAAAAAATCTGATCAAAAGGGGAAAAAAACATGAGTAATAAAAAAACAAGCAAATAAACAATAATAACAAAAAAATTGAAAATACTATGTTTTGATCCACATTCAGTCTCCAGTTCAGAACTCATCCAGTTCTCTCTTGATGCAGATGGCATTAAGAGCTAAGTCCATCACAGTTGATCATCACCTAATCTTGTTGTTACTGGTTATTGGTTACTTGGTTCTACTCACGTCACTCAGCATCAATTCATGTAGGTCTTTCCTGGCTTTTCTTCATTTCTTATAGATCAATAATATTTGATGATCTTCATATGCCACAACTTATTCAGCCATTGCCCAACTGATGGGCATTCACTGAATTTCCACTTCCTTGCCACTGTAAAAAGAACTGTTAACAAAAAATTTTGCACATGTGCTAACCCTTCATTAAGTAAAGATAAAACTGAGAAAATGCGAAGGGATATGATGTATCCAATATCACTCAGGAGCGTGCTCAGAGAACTATAGAAGAAAGAATTGGAAAGGAAATTAATAGCTTGGCACAAGAAGTACAAAATATTAAGCATGTGTCAAACTCCCTGAGACAACAAGAAATGTTAAAAATCAAAAGATTAAAGAAATGGAATAAAATACAATATATCATAGTGAAAATAAATGACCCAGAAAACAACACAAGAAATAATTTTAAAACCACTGGATTACTTGAAAATCAGGTTGGGTCTGCTTAGATCCCTAAGCATCAGTTTATGGAAGTTTTTTGGTATTTCTCTGAATTTTTCATATTCACTGTTTCTTGTGATTCATTAATGTCCCATTACATTTATGTCTCATAAAATCAATTTTAAAAGAAAGAAAGATATCAGATGATTACCAATAATATCAGTATAAGGCAACAAAAAGCAGTGAAAGTGAAAACAAGTTCACAGTTTTAACATGAGAATCAAATGAACTATATCATAATCATTCAGAGAATAAACTTGTTGGAAAGCAACAAGAAGAGTGTCCTAAACTAATGGACTTTGATCTTTACATTGTACACAGTTTTCCCTATTCTTTTTTCTAATTTGATTTTAATTTTCACATGTGCTCTAATCTTTTTTAGTTTAATTTATAATGTAGGTGTACATAAAGAGTTACTTATAATGTCTCTCACATTAGTTGTCTGTCATTTCTATTGGTTAACATATAGTCAGGAAGGGGTTTGGGGGATGGATGTGGGTATGTAGGTTGTTCTGGCATCATTATCCCCAATACTTTCCCCAGTAAGAAAATATTCCCATTCTTTAGTCATGTATCTTCTGATCACTTTTCAAGGTTTTGACTTATTTTGTTTCTCACACTATAACCATAATTTTCATCACCCTGCCCTGCACTCACCTTCAAGTTGAAGTAAGCTATCAAAGCATATATTGACTTAGCTTGATCTTGATCAAGATCTTTAGTTATGAAATAGATGGTCTTTTTTCCATGATCATCATGAGCAATGCAAAATGAGGTGATAGAGTGCCCTATGAAATGATATCTCTTATTACCTTTACATGTACAAGTAGCTATCAAACCATGGTAAAGAATCAGAGTGGAGGAAAGGGTCGATAAAAATGGAAAAATAAAGATGAGATTAAAAAGTAATAATCAATAAAGCAAGATCCATGAAAAGGTAAGGAAGAAGGTATCAAAGGCATGAGTAAAGAGTTTAGCCTCAGCAAGGTTGAGTCCCCCTTATCATACTTTACCAAACTCCAACCTCAGATTTCTTCTACCACTTATCTCTCAATCCTACTCCCACACTGCACAATAAAGCTAGAAAAAAATCATGAAATTATCTTCTACAATTTTTTGTGACACGATATCAACCCAACCTTCACTATAGTCAGTGAGTTAGTTGATCAATTAATATTTATTAAACATCTCTTAAAAATGAGGCATTATACTAAATCTCGAGAATACAAAGAAAGACCAAAAACAGACCTCTCAAGGAGCTCACAGTGTGATAGGGAAGATAATGTGCAAATAACAGTAAAAAAAAACAACATGTACAAGATAAATTGGGAGAAGGGAATAAACTCAAAAGGAAAACATCAGAGTTAGGAAAAACTGGAAAAAACTTCTTGTATAAAGTGAAACTGCTGTGATCTGAAGGATAACAGGGAAATTAGGAGGCAAAGACAAGAAGAGAAAGAATTCCAAGCATGAGGAAATAGCCAATGAAAATGTTCAGAGTCAGGAGATAAATAGTCTCATGTCCTAAGCAAGAAAGCCAATGTGGGTGCATCTCAGAGTACTAGGAGGAGAGGAAAGTGTCAGAATACTGGAAAGATAAGAAGGGAACAGGTTAGAAAGTGCTTTGAAAGTCCAACTGAATATTTTGTATTTGACCTGGAAGTAAGAGGGAGCTGGAGTTTAACAAATAGGATAATGAAATGGTCAAACATGCACTTTAGGAAGATCTATTTGATCACTGATGAGGGTAGATTGGAATGAAGAGAGTTCGGAAGGAATTCAATGAAAAGGATAATTCTGTAGATGAGGTATGAGATGATGAAGTCTGAAATGGTAGAAGTATCAAAGGAGACAAGAGAGTATAGATGAGAAATGGTACAAAGGTAGAATTAAATTAAATTCTTCCTCTTCTCGAGCTCCTAGGACATATTTCTCCACTATCTCTTTTTTCAGTCCTGTCTCTCACAAAGAAGGAACCCTTTTCCATATCAAAGCAAAACAACATGACTTGCAACCTTGAACTCATCTTCTTCCATCATTTCCAAGAGATTACTCTCTCTTTCTAATTCTCTAATCTTAAATCTATCCCTATCTACTGGCTCCTTCCCAGCTGCCTATAAATGTGCACTCATCATTAAAAAATCCTAAACTGAGTCAATCATCTCTTCCTTTTCTAAGCTAAACTTCCTGAGAAATCCCTTTATATTAGCTTTCTCCACTTTTTCCCTCCTTACTCACTTCTGAATGTAGCAATTCATCTTCCAACTTTAAGGCATTCAACTGAAATTGCTGCCTCTAATGTTAGAAGAAATCTCTTCATTGACAAATACTACCTTTTCTCAATCCTTTTTTCATCTTGACCTCTCTCAACTTTTGACACTCCTGATTCTCTCTCTTGTTTTGCATTCATTGTCCTCTCTAGGTGTCCATGACATTGCTCCAGATCCACTTTTGAACACTCCTTAGTCCTTTGCTGGATCCACATACACAACCTGATATCTACCCTTGAGTGTAATCTAGGGTTCTGTCTGAGCATTCTTCTCTTCTCTCCATATATTATAAAAGCATCTATTCCTATGGGTTTAATTATCATTTTTATGCAGATGATCTATATATCCTAATCTCTCTCCTGAACTCCAATCCTATATCACCAACTACCATTTGAGTATGTTGAATCACAGACATCTTAAATGCTATATGTCCAAAACAAAATTAATTTTCTTTCCCTAAAAACAATCCCCTCTTCCCAATTTTATCATTAATGTTGAGTACGCCACCATCACATCACATCTGTTGCATAACCCCATCATTTACCTTCCCAACATCTCTCAAATGTATTTAACTTCTGTCAAATTTAGTCTTCAGTTTCCTTAACTATGAAATGGATATGATAATAATATCTCTCTCATAGGCTTATTTTAATAAACAAATAAGATAATCTTTGTAAAGCATTTAGCACCCGGAACTGGAACATAGTGGAAAATTAATAAATGTGTATTCTCTTTCCTTTGTCTACCTTTTACACAATCACCATCCTTATACAGTCCCTCTAATTTCAAAGAAGTAAGGACAGCAATAGCCTTCTAATAGGTATTTCTACCTCAATTCTCTACACATTCCAATCCAACTTCCATTCAATTGTCAAAGTCATTTTCCTAAAGTTCTAACCACCTCATCTCACTACACAATAAAATCCATTGGTTCTCTCTGAAACTTGTTTGATCAGAATTCATCTATGAATCAACTGTGAATCATGTTTGATATGTAAAGCTCTTCACATTTTAATTTCTTTCTACATCTTGAGTCTCTCTGAGTCTGTATGTATATACTATTTATTCTACAAATTCCACTGAATTACTTGCAGTTTCTTGCACAACACACTACATCTCCAAATCTGGCAGTTTCCTCTGTAAGTCCATCTTTACCTTCTGACCACTATAATCACACCAACAACCTTCCCTTAGTGCTTTCAAAATTTAACTCAAATCCTACTTTCGTCAAGCTTGTAGGGTAGTGAGTTTGACTCTGATTAATGGAGAAATTCTAGAAAGAACCATTAAAGAAATTGTTGGCGAACATCTAAAAAGAGAAGCCATAATTATATGGCTCCATCAATAACAAGGCATATCAGATTAACCTCATTTCTCTTTGTGTCAGAAAAATTATACTAGTAGATAAGGCAAATGCTGTGAATATAGATCACCTGGATTTTTACAAAGCTTTTGCTAAAGTATATTTTTGTGGACCAGAGAGAAAGATATTGATTATGCAATAATATATTTCAATGGTTTCAGAACTAGTTGGATAGTCAGATTACTAGTAATTAAGGGTCCAAATTAACTGTGGAAGGAAGCATAGGGTGTAGTGGTTCAAGATCCTGTAACCACAGGACCTTGTGCTGTTTAGCATTATTATCAGTAATTTGGGTAAAGGCATAAATGACATACTCATCAAACTTGCCCATGACACTAAGTATACTATACAAGAGTCAGGTTCCAAAAGGACCTGATAACATGAAAATAAATAGGAGAAATGTAAAGTCTTATACTTGGGTACAGAAAGACAACTTCATTTTAAAAGTGAGATATTTGAGGCATCCATTAGTAGTTAAATCATTATTGTTCTGACAAAAATTGAAAAGGTTTTAGTGGATTACAAGCGCACTATCAGTCAACAACTTGATATATACCTAAATCCAGTACTTTACATTTTTCTTTTTTAAAAAAATTCATCTTATTCTATTTAGTTCAATATTCTGATCTGTCCAAATTTTTCTGGGTACAGATTATGTTACCCACATGTTATGTATTCCTCCTAATTTTATGTCATCTGCAAATGTAATGAACAGATCATCTATGCTTTTATTCAAATTATTTCTAAAAATGCTATACAACATAGATCCAAATACAAACTCTTAGCAATCTCTACCAGGGAGTTAGGCCACAGTAGCACTGAGTCTCTACAAATTATTCTTAAGTCCAGCCAATCAACGAGGGCTGCATCCACCTAACTGTATTCATTTTACCCATAACTTTACTAAAACTCTAGTAAGTCTATCAAATGTTAGTCTGATATAATCTATCTTTGATATGCCCTTTCCATTCTTCTATAATCATGGTTCCATTTCCTAGATGTTCATCAAACTATATCTTCTCTCCTTACTGGAGCTGAGATTTTATCTCACTCTGAATTAAAGAACCCATATCCGATTCCATTCTATTTTTATATCATCTATTCTAATTGTGTACCATCTCTAATTACTGTTTTATTATATTGATAAATGTTTCCTCAATATTTATAATGATTTTGTATGTATTAAGCATTTGGGGGGAAAGGACCTAAGCTAGTCAAAAGTAAACTAATTCAACATTAGCGTGACTAAGATTAGTATATTTAATTTTGGATCCCTAAAAGACCATAATATCCCTAAACTACAAATAACTGAAATGTAATTGACAATTTCTAATTCAATACTCCCTCTTAAAAATAGGAGAGCAAAGTAATGATTGCCTTGTGATAATCATTGTTTTATTCACCACAAAGGTAAAAATCACAGTCTCCTTTGGAAATGTGGAATGGGATAGGTCACCACAGGTCCCAATAGTCCCACTATCCAATTATACTAGAATTTTTCAAGAAATTGAAATGAAGTTCATTCATCTCCAGATTGTAGATGTTATTCTCTTCCCTTTTTTTGGAAATTATGAAAAGATTTTTTCTTCTCCAAACTTATGGTATCTTTTCCATTTTTTATGATCTTTCAAATATTACTCTTAATACTTCAGTAAAGGAATCAGACCTGAGCCTTTCATGAATATAGGATATAGTTTATGTGGGCCAACTGACTAAGATTCATCAAGGGAAACTAGGAGTTCTCTTATTATCTCCTTGGTTATTTTGGACATATAATCCATTAGTAGTTTTTATTTGCAGTGCAAAGGTCATTCTCCTTGACAGAGAAAACAAAAATATAAGATGAGTATCTTCACCTCATTCCTGTTATCAGTTATTATAACCTCATCCATCAAAGGTCCTACCTTTCCTGCAAACCTTCTTTTTCTCTCATTATACCTTCAAAAGAAAACCCTAATAGTTTCTCTAGCATATTTTGTTAAAGAACTTTTCCTATTTATATTCCTCTTCAGTTACCTGATTTTACTTGTATCTTCTGTCCATTTCTTTTTTGTATCTAAAATGATTGGTGAGTTCCCTATATATCCACATTGGTTTCTTCAAGCAAATAACAATTTTAATCCCTAGAATTTGTTCTTGGTAATTTCATTCTTGAGTAATTGCTATTTTTCTTAGGCTGATATCTGTTCAAATATTTTAATTCATGAAATTCTAGTTTTCTTTTTTCTGATGCATTTGAAAATGGATTTCCTAAAATCTATGGCATATGTTAGACAACTAGGTAGTGCAATGAATAGAGGTCCAGAACTGGAGTCAGGAAGTCCTGAGTTCAAATTCGGTCTCAGACACTAACTGTGATTCTGGACAAGCTACTAAAATCCCATTTGCCTCAGTTTTCTCATCTGTAAAATGGGCTGGAGAATAAAATGACAAACGCTTTCAGTATCTTTGCCAGGAAAACCCGAAAGGTGGTCACTAAAAATCAAACACAACTAAAATTATGAAATGATACATGTTATATCATAACTGAATTTCTTCTTCCTTTTCAAGAACTCTAACATGGTAGTCCCTTCCTACCAAAGTTCCCTATCATTTTCACTCCAATAAACTGTTCCTGTTGGTAAGAATCAATTTAAAATAGAATTTCACTTTTTTGATTCCTCCACCTAGGATAAAATACCTTAACATGTCAAAAATGTATTTCCTATTCTACTTTTACCAGAGACAACTCCTGTCTATTTTTAGATAATTGAAATTCCTCATCACTACTATGTCATAGTTCTGTGACAAAATTGTAATCTATTTCCCAAATATATTTATTTTCTCCTTCTATCCAGTGATCTATAGTATATTCCAATGACAAAATAACTCATCTTCCTCTCTCCATTGATTTTTAACCAAAGATTGTCTGTCATGATCACCTTCTCTGGTCCCTAGACTTTCTCATATGAATATTCTTTATTAATATGCTTTATAAATACATAATGCTACTACCAACCCTTTTGTCTCTCCTATTTCTTTTTTAATAAGGTATATTCATTTAAACCCATAATATAGTCATGAGTTTCATCTCACAAATTCTCAGTAATAACTATAAGTTCAAGCCTGAAGCTTTGTGTTAAGACTTCTAGTTCCTCTTGTTGGTTATCTAACCTTTAGGCATTTTTGTATAGACACTTGAAGTCATGGGTTTTATTAATGTCTCCTTTCTTGGATTATACGTCCTTTGAATTTATGAGTGTTCCATTTCTTTTTCCTTTTCCTTATTTGAGGCTATGCTCTCCAATATCTAACTTAGGGGACATAGGCAATCCTTCTCCTCAGTCCATTCTTTTTAATTTAAAGACCTTTTGATAAGATTTATAAGATATTTGGAAAATACATTTTTATCAACTTTCTTTAAGTGTCATCTCTGGCCAAGAATCTGGCCACCCTGTATTGTGAACAATGATGCAAAAATGCAGATCCCATTCTCAGGTACCACATCCTTTATTAGCTATTCATTCCCAGATAAATTTTTCACTCCTGTATCCCTTTCAACTGGCAACAGTAAGGTAAATACAGCCTGTGCCCCTACAGTCTTCAGTTTCTTGCCAAAAACTATATAATCATTGGGAAAACTCTTTAGGTTTCTTCTAGAATATTGTTTGGTATCCATGTAAATACCCAAAAGTGAACATTTATTATCTGTTTGATTAAGTCTTGAAAGATTCTCTATTAACATCATGAATATACACCTCAGAAAGCCAAAGACCTCTCCATAATTGTTACCACTTTGACAAATAGCTGCCTCCTCATTTCTAAAATATACAGAGAATTGACTCTAATTTATAAGAAATCAAACCATTCTCCAATTGATAAATGGTCAAAGGATATGAACAGACAATTCTCAGACGAAGAAATTGAAACTATTTATAGACATATGAAAATATGCTCCAAATCATTATTAATCAGAGAAATGCAAATTAAGACAACTCTGAGATACCACTACACACCTGTCAGATTGGCTAGAATGACAGGGAAAGATAATGTGGAATGTTGGAGGGGATGTGGGAAAACAGGGACACTGATACATTGTTGGTGGAATTGTGAACACATCCAGCCATTCTGGAGAGCAATTTGGAACTATGCTCAAAAAGTTATCAAACTGTGCATACCCTTTGATCCAGCAGTGTTTCTACTGGGCTTATACCCCAAAGAGATACTAAAGAAAGGAAAGGAACCTGTATGTGCCAAAATATTTGTGGCAGCCCTCTTTGTAGTGGCTAGAAGCTGGAAAATGAAAGGATGCCCATCAATTGGAGAATGGTTGAGTAAATTGTGGTATATGAATGTTATGGAATATTATTGTTCTGTAAGGAATGACCAGCAGGATGAATACAGAGAGGACTGGCGAGACTTACATGAACTGACGGTAAGTGAAACAAGCAGAACCAGGAGATCATTATATACCTCAACAACGATACTGTTTGAGTATATATTCTGATGGAAGTGGGTCTCTTAGATAAAGAGAGTTAATTCAGATCAAAGATGGACAGAAGCAGCTACACCCAAAGAAAGAACACTTGGAAAATGAATATAAACTGCTTGCATTTTTGTTTTTTTCCCCGGGTTATTTCTACCTTCTGAATTCAATTCTCCCTGTGCAACAAGAAAACTGTTCGGTTCTGCACACATATATTGTATCTAGGATATATTGTAACCTATTCAACATGTAAAGGACTGCTTGCCATCTAGGGGAGGGGGTGGAGGGAGGGAGGGGAAAAATCGGAACAGAAGTAAATGCAAGGGATAATGCTGTAAAAAAAATTACCTTGGCATGGATTCTATCAATAAAAAGTTATTAAAAAAAAAAAAGACAAATAGCTCCCTCAATACCTTTGATAAGGAAATCACCAACTACTATTGACAATGTACTTCTCCATACTTAGAGAGATTCTGTTACTGGGGCCACACTCAAAGCCTTTCTTTCCATTATGGTAGAACCTAACAAAGCTTATATTCTGCTAACATAAATCCCAATAATGCAAGGCCACCTCCAATTCATAATAAGGCATTAAAATAGAATTTTATGAAGAATATTATATTTTGGATGAATCAGCAACTTTGGTGCAGTTGCCTAAGAGAGTAAGCCTGAAAATTCTTGATTCGTATTTTTCATTTTTTGCCTTATATAGCAAAACAATGTATATACTAAGTCTGCAGTCGATGTAGAGTTTCATGTTTGACCAAATCTTATATTTGGTCATATTTTTCCTTACTCAATAGGTATTGAGAAAATACAACCTGTGCGTCTATAATATTCAGTTCCAAGACTTCACAATAATTTGAGAAAATCTTTAGGTTTCTTTTAGAAATATTATTTGTTAGCCACCTGAATCCCCATAAGTGAACATTTATTATCTGTTTTGATACATTTTGAAAGATTTTCTGTTATGTCATGGATACACACTGGGGAGCTTTCAGAAATAACCCAATATATCATAGCACAACACAATTTAGAGATGGAAATTGTTATCTTAACTTTTTCATTTCGTAGATGAGGAAATCAATGAGGATAAATGATTTGCTTAAGATCACACAAGAAGTCAATATGCAATGGAAAAGAACACTAAATTGGGAGTCAAATGAGGTCTCTTGACTCCCAATTTAGCGTTCTTTTCCATTGCATATTATAGAGTGGGCTCCTGATTCTAGACATTTCAGAAGTCTCTTCTAGCTTAAAGATTCCATGATTCTGTGATTTTTTTTAATTAAATAGGACAACACAGCCATACCTTTTTCAGAGACATAAATTCATGGTTTACACATGGGTTCACAGAGTCCCATGGGTAAAAAATCAGTTACAGCACTTTTCCATTCCCTAAGGCTGAAAGGTAGATGTATCTATGGAAATATGAACCTAGAGGCTGTGCTTAATTTAGCTAGAGTGGGTTGGTTTTTTTAGATTCCATCCAAAGTATGAACAGACCATTAACCACCTCAAATTGTTTGGCAAACCTCCAACTTTATGTGAGCTGAAACTGCTCACTTGACTAAAAACATTAAGTGACTGATGATTCACCTCTATTAAATATTTGTGCCCCTATATTTAACACATATATGAACATTTTTCATTGAACTGCTTCCTCTCCTTCATTCCCTAGAGATTCCAGTCAGCAATGCCTCTGCAAGTAAAAAGACTTTATGACTATCAAGACTTATCTCTTGAGTTTCTACTTTTCTGGATATAGTCTTGAGATAAAAAGGGATTTCCTCCCCCATTATTCATTCCCCAAAAAAGTACTTTTCTACTGCTCAATAGGTCCTTCAATGCAATTCTAGTTCTAGTTTTTTACAAAACTTTCTCCATAGTTACATATTTAAGCATATTCAAATTTAAGTTAACACTGTCCTTGGCCTATAAGAGTTAGGCTAGTGTTTGCAGTTATAATTGTTGACCTGTTCTACTACCAGCTCAAAAAGAAAATACTCTTGGATTTCTCAAACCCACCAAAAAAAAGAGTTAGGAATCTATTCATAAAAGGATAAAAGAAAATGAGCTAAACTGAATACAGCTCTAATGAAACCAGTAGATCCTTTTTCTTTTTATAGTTCCATGCTCTAGAGTCACATAGGATCACAGAAACATAGAATTATAGAAATAGGCAATAGCTTTAAAGATAAAAGGATTATTATAGGTTATTTAGTTCCACCTTTTCATTTTACAAACAAGGAACTGATCGTTGGGAAAGATAAATGATTTGCCCAGTATCACACAGGTAATATGTAATAAATCTTCTGACTCCAAATCCAGCACATTGTCCCTATAATGAGAGAGGAAAAGGGGACTTGTTTAAGTTTTTTTAACCTTAAAGTTCTCAGTGTGGTTCAGACAAGTTTCAGGGTGCTCTCTTCTGTTTTCCCTCTCTGGCTAATAAACTATACTCCAATTCTTCTTTCTTTCTAATCAACCACAGATCCTGTGGCACGTATCCATGAATGCCTCCTTCCACTTGGCAAAAAGGTAGGGCATTATGAACACTAAACATTACATACATTCACAAATGAGATCATCATATTGGTCTTCATTGCTTGAAGATAGCTGTGGGATCTTTCCTGCACATAAATAGACAAATATACTCATAACTGAAGGGAAAACTCCATAAATCTTAAATTTTCCTCCATATTCTAAGACTATGTATTCTCTCTCTCTCTCTCTCTCTCTCTCTCTCTCTCTCTCTCTCTCTCTCTCTCTCTCTCCTGCCAGTAAAAAGTTTTGTAATTTAAAAAAAATATCAATAAGATATATTTCTAAAACTTTTAATATAGTACCTTATTGGAGGTAAGAAGTCTAGTACCATTCAAAATAATAGCATTAAATCATTAGTAATAAAGAGATAAACTTTAAGCAACTCTGAGTTTTATCTGCAAACTGGCAAAACTGATCAAAATAGAACTACAGAGTCAATATTATAGAGAATGTGAAAATATTAGAAGATTCATTAATACACTATTAATGGAGTTAAAAATTGGCCCAACCAATTTTTGGGAAAAACAATTTGGATTATGAAAGAAAAGTCATAAAACCTTCACTTTTAATCTAGTAGCCCTAGTACTGTGTTTATTCTCATAAAGAAGCCCAAAAGAGAAAGTTCCATTAAATACCAAAGTATTCATTGAGACATTTGTAGTGATAACGAAGAATTGGAAACAAAGCAATTGCTCATTGATTTGGGAATGGCTGAGCATGTGGTGGAATATTGTTTTCCACTTTTAAAAAATATAAGCAATTCAGAGAAATAATAAGATCTGTTTAAATGGTTGCAATGTAAGATAAGAATGAGAAAAATGCAAATTGACAACTAAACAAATGAAACGGTCAGTACAATAAAACTGAATTATGAGATGAGGAGTGGAGAGAGAGCCAGGTAGAGAGGAAGAAGATAATGGTACCAGACAAAAAATAATGAAACATGCCTCCTTATTCTTGACAGAGGGAGGGGACTATGTAAATGAGATTAACATGTTGGTCATATTTTGCAAAGCTGATTTTGGTTTTTGTTATAATCAAGAGCTAAACTCTGGAGAGTAGAGCAATATATCCAGAAGTAATTGTGATGTAAAAACAAAGATGCCATGTGAAAAATACTGACCTTATGAATGGATGTGATAAGGAATAGGCAAATGACATGAACAACGTAATGGGATGGCATCCAGTACAGATAAGTCTGAGATTTATTTCTTATCACCAAAATTGGTTCCATAATTAAATATTAATGTAATCATAATTAAGGTGTAGTTTTTGTAACACAAAATATGGGTCCCCAAAGAAAGGAATATTCTATATACAAAGTACTTTAACGGGCTCCATCAACTCAAAACCATACCTTAGAACTTTCATCAATATACTAACCTTTTCAAGTCATAATTAGTTCAAAGCAGCTTTTTTTTAAGTTCAAAGAAAATAACATAATAAAAGAAGTTACAACTCAGACTATCCTATATACATAGGGAAAGTGACCAGAGGTAAGGGGAAAATGGAGAGGAATACATGAAGGGAACATGTATAGAGGGTGCTGGTGTGGAAAGGTACACATATAGAGAGGCATGTAATCAAGAAAAAACATGCAGAGGAACGCCCTGGTAGGGAACATTTCTGGCCAAGATATATGCATGGAGAGAATAACACGTGTAGGGTCATGAATGTGTTCTGAAGATACTATCACACTGCTACCCACCAATCTTAAATAGTTTGTGATGTCTGCTGGATTGGTAAGCCCAACCAAGCATTGCTTCCTGCTATTCTCATGAGAAACTCCACAAATTCTATCAGGTGTGTAATTGCTGCTGGTCATTAACAGGTGTATCTCTATTTGTCACATAGATGCAAAGATCTCTCTTATTTCTGGCTCTGGTTGCAGTTGGAGCCCTTTGCTGAATAGCTTACTTTTTCTGATGGTTTAAATAGGTTCTGTCATAGCTGTTTTGGTTGAAATCTCTAAAGCTTTCCTTGCTATTGACCTTTTAGAAAGCAGATCAACTTTTTGTTTAATACATACACACAAGTCTAATACAAATATTAGATATCTATATATGGCATATATGTGTAAAATTATTCTATAAATACTTCTACTTATCAGGTCTTTCTATTGGTGCAGATAGCATCTTTTTTCATATGTCTTTCATTTTCAATTTATTAACTATTTATAATATATGGATACTTGTAATGGTCAAAATGACTTATTTGCTCAAAGTCATTCTTAAAACAATATTGCTGTCACTACACATAATGTTCTCTTGGTTCTGTTCATTTCTCTCTTCATTATTTTGTGCAAATCTTAGCCTGATTTTCTAAGATCATTTTTTAAAACAATACTATTCCATCACAATAATATACCACAGCTTGTTGCCATTTCCCAATGAATTTCCTTCTTGAAAGGAAAATATATTCCAACCAAATCTCTGAGAAACAGATTCCTCATTACAAGGATTAAAAAACTGTAAAGAACTTTTCCCTAAGAAGATTATTCCCTCTTTGTTTAATGGCTAGGTATTGGAAAACTTTTGCTTTCTAAAACCAGAAATAAAAACCTGGAAAGAAATTATATGAAATTATGTAACGTGAAGTTAGTAGAACCAAGAGAACATTGTACATAGTTACAGTAATATTGTAATAATGTTCAACCATGAACTTAGCTATTCTGATCTATACAATAATACAAGACAATTCCAAAAGACCTATGATAAAAGAATTCTGAATGCAGATTGAAGCATTTTTTTTTCATTTCATTTATTTTTCTTGCTTTTTTGCAACATAACTAATAAGAGAAACAATAACCACATTGAAAGTTTTATGTGATGGTCTTAGAATCAGAAACAAAAGGATTTAAATCCCACTATCAACATTTATTTTGACCATGGGCAACTCATTTAACTTCTATGAACTTTAATTTTTTCAACTATAAAATGAGCATGTTAATACCTGTAGAATCTACCACACAGAATTTTTATGATGCTTAAATGACAACATGTTTACAAATCAATTTGCAAACTTTAAAATATTATTTTTACTTCAGTTGTATAAAAATGTGAAAGGGACACAATTTTATTAGATTTTTAATAGGTGGTTTAAAATAGATCAATTTTTAACCAGTTACATTCTCAGTCATTCAAATAGGAAAATGTCCATTTACTTTGAATTTCAATAGGATATTTCATTAGAAAGATTCATCATATGAATCATTTATCCACATAAGCTGTTTTTGAATGAAATGACAACTACATAATAGAAATAGTCACAATGAGGCAGAAGGGGAGCAAATTATTTATTCCGAGTCATACAAGAAGTTCTTGGCAAAATCAAGAATCAAGCCTCCATCTTTAAATTCATTCCAGTTTGATATTCTGTCTAATAGATAAAGGAGTGGTTCTTAATCTTCTATAACAGACTTCAGCCTATTGTTCTGAAACGTTGGTTCATGTGTGTCCTTGGTACCACATCCATCACAATTTACTTTCTTCAGTGAGTCAGAGGGACTATTCTTTGACCTAACCCTTTAGGGATAGCATCTGGTTCCAGAACTTGGATCCATACATACAAACAGGATATAGACATAAGAGCTGACTGAATAAACTGAACAATGCCCAGTGGGAACACTCAAAAGCATATTCATCAAAGTCAAGCAACAGAGTAAATTGAACTGGTTCATTAATTAGGAAAATTCTCTCACCAAATGACATGTTGTTAGCTATGCAGAGACTTAACACATATTCCTATGTGGATCTGGTCCAAAAAGTAGCATTTAGCTTTGAACTAGAGATTTCTTTTTCCTCTACTTCCAAAGGAAAAAAAACTTTTATATTTATCAACACATAATTATACATACTCATAAGGTATGTGTGTAGGTGCAGGGGAGTGGATGCAGTGTGTGTTCATAAAGGAAAATTCACTGTGCTTAGATTTGTTTTAAGTACTGAGTGAAAGAAGAAAATAAAATTGACATCACATACACAAATATCCCTGACTCCTGAAGTAAATAGATAGTGAAGTAGATAGATAGTTGACTTGATATTCAGATTTCTCTATGAATAGATGAACTAAAGAACATACACTAAAGCAACCTGAGCTATTCAATTCTTTATTTAAGATGTTAAATAGGCAGATGAAGATAAGAGACAGTAATCAAGAAAGTTATAACTAGATAAATAGATCTGAGAGTTGCAAGCAAGAAATTTCCTAATAGTGAATAAAGAGATAAAGAGGACAAGAGAAAAGAAAAGAAATAAACTACAATCTAAGGGAATATGTATCAATTGAGAAATGGCTGAACAAATAATTGTGGTATGTAAATATTGTTGTACAATATTCTAATGAGAAAATGACAAATGACATTACTTCAGAGACTCAGGTGAATCTTAGAGTGAATGAATAGACCTACCCAAATAATTTCTACATTATTAGAAACATTATATAAACAATCAACTTTCAAAGAACTGATCACTTCAATGATCAACTGTCTTCAGAGGACCTAAGCACCTATTTCTTACTGCCTAATGGAGATGTAATGAATTCAAATTTTAAAAGAAAACATATACTTTATGGCCAATTGACTGTGCTTAGTGTTACAATTCTTTTCTTAGTTTTTAATAAAGAGATTGATGACAGATAGCAATAGAGATGGCAAAAATTAAAATTAAAAAGAGGACCATTGAAGCATTTTTAAGAAGTGCACAAAACATAACATGAACTTTAGAAAAAATACAATCAAGAAGATCAATTTTAAAAGTAATAGATGGGATTTATTTATTTATTTTCAAAAGCAAGTAGAGTGAAATATGCATATATAATCTTTTTTACAAATCCTACTCTCTATATTAAAATGTTCTGTATTGTTTGCATGAGAAAAAGCACGTGCTAAAGTTCAGAATAACTAAAAAATAAAGGACATTAATGAAAATAAATAAGGAGTTTCTGTTTGGCCCTTTGGTCTCTATGAGAGAGAGCTATATTGACAATGACTAGTAATTGGGCCAGGAAGAACCACCTATTCAATACTCATACTTGAAAACTCAATAGCCAAACTAACAAAAATCATATGATTATTTCAATAGATGCAGAAAAAGCATTTGATAAAATCCAACACCCATTTCTATTAAAAAACACTAAAAAGCATAGGAATAAATGGACTTTTCCCTAAAATGATCAGTAACATGTATTTAAAACCATCAGCAAGCATCATATGTAATGGGGACAAACATTCCCAATAAGATCAGGAGCGAAACAAGGCTGCCTACTACAACTATTACTATTCAATATTGTATTAGAAATGTTAGCTTTTGCAATTAAAAAAAGAAAAAGAGATTAAAAGAATTAGAGTAGGTAATGAGGAAACTAAATTATCACCCTTTGCAGATGATATGATGGTATACTTAGAGAACCCTAGAGAATCAACTAAAACACTACAAAAACAATCACAACTTTAGCAAAGTTGCAGGATACAAAAATAGATCCACATAAATCATTAGCATTTTTATATATTACCAACAACGTCCAGCAGTAATAGATACAAAAAGAAATTCCATTCAAAATAACTGTCAATAGTATAAAATATCTGGGAATCTATCTACCAAGGGAAAGTCAGGAACTATATGAGCACAACTACAAAACACTTTCCATACAAATAAAGTCAGATCTAATAAGTTGGAAAAATATTGAATGCTTATGGGTAGGCCGAATGAATATAATAAAAAACGACAAGGCTACCTAAATTAATCTATTTATCTAGTGCTATACCAATGAAACTCCCAAGAAATTATTTTACAGATCTAAAAAAAATAGCTACAAAGTTCATCTGGAAGAACAAAAGGTCAAGAATTTCAAGGGAATTAATGAAAAAAATGCTAATGAAAGTGGCCTCACTGTGCCAGACCTAAAACTATATTATAAAGCAGCAGTCATCAAAACCATTTGGTATTGGCTAAGAAATAGAGTAGTCGATCAGTAGAATAGGTTAGGGTGACAGGATACAATAGGCAATAACTATAGCAGCCTAGTGTTTAACAAACCCAAAGACCCCAGTTTTGGGGATAAGAACTCACTATTTGACAAAAAACAGCTGGGAAAATTGGAAACTAGTATGGCAGAAATTAGGGTTTGACCCACACCTAACACCACATGCCAAGATAAGATCTGAATGGGTTCATGATTTAGATATAAAAGTGATATTATAAGCAAATTAGAAGAATAAAGGATAGTTTACCTCTCAGACCTGTGGAGGAGGATGACATTTGTGACCAACGAAGAACTGGAACTCATAATTGAACACCAGATAGATAATTTTGATTCTATTAAGTTTGATATATATTAAGTACAAACAAAACTAATGCAGACAAGATCAGAAGGGAAGTAATAAATTGGGAAATCATTTTTACATTTAAGAATTCTGATAAAGGCCTCATTTTTAAAATATATAGAAAATTGACTCAAATTTATAAGAATCTAAGCCATTCTTCAATTGATAAATCGTCAAAAGATGTGAACAAACAATTTTCAGATGAAGAAATTGAAACTATTTCTAGCCACATGAAAAGGTGCTCCAAATCACTATTGATCAGAAAAATGCAAATTAAGACAACTCTGAGATACTACTACACACCTGTCAGATTGACTAAGATGACAGGAAAAGATAATGACGAATATTAGAGAGGATGTGGGAAAACTGGGACACCAATACATTGTTGGTGGAATTGTGAACAGATCCAACCATTCTGGAGAGCAATTTGGAACTATGCTCAAAAAGTTCTCAAACTATGCATACCCTTTGACCCAGCAGTGTTACTACTGGGCTTATAACCCATTAAAGGAGAGAAAGGCACCCACATGTGCAAGAATGTTTGTGGCAGCCCTTTTTGTAGTGACTAGAAACTGGAAACTGAGTGGATGCTCATCAATTGGAGAATGGCTGAATAAGTTATGGTATATGAATGTTATGGAATATTATTGTTCTATAAGAAATGATTGTGAAGATGGTTTTGGAAAGGTCTGGAGAGACTTACATGAACTGATACTAAGTGAAATGAGCAGAATCAGGAGATCATTGTACATGATAACATCAATATTATACAACGATTAATTCTGATGAGTGTGACTCTTTTCAACAATGAGATGATTTAGACCAGTTCCAATGATCTTGTGATGAAGAGAGCCATCTACACTCAGAGAGAGGGTTGTGGGAGCTGAATGTGGATCACAACATAATATTCTCACTTTTCTCGTTGTTGTTCGCTTGCATTTTGTTTTCTTACTCATTTACTTTCTTTTTTTAATCTGATTTATTTTGTGCAGCAAGAAGATTGTATAAATATGTTTATATATATTGGATTTAACATATATTTTAACATGTTTAACATACATTGAATTGGTTGTCATCTAGGGGAGGGGAGGGGGAAAAGGGAAAATCTGAAACACAAGGCTATGCAAGGGTCAATGTCAAAAAATTATCCGTGCATATGTTTTGAAAATAAAAAGCTTTAAAAAAAAAAAGACTTCAGTGTATTTAGGAAGACAATATGATGTAGTGAAAAGAGAAATGTACTTGGAATGAGGAGATGGATTCAAATTCCATCTCTTAAACTTGCTAGCTGTGTGAACAAAGACAAATCATTTAAGTTCTCTGAGTTTCTGTTCCTCATCTTTAAAATGGCACAAATGACATTTTTGCTGCTTAGTTTATCAGGAAACTTCCTTGTAAACCTTGAAGGACTAGGAAAATAAACATGGTACTTGTTAAATGCTCCTAAAACATAGTGACATTCAGATTAAAAAATTACAAATAAGGACTTTAAAAAGTGCATTTTCTGGCTTCAGTCAACAATTATCTTCAGCAGAGACCCCTATCACAATATATCTGGGGCCAGGATACAGGCTTGTCCATATGTGTGCTTCATTGAATATCTCCACTATTGCAAAGAATAACACTTCCCTGAAGCTCTCTGGTAGTGTTGATGGAATATATAATCACCAAACTAAGCATAGGATGACAAAAATGTCCATGAGATGAATTTCTTTCATAATTTTAACAATGAGGTAGTATATTTAACCACTAATCTGATTCTATTCACCAAAAAACACCAAGAAATGCCAAGAAATCTCAAACTTTATTTGATAGCTATATTCTCCATCCATAATTATAAACATGAGGAATATAGCAAAACAGAGAAAGTTATTTAAAAATGCAAAATAAATAAGCAGAACCAGAAAAAACTATATGTACAATATCTAACAATAGGATATTAGCAATAATAACTACAATTTATATAATCACTCTGTGGTTTACAATGTGCTTTACAAATATTATTTCATTTTATCCTCAAAACAACCCCGGGGGGGGGGGGGTAGGGGAGCAACTAGGTGGTGCAGTGGATAGAGTACCAGCCCTGAACTCAGGAGGACCTGAGTTCAAGTCTGGTCTCAGATACTTAACACTTCCTAGTTGTGTGACCGTAGGCAAGTCACTTGACCCCAATTGTTTCAGAAAAAAAAAAAAAAAAAAAAACCTGGGAGGTAGGTGTAATTATTATCTCCATTGCATAGATGAGGAAATTAAGGCAGACTGGGATTAAGTAAACTGCCCATAGTCATTCAGCTAGTAAGGGTCTAAGACTAGATTTGAACTCAGGGTCTTCCTGACTCCTACCTGCCATTTGACTGCAAGAATGTAAATGAAAAGCATAGTAACCACAAAACTGAATGTTGTAAAATAATAATAAACAATGGTCCCAAAGAAAAGATAGAAGATACCTCTCCCTATTTTTCTTTGCAGAAGTGGGAAATATTATATGTCACATTAGATTTTTTTCAATAGGTTGGTTAGTCTTACTTAATTATTTTCTCTTCCCCCTTTTTATTCTTTAATTCTTTTATTCTATAAAAAAGAACTTCATACTTAGAATCAAATTTCAAAAAGACTAAGTACTTAGGAAGACTTCCTGGTAGCACTCTGGGATAAGAGGAAGAAAGTATGAATTGATGATGAAAAATGTATACATTTTTTAAAGAATAGATGATTTGTTCCTAAACAGTTACTCTTCTCATTACATCAGATTGGTCTACTAAAAATGTGTTCACCTTAAAGTTTAAGTCCCTGTTTTGAGTAGGAAAAAAATAGAAATTTATTTGATATTATCTCCAATTTATTCTGTACATATCTTGTTTGGGCATGATTATTTGCAAGTTATTTCCTCCTCCCTTCAACTGGACTGGTTTTTAATCTTTCTGTGTATTTCCAATATTTAGCATAGTGTCTGACCAATACTTATAAGTGTTTAATAAAAGCTTATTGACTTGACTTGACAGAATTTGTCCTTATAAACAGTATTAACCACAGCACTTTTATAGCCTAGATATTTTTATTGAAAATAACAAAGTAATTGAGAAGTATACTCATACCCAGCAGGAGTGCACTGGAGCCAACTCAAACTAGTTCACAAATGAATACTTAAGCTTCCTAAATCAACAGGTGCTAAAAATCAGGGTGTGATATATTGTTTTGTTGATTGCCTAGACTTAAGAATATGATGGAGAAAATGTTCATAATGCATAATAAGTGTAAGAGTATGTTATATGGACTCTTTCAAAAAATCAGTGTTAACAAACTGATGCTGAGAGAAATAAGCAAGACCAAGAGATCATTATATACTTCAACAACAATACTATATGATGATCAATTCTGATGGACCTGGCCATCTTCAGCAATAAGATGAACCAAATCAGTTCTAATAGAGCAGTAATGAACTGAACCAGCTACACCCAGCGAAAGAACTCTCGGAGATGACCATGAACCATTACATGGACTTCCCAATCCCTATACTTTTGCCCGCCTGCATTTTTTCATTTCTTTCACAGGCTAACTGTACAATATTTCGGAGTCCAATTCTTTTTGTACAGCAAAATAATGGTTTGGACATGTATATTTATTTTGTATTTAATTTATACTCTAATATATTTAACATGTATTGGTCATCCTGCCATCTAGGGGAGGGGGTGGGGGGAAGGAGGGGAAAAATTGGAACAAAAGGTTGGCAATAGTCAATGCTATAAAATTACCCATGCATATAACTTGTAAATAAAAAGCTATTTTTAAAAATCAGTGTTAAATATTAGATAGAATAAAGATAAACACACAACTGCTCCCCAGAGAACAGGAAAAAGAAACTTTAACACAAAATTATTTTTGCCAGAGGATCTCTAGGTGCACTACTAGAACACTATCTCAGCTACCAAAGATAGAAAGAGAATTTCAAGTATCATACAAATCAAAACAGAGAAGTTGAACTTCAAGCAAAAAAATCTATATAGCCAATAGATTGAGTCAAGGAGATGACATTGTTCATCCTTCCTTTTCAAAAAAGATCAATGACATCACAGGGTAATGTTTTGACTTGCATGTGAATTGGATTTAAAGTGAGGCAGACTTGCACAAAGTCATCAGCCTCACTCTGTCTTCCTGAGTCATCCAGATAAAAGTCAACACAATGGTGATAGCTCACCATGCAGTGAGCTTAATATCTTGGATGTTTGTCTCTAAGCACTCCACGGGGCCTGCAAATTGTTCTCATCTCCCCATTCTGCCCAGGGGACATCTTTATACAAAACTGGTGGAAGAATAGAAGAAGAGATTTGAGTAATTGAAAAAAAAAATATGAAGGATCTGATTCCACAAGGCAGAGAAGGGAAATATATCAAATATCCAGACTGAGGGAACTCCTCCTACCCACTCACCCCCCAAAAAACAGCTGTCTCTTTCTTCAAATTTCCCTCCTGATACCTGTCTATCCACAGATACTTGCTTTTTCATTATTCAAACATTTCCAGTAAACTGAATTTTGCCTTGACCACAAAAGTGGCCAGCAGTTAACTAGAGATGGATTAAAATGTAAGGTTAGGTTTAGCCATCCATCCCAGCTTTGAGTCACTGGCAAATTGAATAAGCACATGAAGTATGCCTTCAATTAAATTGATAAAAAATGTTTGGCAGAAGAAGGCCAAGGACAGATCATTAGGACTCTCCCTGACCTACCTGCAGGTTAATATCAACCATTAATCATTACTTTTTGTGTCGGGGAATTTAACCACTTCAAAATCCACCTAATACATCATCATCTAAACCACATCTCTTCACCTCTTCCACTCAAATAGCATGAGAGACTTCATCAAATTCTTTACTGAAATTCAGGCATCTTCTACACCTAGGACATTCTTCTTATCCATCTGTCTAAAAACTCTATCCAAAAAAAGAAGAAAGAAATAGTTAATATGATTGGCTGGCTTTTAGTGAAACTAAATTGGTCATCTCTGATTTTTTTCTAAATTTTCTAAATTAGAATGATACTTTCACTAACTATAAGAAAATTGATGCGTGTATTCTTAAAGCACTATATATTCGTGTGTGTGTGTGTGTGTGTGTGTGTATTTCTGTATATATACACATATATATATATGGTGGTGGTAGCAGAAATAAGAGGAGTACATTTTTTAAAAACTAAGCAAAGAAATCATATGCTCATCTGGGCTACATAAGCAATAAGATGGCAAGCTACACATTTTCTCTGGTTTCTTAAACCTCTCAAACTTCCACAAAGCAGAAAGTATGTGCCAAAGACAAGACATCCTCAATTATTTCATTGGTCTAAGACACTAAGAATCCAAAAGAAGGTTTAAAAATCAGGAACTGATATCCATTTACCTTGATTTCACTTTTTTCTCATCTTCCACACTATTAGTAGTGAAGTTGTACTAGCAGACCCAAGGACAATGCAGAAACTTTCATCAAAACCCACCCCTATATTCTGGTCCTCCCTTACTCTTGCAGGGGTCCTCAAACTTTTTAATTAGGGGGCCAGTTCACTATCCCTCAGACTATTGGAGGGCCGGACTATAGTAAAAACAAAAACTTTGTTTTGTGGGCCTTTAAATAAAGAAACTTCATAGCCCTGGGTGAGGGGGATAATCGTCCTCAGCTGACGCATTTGGCCTGCAGGCTGTAGTTTGAGGACCGCTGCAACTGGTTTCCAGTATCATAGAAATCCCAGCACCAGATTGTGGAAATTTGAGTGATAAGGAGAATAAAGGGAGTAGGGGAAGAGAATGAAAATATCAAAGATTGTAGGAAGAAGAAATCTCAAAGATCTTGAACATAAGCAGATATCAATGGAAAAATGGAAAAAATAGTAATAATAAAAGGAGTTTTGTAAATTCAGTTACAAAGCACTTCTTAAAGAATTAAAGAAGAATTTAAATAAGTGGTAAAACATTCAGTATTCAAGGCTAGGCTGCGCCAATATGATAAAAAAAAATAACAATATTACCAATTTATACTTTTAATGCTATATCTATCAAATTATTTTTTATTATAGCTTTTTATTTACAGGATGTATGTGTGGATAATTTTTCAGCATTGACAATTACAAAACCTTTGTTACAATTTTTCCCCTCTTTCCCCCCACCCCCTCCCCAGATGGCAGGTTGACCAATATATATTATATATGTTAATGTTCAATCAAATTATTAAGAGAATACTTTGAACAACTTGAAAAAAATAAAAGCAAAATTAATTTAAAATTTAAAAAACAAAACTTCTATAATATCAATGGAAAAGATAAAAAGCATGAAGAAGGAAAAGCATGTCCAAATTTCAAACTTTTAAAAAGGCAACAGTCATTTTAAAAAAATCTGGTATTAGAATACCAGATACACACACACACACACACACACACACACACACACACACACACACATATATATGTATGTAAGTATCTGGTATTCTATATATACATATATATGTGTGTGTGTGTGTGTGTGTGTGTGTGTGTACATACATATATAGTTCTATAAGAAAGGATGAACAAACTAATCTAATTTCAGAAAAGCTTGGAAAGAATTACATGAATATATATTCATATATATAGAAAAATAGATTAATGTAACAGACTTTAAAAGGGAGATTCTAAATAGAACAATAGAAATCAATAATCCAGAGTCTGATGAAGTGGGAAGCATAAGTTACCAGTACAAACTTTTTCTTTGATAAAAATTGCTGGGAAAACTGGAGTGCAATCTGGCAGAAATTAGGCTTAGACCAACACTTCACACTGTACTCCACAAGGCATTCTAAATGGATATGGATACATGACTCTAACATAAAAGATCATATCATATAAAAAATAGAAGAAACAGATCATGTTCCAATTACAACTATGGACAAAAGATGTGTTCTAAACCAAGCAAGAGATAGAGCTATTCCAAAAAATAAAAGATATAATTTTAACTACTTGAAACTGAAAGTTTCTGGACAAACAATTTTAATCTAATTAGGATAAGAATTGGGAAAAAATCTTTGTGTCAGACTTCTTTGATAAGGCTTTGGTGCTCAAGATATATAAACAATTAACAAACATACATAAGATTAATAGGCATTCACCAATAATTAAAAGAAATGAAGAAACATTTCTCAAAAGAAACACAAAGTATTGACAAACACATGGAAAAATCTCCAAATTATTAATGATGAAAGAAATGCAAAGCTAAACAATTCTAAGGTTTCTTCTCACATCCTGTAAATTGGGATACACACAAAAATGACAAAAATGGCAACAATCAGTGTTGGAGGGATAATAGAAAGATAGGCACACTGGTACATATCTTGTGGAACTAAGAAATGATACAATCATTTTTGGAAAATAATTTGGAATCATACAGATAAAGTGACTAAAATGGCATAATCTTTGAAATAGAGATCATATTTCTGCTCTTAAAATCCAAGAGTGCCATCAATAAGATATATTCCATCTCACCACACACTTGAAATAACACACCAAAAAATGAAAAGTAAAGGTAACAAAATTATAAAGATCAAAGAATATTCTAATGAATATTAGAGAAGACATGAGAAGACTTTCCCAATTCCCACTTTTTCTCAGTAATATTTTATTTTTCCAAATACATGTAAAGATAGTTCTCACCATTAATTTTTGTAAGATTTTATGTTCTAAATTTTTTCTCCCTTACTTCCTTCCCTTCCCCTTCCCCAAAATAGCAAGCAATCTGATACATATTATATATATGTATACACAATACTTTTTAAAATATTCCCAAATTTCTCATGTTATACAAGAAAAATAAGACCAAAAGGGGAAAAAATGAGAAAGAAAAAACAAATTTAAAAAGGTAAAAGTTTTATGCTTCAAACCACATTCAATCTCCAAGATTCTCTCTGGATGTGGATGGCATTTTTCATTCCAAGTCTATTAGAATTGTTTTGGATCACCACATTGCTGAAAGGAGTTTTCATAGCTGATTATTAAATAATCTTGCTGTTATTGTATATAATATTCTCCTGATTTCGCTCACTTAGCTCAGCATCAATTTATATGTCTTTCCAAGCTTTTCTGAAATTAGCTTGTCCATCCTTTCATGTAGAACAATAATATTCCATTACATTTATATACCAAAATATTCAGCCATTCCCCAACTGATAGGCAAACATTCAATTTCCATTTTCTACCATTACAAAAAGCTGTCATAAACATTTTTTGCACATGTGGGTCTTTTCCCCTCTTTTATGATCTCTTTGGGATACAGACCCACTACTGACACTGCTAGATCAAAAGGTATGCACAGTTTTATAGCCCTTTGGGCATAGATCCAAATTGCTCTCCAAAAAGACCTAACCTATATTTTTTTTTGTGGAAGTGGGAAGTCCACAGGTGTTACACATTGCACATGTCTTTGGGCTTTCTCAATGCATTAATCTCAATGTGTTTCTCAATGTAATTAATGTTCTGACTTTTTTTCTCTCTTAAAAGAAACTTTCATATGAGATGGCTCTTGTGGAGGGGAAGGAAGAGGGATACATAGGATACTGTGATGTAAGAAAAGAAAGCATCAATAATAAATATTTTAAATGGCAAATAAATGCTTTTAAAACATTCCTTTTACAAATTGAATTTCTAAGAATCAATGTCAGTTCCCAAACCCATAATGTGGACAAACCATTATTCTCCTTCTCTGAAAATCAGTACATTTGTTCACATTTTATACTTTGGCACCTTGAGTATTTTTCAAAGATCATTAACAATCATATTTTCCATTTCTTTATATATCCTGGAATGTAGGCCATCCAGGACTGGTGACGAGTTAATTAAGAACAACTAGTTGCTATTTACCTTCTTTATTATATAAAACAATTCTTAGACTTCAACTTAATTTTAAATATTTTTATTCTAACTCAGAGAAAAAAATTGAATGACTCTAAGGATTATAAGAGTATAAGAAAAGAATAAAGAACTACAAAATATAATGTAAAATGAAAGTAAAATTATGGAAGAAAAAATGGCAAAAGGAAGAAAAATTAATATCTCAGAAGAGAAGGTAGCTAAACTTAGGCAAGTAATAAAACTTCTTGAAATTTAGAATGGGCCAAATCAAAACCATTGACTCCAAGAGAGAACTAGAAATGTTAAAACAAAATCAAAAGACTAGGAGAAAAAACATGAAAGGTAAAAATATTATCAAAAACAACTAGCCTGGAAAATAGATCTAAGAGATATCATCAAAGAGTCATTCTGACTACTTGAAAATCATGTCTAATTATTTTAAACTATGTTTCTAAATATCATAAATAAAAACTGCCAAGATTAATTAGAACCAAATAACAAAGTGCAAGTAGAAGGAATCTACTAAACACCTGCTAAAAGAAACTTCAAAATGGAAACTCCTAAAAATATCATAATCAAAATCCAAAGCTTCTAGGTCAAAGAAAATACAAGCAGCCAGAAAACAAAAAAAAAAAATTTAGCTACAAGGAATCAAGACCTTGAAACTATTTTCTTCCCCACCACCTGTCCTGATGGCAGCAGCACAGGATATGGTGCTGCTTCTCTTAAAAGGAGCACTTTCCAACTGCTATTTTCTCCCTTTGACCTTCCAAGCAGTATTATGTAACACCAATACTTAAGAGGAAGATTGAATGATGAGCTGACCTTCCCCATTTTTTCATCTTGACAGAGTAAAGGAATTCCCCTAGAAAAGCTTGCATCTGGTTCCTGGTTGCCTTTTGTTTCCTTTCCTGAATAAATGATCCCCCTCAATAAATAAACAAATAAAATCCACTAGAAGATGATAGGATCAGTGCATCTTTGTGAGTTCAAGAGGTTCAGGCTTCATATTTAATTGGGCAAAGTTGACCAGTAACAAGGGGAGTTTTTTCATTGAAAGACATAGCCATTCATAAAAAGGTGACCAAGCTGCTGGCCAGGATTATTGGAAGATATGGTTAAGAGACGTGCAGAGAGTGCAAAATTAAAATAAAATGTAAAATGCTTAATTAGTATTGCAAACTGGCTTATATTATGATGAAATTTAAGTATTAACCTAATAGCAGCTTATAAAAATAATAATAAATTGTTACTGAATCTTGTTTCAACCAATTCTTTCACAAAATACTTATGATACTTAATTGGTTTGGTGGTTGTTATTAGCATTTCTTTTGAAAGTAGGAAATAAATACCTTCCCTGTCTGGTACATAATCTAAAATGAATGCCTTTTTATTCCACATTTTGTGAAGATTTAGACATAACCTAAAGCTTTAGTTTTAAGTAAATTGTTCCCAGGGATTAGATTAAGGTTTAACAAGCCAAAATTTTTGGCAAAAGGAATTCTAATTATTCACATTAGAAGCCAAGTTCTTCTAAGACTGAACTGAATTTAGACCACAATGCCTGAGTCCATAACTGAATTGGATTTTTCCTTAGTGGAAAAGAGAATGGGCACAACATCCAAATCACTCTAAACTAAGGAGCAATTTTCTTTTTTTTTTAATTTTTTTTATTTTGAAAAACAATTTCTTTACAACATTATCCCTTGAACTCACTTCTGTTCCGACTTTATCCCTCCCTCCCTCTACCCTCCCCCAGATGGCAAGCAATCCTATACATGTTAAATACGTCACAGTATATCCTAGATACAATATATGTGTGCAGAACTGAACAGTTCTCTTGTTGCACAGGGAGAATTGGATTCAGAAGGTAAAAATAACCCGGGGAGAAAAATAAAAATGCAAACAGTTTACATTCATTTTCCAGTGTTCTTTCTTTGGGTGTAGCTGCTTCTGTCCATCATTGATCAATTGAAACTGAGTTAGATCTTCTCTTTGTCGAAGAAATCCACTTCTGTCAGAATACATCCCCATACAGTATCATTGTTGAAGTATATAATAATCTCCTGATTCTACTCACTTCACTCAGCATCAGTTCATGTAAGTCTCTCCAGGCCTCTCTGTATTCATCCTGTTGGTCATTTCTTATAGAACAATAATATTCCATAACATTCATATACCACTGTTTATTCAGCCATTCTCCAATTGATGGGCATCCTTTCATTTTCCAGTTTCTGGCCACTACAAACAGGGCTGCCACAAACATTTTGGCACATACAGGTCCCTTTCCCTTCTTTAGTATCTCTTTGAGTATAAGCCTAGTTGTAGCACAAGTAGATTCCTTTCAAAACTCTAATGAAAATAGAAACTTTCTTCAGCAACTGTCTGCCAAAAGATCTTATATAGAAATTCAATTTCCAGGTATTATCTTACTACTTTCTTTCTCTTGTCTCTTTCAACTGTTATTATATTTTGAATATCTCCAGATCTCTCCAGATAAATGTCTCTGTCAATGTTTATGTCACACCCTGTACTGATCTGAAAACTACAATCAAAACGGTTTTTGAATAATTTGCTTTATTTTTGTTTATTATATATGTATATATAATGAGTAATGTTTTGTTCATGTTTAGCAATATCTGATATTTTGTGACTTAATTTGCCATCTGGTTCTCCAGATCGTTTTGCAAATGAGTAAACTAAGACAAACAGGGTTAAGTGTCCTTAACACTGTGTCACATAGCTAGTAAGTGTCTGAGGTCAGATTTGAATTTAGGAAGATAAGTCTTCCTGACGCCATGCCCAGTCCTCTCCACTGCCCCATCTAGTGGCCTTTATGTCTAACCAATGTCAAAATTAATGGACTCTAAATTTTAGTAATATTAATGAAAGAGGTCATTTTCTAAATCCACAATCCCTCTTCAAAAGCTTGAATAGTAGCCAGACTAGTTCCATCTTTTAAATATATGGACATAATATGAATATTATTGAATATTATTGTTCTATAAGAAATGACCAGCAGGATGATTTCAGAAAGGCCTGGAGAGACTTACATGAACTGATGCTGAGTGAAATGAGCAGGACCTGGAGGAGATTATTATATACTTTACATTATACATTATATACAATATATAGTATTACTTCAATAACAATACTATATTATGATCAACTCTGATGAACATGGCCCTCTTCAACAATGAGATGAACCAAAATAGTTCCAATAGAGCAGTAATGAATTGAACCAGCTACACTCAGGGAAAGAACTTTGGGAGATGACTGTGAACCACTACGTAGAATTCCCAATCCCTCTATTTTTCTCTGCCTGCATTTTTTATTTCCTTCACAGGCTAATTGTACACTATTTCAAAGTCCAATTCTCTTTGTACAGCAAATAACTGTATGGACATATATACATATATTGTATTTAACCTATACTTTAACATTTAACATGTATTGGTCACCTGCCATCTGGGGGAAGGAGTGAGGGGAAGGAGGGAAAAAGTTAGAACAAAAGGATTTGCAATTGTCAATGCTGAAAAATTACCCATGCATATATCTCGTAAATAAAAAGCTATAATAAAAAATATATAAGGACATAAGCAGATTTGACTAAGAAAGAAAAAAGGAAAAGGAATTAAACTAATGCATACATAAACTTTTCATAGTTTCAATATTTATTTCTCTCATGCAAAAATAAGCTAAAAGAATAATATCACATAGCACATACTAGTAAAATCTAATGAAAAGTTTAGTTAAAAACAAATCAATAAATTAAAAATAAAACTACATATTAAAAGAAAAATGGCTCCTGTTTATAATCAGTTTTTCCTCATATAACCCACATACAAAAAGTTTCCCAGAAATAAAATCTGACTTTTAATATTGCAAGATCTCGCAACAATTATCTTCCTTACACACTATTAATAGTAAAATAAACCATCTACATTTAAAAATAGAAACCAGTAATGAGAAATCCAAACATCTTTTTTTTCTATTTACAAAAGAGAACATTTCTTAAGACAACAGTTAGAAAAGGATATTCTACATAATAAGAAACCAGCCAGTGAGCATGCAAAATATTCTTGCCTGGTATTAATCCAACACATGAGTGGCCAAACTGAAGAGCTGGTGATAAATTTCTCATTGACTTCAGAGCTGGAAGAACAAGTGACTGAGTCAGAAATGAGTTCACATAAAAAGAATTGATATATCCTAACCATTTACATTTTTCCCTCCTGGTAGAAAGCAAAACAAACACTACTGTGAACCATTGATGAGGGATATTGGCAGTATCTTTTTTATTATGTGTCCTTAAGCAAATGAAACCTATTTCTGTTGTTTTTATTTTTTCCTGGTCTTAGATGACTAATGTTTGAATTGATCAATATAATGTACTAATTTGAAGATTGTTAGAGTCATCAATCTGGAGACTAGCAAAGATCTAGAGATACTGGAAGAGACTATGATGGATTCAGAGAAAATTGGAAAACTTGTATGAACTGAGATAGGGTGAAATTAATATAAGCAGAAAAACAATTTTTATGATATCCACAATAATATAAAAGAATATAACAATTAAATACTTTGATACTCCGAAAACTGATGGCAAAGTATGTCTCTAACTAGCTTTTGAAAGACTAGAAATGAGCTAGATGTGTATAAGGTATAAATTTTTATACCTAACCCATGTGTTGACTTCTTTGCTTGACTATACTTTTTTAAAAGGATTTTGAGATTAGGAAGAGAAGGGACAATGGGGAAATGATGGTGATACTTAAAAGAAAAAAATTATTTTTTTAAAACAAATGCATAAAACCACTGAAAATAGAAGGAAATGGATAAATAATTTATATCAAGATCTATGTACAACTTCATCAAAACATACTGTAATATGTTCACATATTTTTATTTTATTGTCATATTATAAAAAAATCACATCGAATGTAATAGTACTATAGAATATTATATAATGCTTAGATGGAAAAATGAAATTAACAATGATAATATAGCAGAACATTGTTATTATTCTCTGTTGTTCCTCAGAAATAATCAAAGAATCAAATCATGTAAGTACTAGAAAGAATTATCTAGTTGAACCATTTGAAAAATCTTAATTTAGTCTCCTCATTTTAGAGATTAGGAAACTAAGGTTGTATTTTACCTAAAATTTATTGATATTTAACTTTTCATATCTTTACACCTTTTTTTCCATCTAGTTTATAAGCTTGTTGAGGACACTGACATATATGCATTTATAGTACATAGAGCACCCAGTATAATATAAGAGATAAGGAAATTTTTGCTTATTGAAGATGAAAAACACTTAACTTTTAGCTTCAAAAAACACCATATTTCATAAAGGAAAAGAATCACTTTGATGGAGTGATATCCTCATATGGAGGTTGTTGCTATAATAATAATAATAATAATAACTAGTATTTATATAGAACTTTAAGGTTTGCAAAATACTTTTACAAATATTATCTCTTTTTTAATCACAACAACCCTGAAAGATAAGTGCTTTTATTATCTCCATTTCATAGATGAGAGAAATTCAGGAAAACAAAGGTTCAGTGATTTACTATGTAGAATTACATAGCCAGTAAGTATCTGAGACACAGTATGAATTTACAATCTTCCTAGTTCAACACTCAATAGAATGGATACTCTGTCACTTGGCTGCAATCCTTTTCATTTACACAACTATTAACAAAAATAATATAAATTCTTAGTATTTCCCCTATTAATCTGAAGAAATTAAGTCAAAAACAAAATCTGACCCCAAAGGTTAAAGATTATCTACCCTTATAATAAAAAGGTTAATCCTCTGATTTTGACAGAGTTCAAATACTTAATTTATCATTCTTTACCACTTTTCAAAAACATCCTGCTCTGGTAGGGGATAAATCTATTTACATCATTATCTAATTGTTTCATATGTTGAAAATTGATTTTCCCCAAATGTTCAGAAGATGCTCCAGGATAGAGCGCATGTGTTATACCTTTATATATCTCTCAATAACTAGTACCATACTATACCCCAGATCTCCGCCAATCTTCTCGTACCTTACTCTCTCCATATACTTTTCAACTGAGTGATATTGACCTCTTGGCTGCTCCCTAAACAAGACACTCTATCTCTCAGCCCTGGGCATATTTCCTGGATGTCCCTATATGTGAAATGTTCTTGCTCCTTAGTTTCACTTCTTATTTCCCTGTTTTCCTTGAAGTTTTACTTAAAACTCCATCTTCTACAAAAAATCTTTCCCAACCCCACTCTTAATTATGTTATATTTATCTTTCATATACCTTGTGTATACATATGTGTTTGCTTGTTATCTCCCCCATTAGCTGGGGGGACAGGGACTGTCTTCTGCTTCTTCTTGTTGCTGTTTGTCCTTTATGCTCTTAAGAGTATTGTGATATCAGGGAGCTAATGCCATGACATGCAAGTGAATTGGCTTGAAATGAGGGATGGATTTGCAAAGTTACCAGCCTCATTTTCTCTTCCAGAGTTATTTGGGTCCACAGGCAAGATATAGATCAGGACAACTAGAGATGGTCCTGGATGCAGTGGGAAACTTTGGCCTTTTTAAGCTCAGGTCTTTAACAAGTCTCACTTTATCTGAAACAATGCTCAATCAGTGATTAAGGGTAGGTAAGAAATGAGGCAGAAAATGGCTTCTTTTACTTTGTCAAGAAAAGATAGATAGATAATTTATATATATATATATATAAAGTGATTAAGGCTAGGTAAGAAATAAGGCAGAGAATGGTTTCTTTTACCTCATCAAGAAAATATATATCTGTGTGTGTATCTAGTTTTATTTACTTATCTAATTGAATCATCTGAAAATCATTTCAAGAAAAGATAGATCCTTAGAGAGAAGCACCATGAGCCAGTCCCAGTATAGTTTTAGTCCAGCGATCCAAGTTAGGGAATTAGGAGAAAATAGTAGATGTCAAGGAGAAGAAAAGATTTCCCTCTCATGTAACATGCTGGGTAGGGGAAATTCCATTTGCCCTGTGAAAATGATAAATCTGGATATTATTTACCTTAAGTAAACTAGAAATGGCAGATAGTACAGTAATAGTAATAGCATATGATGATCAGCTATGAAGACTTAGCTTTTCTCAGCAATAAAGTGACCCAAGACAATTCCAAAAGATTTGTGATAGAAAGAATTCTAGGGTCTAAATGCAGATCACAACATACTATTTTCACTTTTTTCATTTTTTTTGTTTTTTCTTTTATTTATTTTTCCCTTTTGTCCTGACTCTACTTTCACAGCAAGACTAATGTGAAAGTGTTTAACATGATTGTCATATATGACCTATATCAGAGAGGGAAAGAGGAGGATTTGGAACTCAAAATCTTACAAAAATGAATGTTAAGTACTATCTTTACATGTAATTGGAAAAAATATATTAAGTGCAAATGGAAATAAAAAGAAATAACTGGTGGTATACAGTAACATTAGGCAGGTCTTTCTTTTTAAATAACAATTTTTTTATTTTCAAAATATATGCAAATATAGTTTTCAACATTTACCTCCTCAAAACCTTGTGTTTCAAATTTTCCTCCCTCCCTTCCCACCATTCTCTCCCAGAAACAGCAAGTAATGTATGTTAAATGTGCAACTAACTCTTCTATGTATATTTCCACATTTATCATACTGCACAAGAAAAATCAGATCAAAAAGGAAAAAAAATTAAAAAGGAAAAAAACAAGCAAACAACAACAAAAATGGTGAAAATATTATGTTTTGATCCACATTTAGTCCCCACAGTCCTCTCTCCAGATGCAGATTCTCTCCATTACAAATCTATTGGAATTGGCCTAAGGGTATGAAAAGACAATTTTTAGATGAGTAAGTTGAAACTATTTCTAGCCAAATGAAAAGGTGCTCCAAATCACTATTGATCAGAGAAATGCAAATTAAAGCAACTTTGAAATACCCCTACACACCTGTCAGATTGGCTAAGATGACAGGAAAAGATAATGACAAATGTTGGAGGGGATGTAGGAAAACTGGGACACTGATACCTTGTTGGTGAAACTGTGAACGGATACAACCATTCTGGAGAGCAATTTGAAACTGGGTCCAAAGGCCTATCAAACTGTGCATACCCTTTGATCCAGCAGTGTTTCTACTGTGCTTATATCCCAAGGATTTCTTAAAGGATGGAAAGGGACCCACATTTGCAGAAATGTTTGTGGCAGCCCTTTTTGTAGTGGCTAGAAACTGGAAATTGAGTGGATGCCTATCAGTTGGAGAATGGCTGAATAAGTTATGGTAAATGAATGTTATGGAATATTATTGTTCTATAAGAAACGACCAACAGGATGATTTCAGAGAGGTCTGGAGAGATTTACATGAACTGATACCAAGTGAAATGAGCAGAACCAAGAGATCATTGTACACGGCAACAACAAGATTATACAATGATCAATTCTGATGCACATGGCTGTAATGTTCTATTTTGGTTCAGTTTTCCTGGGGGTCTCTGGGAGCAGCCTTCATTTCAGTTCAGTAATCACCCTAAGAACAGCCAGGGGTTAAAGTCCAAATCCTTTATTATCTCTTTCAAAGTCCTATGTCCTTCACTTGGGGCTTGGCTAGTTTTCTTAGTCCTCTCTCCTTGATTCCGAGAGCTTGAGCTCCCGCCTGCTTTCTCTGTCCTCTGAATGTCTCTGAATCCAAAGATTTGTGCTTCAGCCTGTAGTCACCACAAAGATGGATGATGGAATGGAATCTCAGCCTCCAAGAGCTTCTAGTGTACTTGTCTTTTCTGGCCCTGAGAGTTTCTAGCTTATGTACTCCACACTGAGTATACACCAATCATTATATCACTGGGAAACCATTATTTGCTGTAGGGTTAAATCAATGCTAAACTAAATTTAGCCATTTTCTCCCCAGTTCCACTTAATACCCTGTTTCAAGTTCTGGTCCATAATTTTTCCAATTATGAGATTTCCAACAATGAGATGATTCAAACCAGTTCCAATGATCTTATGATGAAGAGCATCATCTGCACCCAGAGAGAGAACTGTAGGGACTGAATGTGGATCACAACACAGCATTTTCACTCTTTTTGTTATTGTTTGCTTGTATTTTGTTTTCTTTCTCATTTTTTCCGGTTTGATTTGACTTTTCTTGTGCAGCCAGATAATTGTATAAATATGTATGTGTATATTGGATTTTACATACATTTCTACCATGTTTAACATATATTTATTGTCATCTAGGGGAAGGGGGTGGGAGAGAGGGGAATTGGAACACAAGGTTTTACAAGGGCTAATGTTGCAGATTTTTTGCATATGTTTTGAAAAATAAAAAGCTTTAATTAGAAAAAAGGAATTGGCCTGAATCACTTCACTGTTGAAAAGAGCCAAGTCCATCACAGTTGATCATCACACATAATCTTGTTGTTTCTGTGTCCAATTCTCTTGTTTCTACTTATTGAACTTAGCATCAGTTCCTGTAAGTCTCTCCAGGCCTTTTTGAAATCATCCTGCTGATCATTTCTTATAGAAGAATAATATTCATTCCTATACCATAACTTATTCAGCCATAACTGATGGGCATCTATCCCCTCAGTTTTTAGTTCCTTTAGGCAGGTCTTCTTGACAATGATTGCAGAGGCATCCCAGAACAAAAGCATAAAAGAGAGAGAGAAATAACAAAACTCATTATTATTAGGAAAGCCAGAAAATTAAGTCTAAAAGAATATTCAGAGTAAATAACAAAGAAATTCTAATAAGAGGATGTAGTCTACTAATGAACCAGTATCAGCCAAATGAAGAAATGAACAAAAGTTAGAAGCTTTACAACAAAAATGACTAATTTTACTTAAAAGTTTTGTCTGAGAAATTATAAAATTAAAAATAGTAATTATAATATTAATAGCAAACATTTAGGTTACTATGTAATGTGACAGGCACTGGACTAAATTCTTTACTACCATTATCTCTTTTTATCCTCACAACAACCCTGAAAGGTGGTTGCTAAGATTATCACCATTTTATAAATAAGGAAATCTGGGACAAAGGAAGGTTAAATGACTTGCCCAACATCACACAGCTAGAAAGTAACTAAGGCCAGATTTGGAGTCAGGAGATCTGATCTTGTTCTTGTTCTTGTACTTGTGCAATCATTTTGTCTTGTATAATTCTTTGTGGTCCCATTTGGAGTTTTATTGTTAAAGATACTACAATAATTTGCCATTCCCTTCTGCAGAGCATTTCTAAGCTATAGTAAATGCATAGTAATGCATAGTAAATACTCAATCATCCTATCTTCTCCATTGTCACCCAATGTTCCATGATAATTGGTGCAAAAAAAATCCCCTTTGCAATGCATTCTGCCAAACTGAGGGCTAAGTCTCCTGATTTCAGAAAGAAAGCTCATTGGCTTAAGGAGGTGATTATCATATAGAATTCATCACATCTTTCAGATCCTGAATCTGTTTTCATGGTATAACTAAAAGTGGAATAATCTGGAAACCATGTGCAACTAAAGTATTAAATGAATACAATTAGGAAAGAGATAGATTAATATATGTATTAGGTATCCCCTTTTTCTTTTCATCTTTAGCAGATGTGAAAGCAGGTGCCTTTTGAAGGAAGATCAATGAACTTAATAATTTACTATTTCCTGACATATCTACATTGTTAGGCTACTTTAAGAAGGTGAGGGGAGGAAAAAAAGATGACTTTCAAATGCACTTACAAAAATGGTGCATCATCTTACATGTGCTAGCTCTCATTTCTTTGAAGGATTCAGAAATCAGGCTGGGCATGAATGCAGACAGTATCCCTGACAATGTTGTGATTTAATGCATTCCTGTCATATTAGAGAGGAATGTCTAATATGTAAACTCTAAGGAGAGAGCTAAAGACAAACAACTAGGTACTATTCTATGAAGTAGACTCTGGTTGTTTGTTAATATATATGATTTTTCTATTGAAAGGCTTTTAGCCCTGAGGTAAGGATTAGACAATAATTCAGTAGCCTTCAAAGCCTTCAAAAAAAAGCTATCACTTCTCTTAAGAACTAATAGGAGGTTCATTTTTCAAAAGTGAGTGAGTTTTTTTCATAATAATAGCTGACATTTCACAATAGCTTGTTACCACCACAGGAGATCTATAACAGAGCTCTGGAAGCTAATCAAGGGTGTCCACTTCAAATGGCTTTCTTTTAATTTAGGAGGAGGGGTAGGAGAATTGCCAGCAATTTTAATATTTCGTTTTCCAAGAGGAAAAACATTCTGTTTTTAGTGGTAAAACTTTGATTTCTGCCAGGAGTTAGTCAATAGAGCATGCTCTGTCATCATCAGAAACATGACTGCATTATTGACAAAGAAATGCATTATTGACATATAAATATGAAAGTGTCCATCAAGTTAACTGCCATATTCCTGTATAAATTTCACTAGAAAACTAGAGACCAGAGCTTGTTAACTAATATGGTAAACACTTCCCCACCCCACCCCCCAGTTATTTACATGACCCCAATCTTTGTTAAAATAGAAGTTCATGAACAAGTCACTGATATTTCTGCCACAAAAGATTCTGGCTGGCCTTGAACCCTGCCTCTAGCAGTGGTCTGGGCTAAGCGAGTAAGAGAAATGTAATACATCTTAGGAATGCACCTGGAACACTGCAATATTATATCCATTGGGGGGAAATTCGTCCTGGTGATTAGTATAGGCTCTGAAACCTGAAGCTTTACAACTTTTGTAATTGTTATCCCAATTAATGTAAATGCAGATTATATTCAGAGGCACAAATGTGTCTTCCTCTTGAATCTCAGAAGCCCTTTGTCTCCATGGTATCCTAGAGAAGGAATCCCCTAAATTAGTAGTCTCCAAATTTATTTAATCATGCGTTATCAGGTTGTTGTTTTCTAATGAGCATGTACTCCTAAAATGTGCATGTTTAATTTCTAGATATCGATATATTTTCAAGATATTTCTAAATATTGATCTAGATAGATAAATCTAGATTTAAATCTAGATAATTTTAAATATCAATAAATCAGTTTCTCAGAAACTGGTTCACTAGCTTTTTACATGTAACTAGAAACCATGTAGGCTGCACATTTGCCAATTCCCATCGCATACATACAAGCTATAGATATCATATATACCATATAAGATATATATGCATATATTTGTATACATATATATCACATATACTGCATATATATGGCACATAAGAGGTAATGGTGGAGAGGATTCTTCTTACAGCAGGTGAGATAAGATGAAAGACTTTAGCTGTGTCTTGAAGTAATTCAGGGAAGATGGGAGGAGTAATTCAGGGAAGAAGGGCTTGGAATAGAGCTGATGAAAAGGCATGAAGTCAGGAGATGAAGTGTTGGATCATAGTAACATGCAGATGAGTAAAGTGTAAGAGGATTAGAAAAGGACAGGTTGTGATGGAGAAGTGTCCTCTACCATGTAGCAGATGAATAATTATGCTGTCACTATTTTGTGACACTGAGCAGTAAAGTGAATAGTCCAAAACCACCAACAAACCCCATTCTTCTTATCTGACAGATTACCACAGATGCGCAGATAAGCTCAAGTGAATGGCAATGCCCCAGCTACCACGCGTCTTGTTTCTAGCTCAGCCTTCACAGCTTACATCCTGGGAAGCAATCCCCATGGAAATGCAGCCTGGCAATTACTGCTGCTAGGGGTTCTGCAATTATAGTTACTGAAGATCCCAAAAAGACCTGCCACCAGAATTCTTCACACCAACAAATGTTTTAAAAGAAATAGATGTGATTTTCTCAGTGGATGTGACAATAAAATAAGCATTATCATCTCCTTTTTTTTTTCCTGAATCCTAAGGTCCATGGGACTTTTTCATCAAATTTGCAGCTGATAGCTTCTCTACATATTGTCTTCCCCATAAGAATAAAATTTCCTTGAAAACAGCGACTTTTATTAATTTAACTGTATTCCCAATACCTTGCAAAGAGTAAGCACTTAGCAAGTACTTTTTCAATTCACTCATTCACTCATTCATTTATATAGTGCTTTAAAATTTACCATGAATTTTACATAGAATATTTCATTTAAGCTTAAAAGGTTAAAATGTCATTATCTCTATTTTACAAATGATGAAACATAGAGGTCATATAATTTGTACTTGGTCACAAAGCAACTCTATCAGAGATAGAATATGAACACAGGTCCAATACTCTAAGCTTTTTAAACTTTTTCCAAACTAATTCCACTCATTTTCACCTGAGAAATTTTTACATGACCCCAAGTATATAGGCATATAAAATAAGTATATTTTATATATCAAACATTTCCTCATAATAAATCATAATTTTGTGACCCCTCATTTAGTTACAAGACCTCATATGGGGTCCTGAACCATAGCTTAAGAAGGTGGACCATAAACAATATTTGGAAAACTAGGAGCCAAAACAATGTTATTGACAACTAGCAAGTCAACAAATTTGTTCTCTAAGTATATGCCAGCCCCAAATCACATAAATAGCTAGCTAAATCAAAAAACAAAACAGAGAAAAGAAAGTTACCTGAATTTCCTCAGATGCCTCATGAGCCTTCCATTTTATCCAGAGTAGCCCTATGGTGAATCAATAGGATTTCATTTAAAATGATAACCTTTTGTATAAAATTCTCTTCATTATACACTAGTGTGAAAAAACATCAGGGATATATGTGTAAAGAGAGCAACAAAAGTAGTAACCTAATTACCAATATGAGGAGCCAAATAATAATATGCTGAGAATTAAAAAACTTTTGTTCCCGAGTGACAATGAAAAGCCTCTAAATTAGAGGATGTCATTCCTATTCATGTTCCCCTCTTGTTGAAAAAAACATAAACATTGTTATGGACTAAATTAAATTCTTGTTGAAGATATAACTTAGATTTATATGAATACAAGCTTTAATTAGAGAAGTTCCTCTATAGAAGAAAGGAAAAAGAAAATTATATAAACTATCTCTTGAGAGAGTGGGGGACTGTAACTGAAGAACAATATGGGTTATTTGGGAAATGTGCTATTTTAACCACCAAACCTTCATACCATTTTGTGGTGAAAAGTACATATGCACTAAAGAGAAATCATTGTTTATTCCATTCCTTGCTGAAGGAACAGTAGGATTAAGTGTACATTACCCCAGGTAGTTTGCTCACTTATTAAAAGAGTTGAGTCATTCAACATGAGCATACAAATAAGCAAAGGATAAAGTCAATTTGTGCTATTTTAAGATAGCATTTATTGTCATTTTTCTAGTTAAAAGCATTTTCTTCAGATCAAAAGTTAATTTTTAAAAGGAAAGAAACCTTGAAAAAAGTTAAAATATTCAACAAATAAAAATCCAGATTATCAATTTAAACCATATGTTCAATTTCCATGTTATTATAATTTAGGTAAAATCAAGCATTTTAATTTGTAAAGTTTTTTCCAACATTTATCTAGCTCTTTAAATTAGCAATTGTTATTTAACCTGTATAACCAATTATAACCTTTTGTTTTTCTTAACAACCCTAAAAGGCAGATGATATTATTATTCCAGTTTTTGAAGAGGAGATGACTGAGGCTCAGAAAAGTTTATAGTGACTTTCTTAGGTCACAGAACTAATAATGTGGGTTTGAAATCCAAACATTACAAACTCAATGTAGAAAACTCTCTACTAAGCCACATTGCTTCCCTCAACTCCCAATTTACCAAGGAGTCCCCTTCCTTACTGTTACTCTGTACAATGTTTTGTACAAACAAACAAAGGAATAAAGTATATAAAGACTATAAAGGTAAAAAGGAGCTAGATTGTAAAGAACTTTGAAAGTCAAAAATAGTATTTTATATTTAATCCTGGAGTAATGGAGAGCTACTGGAGTTTATTTAGTAGAGGACTGACATAATCAGACCTACAATTTAGAAAAATCACTTTAACAAACTGAATGTGGAAAGACTTATGGCAAGAAGACCAATGAGAAGCCTATTAAGATAGCCTAGCCATGAAGTGATGATAGACTGCATTAGAAGGAACAGTTTGAATAATGAGAAGACAGCATACTATAAATGTTGCTAGGGTAGAAATGATTAGAACTATCAACAGATGGATATGGGGAGTGGGAGGATAGGTAAGCTCAAATGAGATATCAACGGTGGCACTTGGGTTATAAGTGTCCATAACTAGAGGATGGTGATAGTCTGGACAGAAATAAGGAAGTTTAGAAGAAGTGAAATTTTAAGGTAAAATATAATAAATTCTGTTTTTGATATGTTGAGATTAAAATTCCCAGGGAGGGGCAACTAGATGGTGCAGTGGATAGAGTACCAGCCCTGAAGTCAGGAGGACCTAAGCAAAATTGGTCTCAGATACATAACACTCCCTAGCGGTGTGACCCTGGGCAAGTCACTTAATCCCAATTGCCTCAAAAAAAAAAAAATTTCCATGCAACTATCTATTGGAGATATCTATTAGGCACTTGGAGATAAAAGAGCAGAGGGCAAAACAAGTAAATATGAGAGTCATAGAAAATAAAAGAGCATAGAAATAAAAATTTAATACATGGGAGTGGTGGTATAATTAAAACAGTATAAATAGAAAAGACAAGAGAGTCCAGGATGGAGCCTTGTCCTATGATTAACAGGTGCATCCTTGATTAAAATTCAGCAAAGGAGACTGAGAAGGTGTGATCTGAGATATAAGAGGAGAATCAATAATAACCAATGTCATAAAAATCTAGAGTGAAGAGAGTATTCAGAAAGGAGATTCATAGCATCAAGTCTACAGAGAGTCTGACAAAGTTGAAGATTGAGAAAAGGACATTAGATTTGGAAATTGAGAGATCACTGGTAACTTTAGAAAAAGCAGTTGCAACTGAATTATGAGATCAGAAGTCAGATTACAAGAATTTAGAAAAGTGAAAGGAAAAACAGTGGAGGCACTGATTGTAGATGGACATCTAATAGGCATCAAGTGAGATTTTTCTGTGTTTGTTTTTTAAGGATGAGGGAGACATAGGTGACTTTGTAGGCAGTAGGGAATCAACAAATAGACTGATAGTGAGAGAGTAAAGATGATGACAAGGAGAGCAATCTATAGAGGAAAACAGGATAGAATCAGATCTGGAGTGAATACAGATGGATTTGTTTTGGCAAGAACAGTCACCTTTTCAGGTGAAACATAGATAAAAGAGGAGATGATTTAGGAAGACATTTAAAGGACAGGAGATGTGAAAGAAGGATGAGTAAAAGTTCTCCACTAAGAGAATAAGGGGGAAATTTTCCATTAGAAGTTTGAGAAAAGAAGAAAAGATTCAGAAATTCTTCTTGCTTTTAAATATCAGTAACATCAATTAAATTTTCTTGGTTAAAAAACGTTGGCTCCAAAATATTATCTGTACTTAAATCAAAATCTCAAAGGACAATGTCCTTCATTGAAATCCTGTTCTTTTCTTAACATTCCATTCTTAACAAAAATCCAATTGTTTTAGAAGACAATAAGATTTAAGGAGACACCAAGAACTGTTGAAATTTAGATTATATATACACTTTTTAACTAAAGGAAATATCCTTTGGTTTTGGTCATACCCTGAAACACTCACTGGTTTTCCAGAAAGATATCATCTCCAAGAGTGAATTTCCCAATTAATATATTCCTAATTAATGTCATTATTGTTCCATTAATGAATTTAAAAACTATGATGTGAATTTTGTTTTTGTTTTAAAGCTATGAAAAATGTTTTCTTTGTTTCTGAATATTATAAAATCCATAAAGATCTTGCATGTGGAGAATTTCAGTTATTATGGTAAAACTAATATTATTAATAAATTATTTGATAGACTTTTAGTCTAATATACCACAGAGTAACATTTTTCCCAGAGTTACTATCTCTTATTTTTTGTAGAACAAAATATTGGACCCCCAATTGAAGTTTCTTTCTGCACATGATCCCTAAATAAATTTTTATCCTTCTATTTTTCTGTCTGTAAACTAAGAATATAGCCATATGCTATTGTTCATTTTTTTAAATTCAGTAAATAATTCAATTTTTTTTTCAAAAAATTTGTTTGCCACCATTGAAAAGGAACACATTCTAAATTCCAGGCTAAATTCCAGGATCTCTTAAATGTCATTCCTGAACGTTCCCTGAAGGCAAATATACCTTGCATCAGTTTTTCAGTTATTCTTTCCCACAATAAATGACCTGAAGTCAGAATGACCTTAAATGAACATGATCTTTGGACAGGTAATTTTTCAGACATAAACAACATGGGGCAGGGGAGGGGGGAAATGGTTGTTTTATTGTAAAAGAACTTTGCACCTTGCAAAATTGAAGCACCTTATTCTAGTGACTGTTCAGGAAACTTTTAGGAAGCATATATCCATGCTACTATTCAGCCATGATGATTACAAATAGACTCACGGTTGTGACTTTAAAAAAAAAAAAAACAGGTATTTAGAAACACCCAAGTTAGTATATTAGGTGTGTATAAAAATATTGAAGCTTGTATTACTATAATCAAAGCATACCATGTGCGATGTCCATAAGATTGCATAACAATCTCAAGTCACTAAAAAATATTCTGTGGAAAGATTAAAAAAAAAGATGAGAAAAGATCCTTGTAAATACTAAATTACTGAAGAGAGAAACAATAAAAGAGCACTCTTTTAAAAATATAAATGAATCAGAAAACATAAGGGAGAATTAACAACTGAGTCTTTCCAGAGAGAACCATTCGATGAGAAACAATTTGGTTTTTGACATTCTAAAATTCTACCTGAAAAAGTGGGCCTACAATGAGATCATTAGGGGGAAATACAAGTAGCAAGGTATACAGTGGGTTGAAAACTGGACTCAAGAAGACCTGAATTCAAATCAAATAAAAAATTATTAGCTATATGATCCTAGCTGGACATGACCAGAGAACATAACATCTGTATCAGTTTCCTCATCTATAAAATGCAAGATAATAATAATTACTTACCCAGGTTGTTATAATAACAAAATGAAAGAATATTTGTGATGTGCTATAATTCTTATCATATACAGAGTTTTAATTTAAAGGGGGAAAAGAGTGGATTTGATAAATACTGATTATATTGAAAGATAATTCATCAATTCTTGAAAGGGTTCAATAAGATGGATTCATTTATGATGAACATGAATAAGTTGCCACATATTTCCAATAATGACTTTGGTGAAAGAAATATTAAAGAGTGCACCCAGAAAACATATCATCTGAAGAGATTGTAATATACATTTTTGGAAGACATATCCAAATCAATTAAAACACAGACCCACTGACATAATGAAGCATAAACAAGGTAGATCGTTCTGCAAATACTTTGAGAATAACAAATGCGGTATTCATACAAATATTTTATTTTGGTCTGTTTGTTTTTCTGAAGTTGATAACACACATCTTCCACTAAAATGATGTCTCATTTTGATGTGGAGGCAATCTTAGCTTCTCAAAATCTAGATGAATGGAAAGCAGGCTCTGGCAGCTCCTAATAAGCTGAAAAGATCTGATTCTAGTATTTGACTAGTGATCAGTTTCAGTATACTCCCCATAATGGGTCTTACTGCTGTCTTATGCTATAATGACGCACAAGATCTTGAAATCATAGGTCATTGAAAGACTAAAAAGAGAAATTCTCATTTATTTAAGATATGATGCATAGGATTATAAGATTTAGAACTGGCAGGAACCCTAACGGTAAATATTTATTTTACAAAAGATGTAACTGAAACCAAGAGATTTACCTTAGTTTCCATAGTAGGTCACACTCTGTGCACAACTTTCCAGGAACATACATATTGCAAAAAGTGAAGCATTGAAAATTCTGTAAATGTTTCATTTCATCATTTTCCCTTTATCCAAACTGATCAAAACCTCTAAGTACCTAGTAAACAGAATTCAAGAGTTGATGGAGCTTAAAAAAAAAAGTCATCATCCTCCAGCCTACCTGATAATTAGTTTCTCTTAATATAACTAGATTATCCTATGCTAGATTATCAAATAACTAATATCTAATAGGTCACCAAGTCCATACTCAAATGTGGTATACTTTCACTTTATTATTGAATATCTTCCAAGAAGATTCCTATTCCCATAGAATTATAACATTTCATAAATTCTTGATGAGAACTGGAAGCTTCAGTGATATATTCTATATTCTATTCATATTCATATTCTATTCATATATTCTATGTCCATCATCTGATGACTTAAACTGGTCACGTTCTGGGAGTGTTGTCACCAGAGATTGCTCTGCTAAGTGAATTTTGTTTTAAATATTAACTCATAGAAATAGTCTACTAAGACAAAAATAAATTTCAGTCTGCATAGGTAGAGTCAGTAATCACATTGAAACTAAAATAATAAGCATGAATAAGCACTTACTTTGTGCAGAGTGCTGTGAAAGGCTGTTCCAAATTGCACATTCCCAGTTAACATGAAACTTGTCTACTAGACACGAACACAGCTATAATATCTTGGCTCCAAAACCACACTCTTTCTTAAAATCTTAACAAAAGTATAAGAATGTGTACTCCTTAGATGGGAATCCAAGAATATATTCTCTATATTTTTATTTCTAGTACGAATACATAAGGTATACAAGAACACATTATTACAAATAGCATGAGTATTGAGTTTATGACATTTACTTAATTACTTTCCCACCTACTCAAATTCTTATCATTATTGCAGCCATCACACTCTAGATAAAATATATAGCAACTAAAATATTGTGGTATTCTAACTATGATATATGAGGCAGAATAATCAGCACTAAGTAATAGGTAACAACTGCCAGTTTTGTATGAAGCATACACAGTTCCTCTAACACTGGCACTCTCATTCACAGGTTGGGTCATCAGAAGATGGCAGTTACTCTTAGGTTCTAGGAGACCCTAGGAGTATAAGCTCCTAATTCATATCACATGAGCCACCATTGGTGTGCTTCTCATTAGTAGTCAGCTAGTAGACATGAATAGTTCCCAGCAAAAGCATTTATTCAAATGGAATAGTAAAAACAATAAGTAAAAACAGTCTCCCTGGAGTACATATATAGGGAATACATGGGACCAAAGTTATCGACTCCTTAGTACTGCAGAAAATTAAAGTCTTTTCTTTCCTGGTAGAGACCTCACAAAGTTCAATTATCAACTACCAGGCTAAATATCTTTTTTAATTCCATAAAGAGAACTTTTCTTTGCTACTAGAGATTGTGTTCCTTTAAACTACTTGAAGCTCCTTGATAGTTAGGATAACTGTAATGTGTGTCCCTGCTTCCTGAACAATATCTTCAATTATCTCAAACTGAAATATTTCCCTCTGGATATTGGAGAGAGTAGGAGCAAAGGGAAATAGAGAAATATTTTGCAAGATTTTATATCACAAGCAGCCCCTGATTTTCCTTCAGTTATGTTGTTTACTTTCTCTCTGCAAGGACATGGCTAGTTTTGACTCATGTAGTGTTCCCTTCTGGTTCAATCAGAGAGAAGAGGGAGATTGAAGAGGAAGAGGAAGAGAGACAGACAGAGACAGAGAAAGAGATGAGATAAGAGAGAGACAGAGACAGAGAGAGAGAGAGAGACAGAGAGAGAGAGAGAGTGTGAGAGAGAGAGAGACAGAAAAACAGAGACAGAGATAGAGACAAAGAACAGAGAAAGAGATAAATATGTCATTTTTCCTTTAAAAAGGAGTAACAGGTAGTAATTTATAGTTTACACATCATTACTTCATTATAGCTATATCCTCTGATTTCAATTTACATCAGCAATAGAACTATTCATCCAGTATATTTTAAATAGCAAATTATATCTCTGGGATCATAGATTGAGAACTAGAAGGAAGTCCAGATAGTTCAAATCCTTCAAATTGAGACTCTGAGAGATTAAATGACACAATCATTTGGGGTTCCCTAGCTTCAAATATAGCTGTAGTATTTCCACTATACTAGACTGCCCTTCTTTGTATTGTTCTTTGTGTTCTTGTGCTGGTCTTTGTCCATCTTCCATGGAGATAAAAGATTCAGATGGATGCATCTGAGAAGTCGCCATTTTAATGACATCTTTGAACTTGTCTTTGAAGACTTCGGGGAAGAGGAAGGCAAAAGAGGAGCATTTGCTCTCTGTTAAGACGAACCAAAGGGCTTGGACATGGCAGCACTTCCCTATAACCCTATTTCTAGGATGGGTTAAGGCTGGTGAATCACTTGCATTGGAGTTTGAATACTATCAGACATAGTAGGAATAGAAATGATTATGTGGCTGCCCTAAGCCCAATGCCAGTTTAGTGTGTCTATATTGCAAGATGTTACCAAGCTGCCTAAGTGCAGACTAACCAGTCCAGGTCAGAAATTGGACAGATCTGGGAAATTGCTGGGCAGTGAAAGCAATGGGGTTTGGCCACAAGAAGAGTTTGATAGAAATGACATTGAATCTAATATCAAGATGGAAAGGATCAAAGAGCAAGTGGAAGAGAAAGAATTCCTCCACTGCAGCCATGGTATTTATAGTGAGAAACTGATGAACTAGAGAAAAAAATAATTTCTGATTATTATATCAAAGGGTGCTCAATACTGGTATTTAGTGCTGTCTTTTTGTGGAGAAGATGAACTTGAGAGGCAATAATCTTTTGTCTACTTTATCCTATCACTCACAATGATTAAAAAAAAAACCATTCGAAGAAACCAACTATGTGCTTAGGCTAGAAGCGTAGCCAGATGTGACCTGACATGGGGCATCCTCTCTACTCCTTTTGTTGACTCTCAGCATACATTGTGGTAGGACCAAGTAAAGGAGCAATTCCCCTTAACCATCCAATTAATCTCACTTCTGAAACTCCTCCCTTTCAGGGAGAGGAATCCTATCAGCTATGAGCCAATTTTATAATAACTTTGTTAACATCGCTTTATTTCCTGGATACAATGAAAATTTGACAACTAAAAAATCTAGTCAAGTGAATGAGTCCTGCTTCAGACAGATATTTAGGAATTGTTAGGTTTCTTTTACAGACGTAGGAAATATATCTTTGCTTCAACATGGGTTAAGGAGAAAAAGTGGATACTCTTTCCCTTTGGAAGTCTTACAAGCAAAATTATTATTATGATCATACTTCTAAGCAACTGCAAATCCCCAAATAAAAAGGAGAGTCAGTCACAATTGTATTTAGATATTATAGAGGTAAGCCTTTGAGGCAAATGCAAACTGAGTGAGTGAAAGATCCTTCCAGATAGAAATTTGTATTCCAGATTAACTGAAGCTTCCCTTATCTTCTCTAGGAGCACCCAGGCTTTGTCATATATCATTGGCAATATTGGTACACCCTTTGCATCTGTATACCATAATTTTAAAAACTATGCTAACACTTTTCCACAATGTTTTAAGAACCTCAGTCCAATAGTGTAATTAGTAAGTTGAAGATACTACCAGAGTCTTCTTATACCATTTCTTAAAAATGAGAATCTTTGTAAAGGAACTCATAGTTTGAGTATTTACTGGAGGCAGATATTTAAATTGTTTTAATCTGCACCATGATACAGAAAAAGAGACAAGAATAGATGGCAAAGGAAAAAAGAGCTTTATTGGTAAATTTGGCCAGAACAAATATATAAGGAAAATTATATTAAATTTGAGGAGCTTGTCATTTAAAAAAAAAATTTAACAGGTCTGTTCTTGAAAAGTTGTATTCCAACCTGTTTGTGTATGTCTGTGAATCAAAGTATAATTTGAATATACTGGAGCAGCTACTGTTTAAAGAAAATTGAAGCTAAATTCTTCTTTAAAACTATGATGTGAATCAATTTGACTGTTCCACAAGTTTAGTTTTTCTTATCTCAAATTCTAAGTATCATGAAAAACATACCTTTCATGAACTATTCCTGTGTCTCACAATGAATTGAAGGTTTATTATCCAAAACATACCTTAATTTGTATTTGAACACAGAACAGGAATTAGAGAAACAATGAAAAAATTTCAAAGATTTTAAGGTAAATTTACTGTGCATACAGGGCTTTCTAAATACAATTTACCCCAGGTAGTTATATATATTCTTATTTTTCTCATGTGAAAAACCAACAGCTAAGTAGAATTTTATTTTAATATTGAGATGGGACAAATTTGATATTGTGAAGTGTAATATTTGTTTAATTAGAATTTAATGCCATTTACCACGTGTCAGAGCTGTCTTAGAGAATGGGCTTCATTTCCTTTGATCATCTGTATTTCCAGAGGTGTACCAAGCAAGAAACTTAAAACACAAAAAAATACACAACGTACATACAATGCAGAACCAAATTACAAAATGAATATGTACTTCTAAAAGACACTAACTCTTTATATCCTCAATTTCAACCTGGATTAACATAGCACTTTAAATTAAACTGAATTAAAGTAGTCCATAAACTAAATGATCAATCAACAAACTTTTATAAAGCATTCATTATGTTCCAGACGCTATGATAAGCACTAAGAAAAAAGGAAAAATAGTTCCTTCACTCAGGAAGTTTGTATTCCAGATTAACTGAAGCTTCCCTTATCTCCTTTAAGAGTATAACACAAAAAGAGAAGTGGATAGCTCACAATAAGACAAGATAAATAGGATCAAATCAGAAATAGAAGTCCTTTGGTGCAGATAACACAGACCATTAAGGCAACCAAATCATGAATGTACATCTAGTGGACTAAAAAATATTCAGATTTTGATTATATGCCTATACTATGTCATAACAAAGTTAGAAACAAATCCTATTAATCATGAATAAAGATTGAAACTTATTATCAACCATACCCTCCATTCCAAATTCACCAACAATATATTATAATACAGGACAATAGTAATTAAAAAAAAAAACTTCCTAACCCCAAATTAGATGAAATAAGCATGTAAATTTAGAAGTTACTTAAATCTTAAAGGGAAAAAGGAAAAGAACCTGAAAGCATTAAAAATTCATGCTTAACACAAACTTCAGAAGTGCAACCTAATTGTGGGATTGATTGAGTAGATCAATCAAGTCATCCCACCTCACTTAAAATAAGTGATAAGATGTCCTGATTCCCTAACGAGGTGAAAACAATCAATCAGTCTCAATAATAGGCTTTAGTTTCAATCAATTATAGACTTCAGACTAAGTGTAAAAAGTCCTTGAAACTGAAATGAAATGGCAAAGAAATAGTGTTCACATTGTCTGAGGAAATATGATCACACCCTTGGGTCAGGTCATCTATAAATATCAAGCTAGTTTAGAACCAGCATTGTTCCAGAGATTAGAGTGAATGCGATGTTCCAAGGGGACCCCTGAAAAATAGCTACTCAGCTAAAGTGGGAAGAAAAATAAAGAAGGTGGAAGAGGAAGAAAAAAATAAGTATCACATATTATCTACTATGTATCAAATGCTATGCTTAGGACTTTACAAATATAATCTAATTTTATCCTCATAATAATTTGTCCCCATTTACAGTAGGAGAAACTGAGCCAAAAATAGATTCATTCACAACTAATAAGTGTCTTAGACTGTTTTTGAATTCAGGTCTTCCTGACTCTGGTCCCAGTGTTCTATTCACTATTCCATCTAGCTTCCTCAAGGAAAGAATGAAGGGTTGAGGCAAAAATGAGAGCTATTATAAACTTCCTTACAAAGTGAGAATATTGAATTGTCCTAGCAATAGCCTGAGATCAGCTGATGATAGTATCTGTGTTGAGAGCCATGATGGACATGATGAACACAAACTCATGGTCCCACCCCTTTCAGTATCTTCCTCTGATACTTTAGAGGAAATATTCAATGGAGGAAATATCTATTTGAGGAAGTATTCATCTAGCCATGTTCACTTCTAGCCTGCCTCAGTTTGTGACTCTCCAGACTATTTCTCAATGTGGGAGCCATCTATCCCTCCTAATCACATTCTAGCTTCCATGAAGAAAGACACTGTATTTCTTTTTGCTGTATTTGCATTCCCAGTGTTGGAATCCTTGCAAAGTGTTAACTCATTAGAGTTGATAGAGACAATAATTATCTAATTTAGCATGGTTCAGTATGATTGATCTGATCCTACAGGTAGATGTTATGGGCCAAAACTTGAAACAAGGTACTAAGTGGAATTGAGGAGACAATGTTTAAATCTAGTTTAGAATTGATTTAATCCTGCAACAAATAATGGTTTCCCAGTGATAGAATGATTGGTGTATACTCAGTGTACAGCATATGAGCAAGAAGCTCTCAGGGCCAGACATAGAGCATTCTGGGACAGACACTCTGGGAGGAAGCCCACAAGCCCATTCCCGGAAGTGGAGTCAGATTCATTCCAACTTTCACCTTGGTGCTGACTGGAGATATTTGGAAGAAGAGAAGCCAAAGCTGGCAGAGGCAAAAGATTAGCAACATGAGCTCTCAGAACCAAGGAAAGAGATAAGAAATAAACGTTTGGATTTTATCAGCTGGCTGTATTTGGAGTGATTATTACTCTGAACTGAAACTGAGACTGCCTCCAGAAAACCTCCCCAAGAAACCTGCTCTCACAGAGAATGATTATATTATAAAAAAGAAGAGAACACCACACCCAGTGCTTATCACAGCTCCTAGAAAATAGTAAGTACTAGGGCAGCTAGATGGTTCAGTGGATAGAGCACCAGTCCTAAATTCAGGAAGATCTGAGTTCAAAGCTAGTTTCAAATATTTAACACTTTCAAACTGTGTGACCTTGGGCAAGTCATTTAACCCCAATTGCCTCAAAACAAAATATAGTGAGTATTTAATAAATGCTTTCTCTAAGTTCCACAAGGAATCCAGCAAAGAATTTATCTTACTAAGGAAAACTTCTTGAACAAGAGAAAAGGTCTTCTAGTAACCAAGAACTGAGAGTGACCCCTTTGCCACATGAAGTCTTGAGACCACTTTTTCCTGAAATCAGTATATACTGGTTATAGAGTATATTTTGGACTTTGAGAGGAATATTCAATATCACTATATCACCTAAATAACACTTTCTAAAAACTGAATTTAATTGACTAAATTGATTTTGATTATGATCATTCTGATAACTGATAATCATTGAGAGAAGAATATGGGAGCATGAGAGATATAGGGAGGACTCATGAGATAGAGTAATCAACTGGACACTCCCAACTTCTTAAGGAACTCCTAGAGCATTGCAGAGATATACTCACCAAATTCAGAACCTGACTTGTTAGTATAAGTGGAATTCACATAATAGTTCCAGAGCATACATTATATAATAATGAAAAAGTTGGCAAAATTAATTTTTCTATCTTAGAGAATTTTGAAAAAGATTGTCAGCCTAGAGACTTAAAAAGCTCTTTTTTGAGTTTAATGGCAAAAATCCAACTAAAACATCAACTATACCAAAGTAGAGTAATTCAAGAAAACTGGTATCTGCTATAGCTATCATGAATTAATATGTTCTCCTATAATATGTTTTTGTCACATATAAATTATTTGCTGTTTAGTATTTGAAATGGAATCACAAGAAGTCAAACAATTGAAATAACTCAACAATAATTTGAATCATTATAAAGATGGCATGGGCTCAGCCCCATTAGAGTTATAATAAGAGTTATAACCACCAACTCCAGTTTTAGATGCCTATAACCCCAAATAGAAAACCCTTACACAAGGGCACCCAAAAAAGTCATTAATTTTTAAAAGCTCCTCTCTCTTCTCCTACATATCCCATTAGTCCCCTTTTCTCTACTCTTTAATCTATCCCACTCAAAATATTTCATAAAGAAAATCAAAAACAATTTAGGACCTATTTATTTTAGGCTGTGCTCTAACAATGACAATGAGAAGGTAAGATGTTGTTATCTGGTAATAGTCCCAAGGACAAGTATTAAATACCACCATGGCATTCTCCAATTGATAAATGGTCAAAGGATATGAACAGACAATTTTCAGATGATGAAATTGAAACTATTACCACTCATATGAAAGAGTGTTCCAAATCATTATTGATCAGAGAAATGCAAATTAAGACAACTCTGAGATACCACTACACACCTGTCAGATTGGCTAAGATGACAGGAAAAAATAATGATGAATGTTGGAGGAGTTGCGGGAAAACTGGGACACTGATGCATTGTTGGTGGAGTTGTGAACGAATCCAACCATTCTGTAGAGAAATCTGGAATTATGCCCAGAAAGTTATCAAATTGTGCATACCCTTTGATCCAGCAGTGCTACTACTGGGCTTATATCCCAAAGAAATACTAAAGAAGGGAAAGGGACCTGTATGTGCCAAAATGTTTGTGGCAGCCCTTTTTGTAGTGACTAGAAACTGGAAATTGAAAGGATGCCCATCAATTGGAGAATAGCTGGATAAATTGTGGTATATGAATGTTATGGAATATTATTGTTCTGTAAGAAATGACCAGCAGGATGAATACAGAGAGGCTTGGAGAGACTTACATGAACTGATGCTAAGTGAAATGAGCAGAACCAGGAGATCATTATATACTTCAACAACGATACTGTATGAGGATGTATTCTGATGGAAGTGGATTTCTTTGACAAAGAGACCTAACTTAGTTTCAATTGATAAATGATGGACAGAAGCAGCTACATCCAAAGAAAGAACACTGGGAAAGGAATGTGAACTATTTGCATTTTTGTTTTTCTTCCCGGGTTATTTTTACCTTCTGAATCCAATTCTCCCTGTGCAACAAGAGAACTGTTTGGTTCTGCAAACATATATTGTATCTAGGATATACTGCAACATATCTAACATATATAGGACTGCTTGCCATCTAGGGGAGGGGGTGGAAGGAGGGAGGGGGAAAATCGGAACAGAAGTGAGTGCAAGGGATAATGTTATTTTAAAAAATTACCCTGGCATGGATTCTGTCAATATAAAGTTATTATAAAATAAAATAAAATATTAAAAAAATACCACCATGGCAGAAGAGACTTGAAAAAACTTTTGAAGATATAAAGACATTGATAGATTACATCAATATCTTAATAGTACACAATGTGAAAAACTGGAATTCCCATTTTGCCAATTTAAGATAAGAAAAAAGACACATGCATAAAAGAATTTTAAAACTAAAGAATACTACAAATTCTAGATCACCTTAGTGAACAATTTGAAGCAAGAGTCAAAAGTCAAAAGAGTAAGGAGATATAAGTCAAAATAGTTCAAAGAATAAAATGAACAATTCAATATCAACTAGACAATAGAGCCTTGAAAAGAAATGAAATTAGAGGAGAAAGAAGATCTATGGAAAAATAGGATGTGAAAATAGAAGAAGTGCATCCCAGGCATGGGGGCAACCAGTGAAAAGGGAGAAAAGAGATGAAGTGCTGTGTGAGGAGAAGGAAGAAAAGAGCAATTTGACCTGCTCATAGAGTATAGAAGTAATAGCTGGGAATAGAAGTTAGAGGCCAGGTTTTATAGTACTTAAAAATTATTTATATGTCATAATAGAGGCAATAGGAAGTCATTTGAATTGACTAACTGGGAAAATCACATGATCTGATTTATATTTAAAGGAAATTACTTTTCCAGCACTATAAAGAAGAGATTGAAGTAATGGGAGATTTGAGGTAAGGAGACTATTATGATAATCTAAGTAAGAGGTGATGAGGGCATGAACTAAGGAGATAAACGATTGGATCCAAAAGATGTAATTAAAGTAGAAACAGAAAAATTCAGCAATTCACTTGGCATATGGGTTAACAGAGAGTAAGTTCTCCAGGATAGATAAAGTCAAGATTATAAAAATAGGAAGTTTAGGAGAAAGGAAAGTTGAACTAAATCTCAGGGGAAGAGAACAAGTTCCATCCCTTCTTCTTCCTTTCTACATAAACAGGTTCCTTTCACCCTCTTTTCCACTCTTAAAATTCTTAGAAGTAAATTCCCTCAATATCCTTTGAAGAACTTAAAGTTCTGAAGGGACATATATCTTCTCCCCCATTAGAATGTTAGTACTCTATTATCATACAAACACTTCCAGTTGTTTATACCCATTTACCTTTCTAAAGTTTCTCTAAACTCTTTTTTTACATTTCAAAGTTCTTAGTTTTCATCTGTTAATCAGAAATACTTGAAAATTCTCTATTCCACTAAAAATCCATTTTTCTCTATAATATTATGTTCAGTTTTGCAGAATAAAATATTCTTGATGATTTTTCACCTTTTGGATTATTATATTCTAGAAGCTGACAAGTCTTGCGTGATATAGATTGTGATTTCTTAGTATTTTAATTCTTTATTTCAGAATGCTTTCAATATAAATTTTTAATGTATCTTCTGGATTTTGGCTATGATATTACTTGTAATGTTCTGGTTAGCTTTCTGGAGGTCTCGGGACCAGCCTTGTTTTCAGCAGAATAATCACCACAAGAATAGCCAGGGATAAAGTCCAAAAGTCTTTATTGTTTCCTTCACAATCTGTTTTCTTGCCTGGGACTCAGCTAGCTTTCTGGAGGTCTTCAGACAGGACTTGGTCTCAGTGGAGAAATGAAGGAGGACAGGCCACTCACTATGATGGTGAAAGATGGAATCTCTCTCTCCCAGTCCTTGTTGGCTCTTATATACTCTGTTTATAAGTACATCATCATAGATGGCAATCTTGTAGAACTATATTAAGCACTAAATACAAGAAAAACTAGATAAACATTGTCATCAATTCCACTGAGTTAACACCTTGTTGTAGGACTAAATTAGTTATACTGAACCTTAAGTATATTTCTCCAAGTTCCTGCCCTTTACAATTAGTGGGACTTTTCTTTTATGAGTCCTTTCAGGAAATGATGGATATATCTTTCTAGATTCACTTTTCTATGTTCACCTTATATTCTAATAGATTTGGGCACTTTCTACTTGAGATATGTGCTCAGAATTTTTACAAATCCTGATTTTTAGAGAGTCTAATTTTAAATACTCTCCCCTTGACATGTTATAGAAAACAGTTGTTTTGGACACCAGGTATAAGTTGTTTTGGACACTAGATTTCTTACATTTTCTTCTGTTTTTATTTTGTTCTTTTTAAAAAATAAATTTTGTCTTTTTTATTTCAATAAATTTCCTATTTATTGAATCCAGAATCTTTCCTAAACAACTCATCTCATATGACACAACTCATATGATAATAGAGAGGCATCTCATATGACAATATTTTTAAAAGAAAAAATAAGCTAAATTGATCCATACACATTTATATAATTATAAAACACAAGAAGTAATAATAAAAAGGGAAATCCTATTGCATATAACCATAAAATACAAAAAATAACCCCAAAGTGTACAAAAGATGTTGATACTTAATTACAAAGTGCTCTTTAAAGAATTAAAGACTAGCTTAAATAGCCAAGGAAATATTGAGTGCTCATGGCTAGGCCAGGCCAGTATAACAAAAATGATAATATTACCAAAATTGATTTTTACTTTTAATACTATGTTAATCAAATTACCAACAGGATACTATACAGAGCCTGATAAAATTTTAAATATCAAAATTCATTTGGGATTTAAAAAAAAATCTAAAACATCAAGAGAAATAATGAAAAGACATTAGAATGAATAGGGAACATCACTTCCAGACCTCAAACTGTTTTATAAAACAATAATTATTAAATTATTGTTATTGCTTAAAGAATAAAGAGATAGATCAAGGGAACAGACTGAAAGAAGGCATTTCATAGATTTCAATAGAATTCAATAACCTAGTATTTTACAAAGTGAAAAACATAACTACCCAGGGAAAAACTCCTCATTTGATTAAAAAAAACTGTTAGGAAAAACTAGAAAGAAATCTGGCAGAAATTAGACTTAGAACAACATTTTATATCATATTCTCCAATACATTCTAAATAGATAAGTATCCTTGATATAAAATATCATACTATACAAAAGTTAGACGAGAACAGATCATGTATCTCTCATAGCTATGGGTAAGAGATGTAATTTTTAATTTTTAGGTTATATACGTGCATTTATCTTGTACATATTTCCATATGAGTCATTTTGGGAAAGAAAAATCAGAACAAAAGGGAAAAAGCATAAGAAAAAAAAAGTTGAAAATAGTGTGCTAATCCACATTCAGTCTCCATAGTTCTCTCTCTGCAATGGATGGCGTTTTCCATCCAAAGTTTTTGGCATTGCCTTAGAGCAATGAATTGCTCAGAAGAGCTAATTCTATCATAGTTGATCATCACACAATCTTGCTGTTGTGTGTACAACATTTTCCTAGTTCTTTGACTCAGCATCATTTCATATAAGTCTTTTCATTCTTTTCTGAAACCAGCCTGTTCATCATTTTTTATAGAACAAAAATATTCCATTATTTTCATATGACATGACTTATTCAGCCATTTCCCTAATTGATGGGCATCCCTCACTTTCCAATTCTTTGTCACCACAAAAAAAGAGCTCCTACAAACATTTTTGCACATATGAGTCCTTTTTCTTCTTTTATGATCTAAGAGATGTATTTTTTTAAGATGTATTTTTAACAAACAAGAGAAAGAGGCAATCCCAAAAGATAAAAAAAGATAACTTTGATTATTGGAAATTGAAAAACTTCCGCGCAGACAACAATAATGCATCTAGAATAAAAAGGGAAGTGGTCAAAAGAAAAAAATTTCCATTCAATTTCAATATTCAATACTTCAAAATTCAATTCAAATTCAATAAGGTTTTATTTATCCAAGATATGCAAGCTATTGCTAGTTGTCCTTCATTTTCTTTTTTTTTTTTTTTTTTTTTTTTTTTTTTTTTTGCTTAGGCATTTGGGGTTAAGTGACTTGCCCAGAGTCACACACCCAGGAAGTGTTAAGTGTCTGAGACCAGATTTGAACCCAGGTTCTCCTGACTTCAGGGCTGGTGCTCTATCCATTGCACTACCTGGCTGTCCCGTCCTTCATTTTCAAACAGGACAAATGACATCACAGATTGATGTCTTGATTCCTGCATATACTGGATTTAGGTGAGGCAGAGTTGCACAAAGTTCTAAGCTTTACTCTCTTTTCCTGAGTCTTTGAAGTCCAGTGGCAAAACAAAAAATGAAGACAACTGTCAATGACCCAGGATACAGTTGACATGACATCTTCAACATCTGACCAAGTTCTAAACACTCATAGCACTTCTTCAGCCACCTCTGTGGCCATTGAAAAAGACTGTCCTCATCTCCCATTCCCCTGGGGGAAGTCTGCACAGCTTTGGGGTAGACACTCACTGAGCCTTGTTAACCTAGTTTAGTTTGTCTGCTGAGAGAGTTTATTGGGCTATGGCCACAACACATACTACAGCTTATTGGAGTCAAAGGCAAGATGAGTGCCAGGTGAACGCCAAAAGTGTATAAATATCTCTGAAAAGGTTCAATAAGCCCTCAGATCAGCAGTTCTGGTCCTTCTTTAACATCCAGTACATTGTGTGAGTGAGTATAACTTATTTATATGTGTGTATAGAATATATATAAGTGTATAAACATATATACATGCTACATGAATGTATAATATATCTGTATATGTATGTGTGTATATGTATATAAATTTATGTGTGATCTAAAACTAATAACTATTCCCTAATAGATAAATGGTAAAGAGGATATGAACAAACAATAGTTACCAAAAGAACTGCAAAGTATTTACAGAAACATAAAAAATTTTCCAAATCATTAATAATAAGAAAAGTGCTAATCAAAAACTAAAGTTTTCCTTCACACCTTACCAACTGGCAAAAATGACCTCCAAAAAATAACAGTCATTGTTGGAGGGGATGTAGAAACATAGGCACACTAATACCTAGTTGGAGTTGTGAAATGGTATGAACGTTTTAGAAAGCAATTTAGAATTATGCAAAGAAAGTAATTGAAATCCACTGAACCAGATACTCCATTACTAGATATATATACCCCCAGGAAAACAACAGTAAGAAAGTCTTTTTCTCTTATTCTTGGGATGCCCTAGAAGTTTGCCTTAGAAAAGCTAAGTTTCCCTTAGCTTCTTTACTGGAATTCTTATTGAGCTATTACAGTGTGATCTGTCCTTGGTTTATGAAGTAGATACTGCCAAATGTTGATCCAGGGATGCTGCAAGGAGAGAAATGAGAAAGAAAAGTTATAGCTCTCTGGATTTCCATCTACGGGAAGGAGAAACCCTCCAAAGTTCAGTCAAGGGAGCAGAAGTTTCTTAAACCCTTGGCTAAGATTCTCCATCCTTCCTGAAAGGTAGAACTACAACAATTGCAAAAAAGCTGGACCACAACCAAGTCTTGCAACCAAACACTAGAGTGTTTCTAGTTTAGCATTAAGTTCCATATCCATGAGAGCACTTTGTGAAAATAGTCATTGAGAAAGAAAAAAGTCATCAAAGCCTGAAGTTTCAGAATTTCAGCTACTTTGGATATATGTTCCTTCTATGTGTTCTTCACTCTAAATACCTTACATTTGTGCCTATTGTGCTCTAGCTTCTTTACATATTTAGAAGAAGGTATGGCACAAGTTTATAGGAGGAATGTTATATAATTATGGTTCTTTGCTTTGTCTTTGAGTAAATACTTTTATTAAGATTTCATTGATTCATCAGATTGATGATGCACACTAGCATGGACTGGGGAGTAATAGAAGGAAAAAGGAGAAGAAAAAGAGGAGGAGAAGGAGGGGAAGAGGGAAAAGTATTTACTTACATCTAAAAATCTGAAGAGTAGCAACAGTCACTGCTCTGAGGACACACCTAAACTAGTATAGATTGAGGTTGATGGAGTTAGCCAAGAGAGCAAAAGCACAAGCCAAGACAAAGCTTAGTATATAGATAATTTGCTTACTACAGAGAATACTTTATCTTGTTATTCATACAATTCAGTTATATCCCAAAATTGTCCATTGCATAAGGTAAGGTGCCTTTCAATAGCTTCCTTCTCATAATCAAGATACCCCTTTGAAGTAAAAGTCCAATAAGCATGTGGTCCTGCCCTGTCCACCAGTTTCCCAAAGACTAGAAAGCCATGGTGTTATTTTAACCCCAATTGTAGCCATGACAATGCCAATATTTAATCTCATAGCAATTCAATAATGTCAATACTTAATCACATAGCAATGCTTCGGTGTTAATACTTAATCACACACCAGTGTAATCATGTCATTACTTAATCACATAACAATTCAATAATGTCAGCAGACAGCAATGCCTTGATACACCATAATGCATCAATGTCAACACTTAATCATACTGTGATAGGCTATCAGGCATAGTGCACACCAAGCTAGTATTTTACAAACACCGGGTTTAGGTATATCATAAAATGCATATATATATATATATATATATATATATATATCTTCTCAGGAAAGAATTTTGTGGAGAACCGCAAAAATTTTCAGCTGTAATGGGTCCTAAATACCAAGAGAAAATACCAACTTGATACGATTCTTAATGTACATGGGCACACACACACACACAGAGATATTCTGCAAAATTTCTCCAAAATAAATGTATTCTAGAATTGAGTTTCAATAAATGCAGCAAAGATACAAAGGGATGTTTCCTTTATTATTTCCTGAAAACTCAATGTCTCTATTAAAGATACTCCCTTAGGCTATTTTTTATACTATCCCATTTCTCATATAATTTTAGGTACATTTTTTTCTGAGGAAATTGAGGTTAAGTGACTTGCCCAGGGTCACACAGGTAGGAAATGTTAAGTATCTACGATCAGTCTTGAACTCAGGTCCACCTGACTTCAGGGCTGATGCTCTAGCTACTGCACTACCTAGCTGCCCCTGGGTATATAATTTCATTCACAAATCACATCAACATCTATGGAGAGGAAAGGAAAGCAGCTCAATTGATAAAACCATGGAAATACCAAGGAAATACATCATCCACAAGAACTACCAACATTGGCAGTAACATCCATCCCTCAGAGACAAACATTGCAAATCAAGGGATTCTAGTCCTTGGATAATCTGTAGAAAATGAAAACATTGAAAGCATTGTATTAACAATTTCCCTACTTGCACAAAAACAGCTGTCCTTTGGGATCTATATTACTTCTTGCCATGAGCACTTTGTCTTTGCTCAGAGCTAAATAGAAAGACTTGAACAGGTAGCAACAGGTTTTAAGATGTGCTCATCTCTTCAACTTGGGAGGAAAAGAGCACGTCTCCATCTAGTCGCTCTGTGCCTTACAAGTAAGAAAGAGATTACTCCTTACCCAAAGTCAGTCAATAGTCTACAACTCATGGAGCACTCTTATCCATTCCATATATTTTCGTTCTTTCTTACCTTTTGTCCTTCATTCATTCTTTCTTTGGTAGTGTTCATTTCGATTTTGGAGACTTCCTGGCCCTGCAAGGAACTTTGCACAAAGGAAGAAACCTTCTCGCTTCAAAGTATCAAACAAGTATCCCAAGGAGTAGTAACCCTGACTCCAAAGCACTATAGTAAAATGGTAAATAAATACAGAGATTTCTTTCAGAAGTCCAGTGTCTAGAAAAGGGGATATAGCAGTTCTACCATACTTTGTTTGCTAGTCAAACTATATCTGAAGAATTCAGAGTCTCAGTAATGTATGTACATCAAATTTTAAGAGGAACAATAATAAGCAGAAACTTGTCTAGATAAGAATGATCAGTAAAAAAATATGAAAACCAATATAAAAAATATATATAAGAAATAGTTGGAAGAATTGGAGATATTTAGAAAAAAAAGAGTTGGGTTTGAAGCAAATAGGGGATTCCAAATATTCAGAGATCTATTACCTGAACAGATACAGTATGCTTAAATGGATAAAGAGATGACCTTGGAATGAAGATCTACATTAAAGTCTTGCTTTTAGTACATAATGGGTTTCTGCCCCTAGACAATTTACTTAACCTCTCAGTACCATATGGAACTCTCTTAGCCTACAGGTTTCATAGAAGATTCCAGTTAGATAGAGGGAGTTTCTTTTTCTGGTAGATTCCTATACCAAAGAAATTACAGGCCTAAAGTTGAACAAAACTTTATTACTACAAAGAACAGAATCAATGAGTATAAGCAATAGGAAGGCAGATCATAACTCATTTATTTATTCAACAATCATTTATTAAGCAAAACATCTTTATCAACTTTCTACTAATTAGAGCTGTTTAGATAAAGAATGGATTGGTTTGTACAGTAATGAGTTTCTCTCAAAAAATAAAACTATTCTGTATTTGAATTATTATTTATCAGAACTATTATAAAAATTAATATTGGTATTCAATAGATGATGCCTAACTCCCTTTCCAATTGTACAATTCTGATTCTCAAACAGAAAGCCTTATTCTGATGTAAAACCAAAAATGGAAAAGTAATAGGAGCTATTGCTGAGACTTACCTCCATCTATTCCTCCAAACAGATCTAGAAATGCACTAGACAGAATCCTGATAGGGGAAATCCAGAAATGGTATTAATGAATTATTTGTCCACCCAGCTTAGCATAAGAAATCAAAGAAAAAGGTCTGCAGACACTGCAGATGAGATCTGGCCAAGAGCAGTCCACTATCTGAGCACTGCAAGGTTCCAAGGAGAGGCTTATAGAGGTAAGGAGGTCCCAGATCATATTTAGGCTCCATCAAATTCAAACAGGGCATCTCAATAGGGAGAGGTGCCAAATGACAATTTTGTGGCCCACTATCTAGTTCTGGGTCACAAATTCAAGGCAGAAAAAGAAGGGGACATATGGGTAGCATTCCCAGATAAGGAAGCCTCAGACAGTGTATGGATAAAGGAAAAAGTTCAAAAGCCATCAGTAGTGATGTATGTGGGTGCCAGCACCAAAACAATGTGGGTAATGTAAACCATATGATGGTAAGCATCAAAAATTGGTGAAGAATCCACAATGACATTCTCTTTGGCAAAAGGTACATTTATTTAGGGGAATAAGTTACAGACAAAATGAAGGGATGCATAGACAGTAGAAATGGTAAATATGAAATAGAGTAGGAGAACATGAAAGACAAACAATTCCTCAGAGGAATTCACAATTACCCAGTAGAATGGGAGCACCACATGAGATTGGGGTATATCCTTAGCATTTCTTGAAAGGGACTTAGCACCTCATTTCTAAAATATATAGAGAATTGACTCAAATTTATAAGAATTCAAACCATTCTCCAATTGATAAATCGTCAAAGGATATGAACAATTTTCAGATGAAGAAATTAAAATCATTTCTAGCCATATGAAAAGGTGCCCTAAATCACTATTGATCAGAGAAATGCAAATTAAGACAACTCTGAGATACTGCTACACATCTCTCAGATTGGCTTTGATGACAGGAAAAGATAATGACGAATGTTGGAGGGGATGTGGGAAAATTGGGGCCCTGGTACATTGTTGGTGGAACTGTGAACGATCCAACCATTCTGAAGAGAAATTTGGAACTATGATCAAAAAGTTATCAAGCTGTGCATACTCTTTGATCCAGCAGTGTTACTACTGGGCTTATATCCCAAAGAAATCTTAAAGAAGGGAAGGGGACCCACTGTACAAAAATGTTTATAACAGCCCTTTTTGTAGTGGCCAGAAACTGGAAACTGAATGGATGCCCATCAATTGGAGAATGGCTGGGTAAATTGTGGTATATGAATGTTATGGAATATTATTGTTCTGTAAGAAACGATCAGTAGGATGATTCTCTGGAGAGACTTACATGAACTGATGCTAAGTGAAATGAACAGAATCAGGAGAACATTATACACGACAACAACAAGATTATACAATGATCAATTCTGATTGGCATGACTCTTTCCAACAATGAAATGATTGAAGCCAGGTCCAGTGATCTTGTAATGAAGAGCGTCATCTACACTCAGAGAGAGGACTATGGGAACTGAGTGTGGACCACAACATAGCATTTTCACTCTTTTTGTTGTATGTTTGCATTTTGTTTTCTTTCTCATTTTTTCTTTTTAATATGATTTTTCTTGTGCAGCAAGATAATTGTATAAAAATGTATGCATATATTGGATTTAACATATATTTTAACATGTTTAACACATATTGGACTACTTGCTATCTAGGGAAGGGAGTGGAGAGAAGGAGGGGAAAATTTGGAATACAAGGTTTTGCAGGGATCAATGTTGAAAAATTATCCATGCATATGTTTTTTTTTAAAATAAAAAGCTTTAATTAAAAAAATAAAAGAGCATAATAAAATTATGATCCTGGTTTAAAAAAAAAAAGGTTCTTAGCACGCTAAAAGAGTTAGTTAGCTATAAAGAAGAGAAGTGGGGTTGGGAAGCATAGTGGAGTTAGGAGAGATACCATGTGACATAAGGGGAGGGGAAGATGAAAGACATCAGGAGGCAGAATGCCATGGCAGACTGACCCAAAGAAAGGCAGCAGCCATGGGATGGCTCATAATTAGATTTAAAAGGAAAAATTAACCTCAGGGACATGACTAGAATTTTTGATAGGATATAGAAAAGTGAGACTGTTCAAGACCCCTACAGAAAGGGTAGGTCTCAAGAATTTGACATAACTTGGATTTTAGACTGGATGACCTCCCCAGAGAGTGGTACATGAGGCTAAAGTGATCTCTATCAGAGCTTGCCTCAGGATCATTTCCTTAGTTTCTCTTTGACCAACACACCATTCAAGACCTCTGCAGCAGTGCATCTCAGACCCCAAATTCTGAGTAGGTATTCACTTCCAGCATCTACTCCAGTCTGCAGAGGATTAAGGCAGGAATATTACACCAAAGGAGAGCCTGCAATCCTGCTCTCTGAACCAACAGAACTTTCCAGCTAATTATTAGAGACAGAAGCCAGTAGCAGTTTGCTTTTGCACAATCCCAAACCTAGGTCAAGTGTTTGTAGAGCTCAGATTGGGGGGTCATCATCAGACTTTTTCTAAATCTGACAACTATGGGAACAGTTAAAGCTTGTAGATCCTGAAATAATATAGCATCAAAAAAAAAAAAAAAAAGCAATAGGACCAACCCAAACTATTCTCCAGCAGTGCCAAGGAACACAAGTCTGAAATCAGGAAGTGGTTTAAAATGGACAAACAAAAAAAGAACTCCACCATAAGGAGCTGTTATGGAACAGAAATCCTCAAGACTTTATAAATGCAAAAGAAGAGAATGTCTGAAAAAAATCTATAAACAATAAGTAAATCAGAGAAAAATACATTTTGGACACAACTTCAACTAGAATTTCTGGAGATAAAGCAAGCATTCTGAAATAGTTTAAACTATTTTGATAAATGGAATGAGTGCTCTTAAGAAAATAGTGGGAAAATAATGACAGCTATGGAAGAAAAAAATGGAAAGGCACAACTTAGCACAAGAGCTACAAAACTTTGTGTAAGTGACCAACTTCATAAAAATTAGAATGGAATGAATAGGATCAAATGACTTCATGAGGCAGCAAAGAAATGTTAAAACAAAGTCAAAGACTGGAAAAATGGAAGAAAATGTAAAGTACCTCATAGGAAAAACAATAAACTTGGAAAATAGATCAAGGAGAAAAAAAATAAAAACCATTGAACTATCTGAACACTGGCCAAAAAAAAAAAAAAAAGCCTAGATATCATACTTCAATAAATCTTAAAAGAAAATTTCCCAGATCTCTTACAGCTAGAGAATACAACCTACAAGTCACCTCCTAAAAGAAAATCCAAAATGAAAATTTCTAAAAACATCATGGCCAAAATCCAGAAATTGCTGGTCAAAGAAAAAATGCTGCAAGCATCCAGAAAGAAAGAATTCAAGTACTGAGGAGCCACAGGCAGGAACACACATAATGTAGGAGTCAATCATCACTATAATAGAGCAGAGAACTTTGGAATAGGATATTCCAGAAAACAAAGGATATGAGTTTATAGTCAAACACCAGCAAAACTGAACATAATGGAGGAAGAAAGGGATGTTTAGACCTTTAATGAAATAGAGGGCTTTGTTCCAAACATTCTTTGCATTTATGCAAGTGACCAACTTCATAAAAATTAGAATGGAATGAATAGGATCAAATGACTTCATGAGGCAGCAAAGAAATGTTAAAACAAAGTCAAAGACTTTGAAGAGGTCAGAAGTGTGAGGAATATTTTTTAAGTTCAAATATAGAAGTGAAACAAAACACAAAAAGGAAACCATGAATGAAAAGTTTAAAAATACTAAAAGAGAATAAATTGTTTACATTCAAATATGGGGAAATATATTCATCTCCAATGGCTTCCTTTAAGTCCAAATTAAAATTTGATCTATAGAAAGTCTTCCCCTAACCTCCCTGCCTATTATTCCCTATTAACTTCCCTCTCTTTAATACCTTGCCTTTTTGTAATTGATCCTTTCACACCTAAAATCATCCTAAATCTCTTTTGTCCTTTGTGGCTAAATTATTTAAAAAGGCCTTCTACACTACCTGCCTCCACTTTCACTCCTCTAACTCCCTTCTTAATTCTTTACAATCCAGCTTCTCCAGGCAGTAGTCCACTGAAATCTCTCTCTCCAAAGTTACTAGTGATCTCTTAATTGCTGCTTCTTTCAATTCTTACATTCCTCAATCTCTCTATAAATCTTTGAAACTGCTGATCACCATTTCTTCCTTTGAATTCATACTGAATGGGACTGATTGGGTGAAGTTTTCTCAGTTTATGAGACTAGGCCTAAGTCACATGATCCTTATTCCCAGAGTCACATGATCCCTATTCCCAGAGCCAGAAGATGAAGTCTGGGGCCTCAAGTTTCAGGAAGATACATGATTTCTGGGCCTAGGTCTCTAAAGGTCAGACCCAAGTCAGTGACAAGAGGTTACAGGAAGTGACGTGATCCACAGGAAGCAGACAACATGGGTGACCATTGGTCACGGACGGTCATTTCCTTTTAGTCTATCCAATGAAAAGGCTTAGGTCTTTTGCTATTTAACCAGGTGTTTTACTTCCTGCAGGTCAGATTCACAAACACATGGCAGGAGCTAGGATGCCTCCTGGGTGTGCTGGGCCTTTCCTTACTGGGATTAAATAAATGCTTTCTCTTTGTATCTGAAGATATCTCTAATCAGTTAATTTGGGGAAGGGGGCCTAGTACCCCTACCACACAATACCTAACCCAACAACATTTATTAAGGACTCACTATATGCTATGAAGGCTTATGGAAAATTTATGTCAAAATTTGGTTGCCCAGTTGATCAGTATTGCATGTGAATGTAATGACAGCATGCTTGCCTGAGTTCTAGATAAACGATGCTCTTATGCTTTCCCAGTCGCCAATGGATTGAAGCACGCTCATTCCTATGCTTTTTAGCATGATGCTTTTTGGCAATGTTGTCCGCTGCCTCAATGAGGACAAATACAGCATCAAGGTCAGCTACCGCATTAATGATAAATTATTTAACTTGAAAAGGCTACAAGCCAAGATTTAAGTGGAAGAAGAGTTGTTGCATGATATTTTTGTTTGCAGATGATTGTACACTCAATGAAGCCTCTAAAGCTGAGACACAACAGAGTATGGATCAATTCTCTGCTGCTTGAGCTATTTTTGCCCTAACAATTAACACCAAGAAAACACAAATTCTCTACTAGCCAGCATAGCATGGTCCATATATAGAACTATGAGTTATGGCAAACGAAGTTTTGAATACTGTGGATAATTTCATTTACTTTGACAGTCTAACTTTCCAAGAATGTATACATTGATAATGAGGTTACACACACAATTCCAGAACTAACTCAGTGTTTGAGACACTCTTAAGGGAAGTGTAGGAGAAAAGAGGCATTAGACTTTCTACCCACTTGGAGGTCCACAGAGCCAGTATACTGACCTCATTATTGTATGCCTGTGAAATCTGGAGAGTGAACCAACACCACACTAGGAAAATGAATTTCTTCTATTTGAATTGTCTTAGGAAGATTCTGAAGATCATCTGGCAGGATAAAATAAACTGCCAAGCATTTGTCAATCTGACCAGAACTAGAACCTGGCTAACTAGTGGGTAACCAAAGCTAAACAAAGCAGACTAGAGATAGGAGAGTCAGGAATCAAACAGAAATTTAATTTCAAAGTGAGGAAAATCCTCGCAGGCAGAAGTCCATCTTTCTGAGAAGGACAGTTTATGTCTTATGGAAGAAGAAGGGCTTTTATACATGAAAACCTCAAGAACACAGGACCCAAGACAGCCCAAATAAACAGTTGTATAAATATCTATTTGTTGGACTTGGTTACGTGAGGTAATTTTCCCTAGCTTTTCTTTTCCTCCCCCATAGGATATTCCTTTTTCCTTCTCTTTCCATTCTTTTTTTTAAAGATCATAAAGACATGACAGAATCAATCCCAGACCTTGTCCCTCTGATGATGGAGAATGTTACTTATTGTCAATAGTGGGGCTTCAGAGCAAGGTTTTCTTTATTTTAAAAAAAATTGTTTTATTTGTTTTCAGCTAAGATTTTGTTTTCTCTTCTCCCACCATGCTTCCTTCTAAAGAAAAACAAAACTCATTATAAACATGTATAATCAATCAAAACAAATTTCTACATTGCCCATAATACAAAAAGACATTTTATCTCTTTCAGCATTCTGAGTTCTTCCTTACTCTATCAGAAAGTGGAAAGCATGTTTCATTATTAGCCTTATGGAAACCTTGTTGGTCATGACACTAGTAAATATTCAGCAAAATAGTATTTCATCACATTTATATACAATAATTTATTATCAACAATAAGTAACAGTAGGGTGAAAAAATTCTTCTTTTTATTATTATGTCCTGATAAAAACATGAAACACATCTAGAAGCAGGCTTTATATAGGTATGTTAATCACATCATTAATGCTTCTTTTAGAAATTGATAGGTCTTGTCCTGATGTGGTTTGCTCATTGGGTTTGGGTTTGTTTGCTTGGCTGTGTTTTGTTTGGTGTTTTTTTCCCCATGAAGTGACACACCCATCATCTGGTTAAGAGCTGTTGACTATATAAATTTCATTATTTATAATGTAAAAAGAGAACCATTGATTTTCTCTGATTATTCATCATAATGTTTTTCTTTTGTATGTAGTTAATCATTATGGTTTTTCCAGTATGGAAACCTTTCAAAGCCATCTTTCTCTAGAAGAACAAAAATAGCATTCTGATATGACACCATCTGGGCAAATAATGCCACAGGATTAGTGAACGATGGGATGGAAGAAACCACAATTCCACCAAAGTAGCTTTTCAGAACAGGGTCCATATTACAAATAGCTTTGCCAAAGATCTTTTTTGATTTAATAGTATTTTAGTTTCACTTTTTATGAGCCTGCTACATCCAGCTATGTGATTAGTACTAATAGCTAACACTTATATGGTATTTTAATATTTGTAAAGCTCTTGAATGCATTATCTCAGCCATTCCTCACAACGAATTTGTGAGATAAGTGCTATTATTATTCCCATTTTACACATGAAGAAACTGAACTTTAGAAATGCTGACTTGTTCATGGTCACAGAGTCAATAGATATTAGCGACAGAATTCAAACTCAAGTCCCTCCTGACATCAAAGTGCTTTTCACTATTCCATATTGACGAATTCACTAGAGGATTATGGTCAATGCCTCTCTTCCAATGAGATTCTTCCTTCAACTTGAGCAGGTCTCTATCAGGTCATGAGTACACAAATATCAAGCAATGAACAATTAAAGGATTTATTTTGTTTGATATGTCTTCTAATCTTTTCTTCCTTTCTCTCCCTTTCCCAACCATGTTCACAATGTATTTCTATGATTATATCTGACTATTATCTAGAAGGAAATCAATGTGTTTTACAAAATTTTAAATAGATATACATTAAACAATCGTTCCTGTCACTGAAAGATAGTCTCTCCTAAAAAGAATCCAACAACTAACTATTCAAAAAGATCCAACAAAGCAGTTCAACACCCCATAGCTCTTTAGGAGAGAAGGGGATAAATATTCTATGACTCCTGAGGCTGCTAAGCCAGAACTGGTGAGCATACAAAAGACTACCACAGGGGCAATTTTGGTCTTTTTTTTATCTTCCATGACTGCATTTGAGTTAGTAAATAATAACTGTAGTGATCCTCTGGCTTGGGAGAGCCTCAATGTCCTACTCTCCCCACATAAGTCCACAACAGGGCTATAAAAATATGGCTTTGTTATTCCTTCTATGAAAGAGAGAGAGACAGAGACAGAGGGAGAGGGAGAGAGACAGAGACAGAGACAGACAGACAGACACAGAGAGAGAGAGAGAGAGAAAGTTTCAGAAAAAGCCATAGAATTCCTATATATACTCCAGAATCTATTTAAGGTATTACATCAAGTCAAACATGCTCAGCAGGCTCTCACTGATCTGTTCCTCATTTTTTTATATATATATATATATATATATATATAAAAGTTTCAGAGCTGGGCTTTAAACCCAAGTCTTCTTAATCTCTTAGGCCACATACCTGAGTTCTCTAAGAGTATATTATATGCTGAAATCTCTGGCTCAAATACCATTTTGTTTACTTCTGCCTTACTTTGTCCACAGATCCTTGTGACTGACCTCCACCTATCTTAATAAGGCTTTTGGATTGTCCTTTGAGATACTATCCTTTGAGAACTAAGGACTACTTTTCTGAGAAGGTAAAATGAGAGAATTTCTTTTTGCATAAATGTTAGTTATTATTATGATAATAAATAATTGCAGGCTTTAATAATGAATCTGGGGTGCTCTTAATATCTGGAGAAACCATTTAAATTGAGATAATTAAAGAGTTCCCAGAATCACAAGAGGCACCAAGGCATTGTATACAGATATCTGGCCTCCAGATCAGGAAGGAAGGCAGAAAATGAGCATTTATTTATTAAGCACCTCTTATGTGCTAGGCACATAAGTGCTGAGTGCTTATTTGATTTTCACCAAAAAATGTATTTAGGTGACTCCTTAATCAACTTGCATGATGACTGTAATCTCTCTCTCTCTCTCTCCATCTTCAGTCTTGCAATGCCTGCTGCCTGCTAAATATTTCAACCTGGATGTCACATCCTCATTTATACTCACAGAATCACTGCTCTGGTTCAGGCTTTTACCACCACTTACCTAGTTTTGTAATATCCTTCCTGTTAATCTTCTTAGCGTCTAGGTTTTCTCCTTTTCAATCCATTCTCTAAATGGCTACCAAAATAAGCTCCCTAAAATATAGATCTGATCAGATAAATATCCTGCTCAAATTCCTTCAGTAGATATCTTTTGCAAGTAGGAGAATATACAAATTTTTTAACTGCCATTAAATTACTTCCACACATTCTGACTACAAACTACATTTCAAGTTATATATCATTCCATTACAATTGAACTGCTAATGGTTGCTTAAACATAGTGTTATATAACACACCTGAATATTTGCCTGAAAAAGCATTCCTCCTTAAATCTACTTTTCAGAATCTTTAATTTTCTTTAAGTCTCACTTAAATCACAGACCATCTCAAGCATGACTCATTTTTTGACTTCCCCAATTGTGAAGGTCATCTCTTTACTCAAATTTCAAATTATACTTACTTATATATGTTTTATGTCCTTCTGTAGAAAATGTAGAATGTAAATTCTTTGAAGGTTTTTCGTCTCTGCATTCCTAGGATTTAGAATAGTTTCTTGTACATGACATGTGACTAATAAATTGACATGAATTTGAATAGCAATGGTCATAGTATTCTACAATGGCCTTAACCCAAATGGGTTTTTCAAGAGTAGCCAGACTTGTTTGTTGCTAGTATTCAAGAATGTTGAGTGAATCAAATGTTTTCATGTGAGTCAATATAGATCTTCTGATAACCTTAATATTTCTTTCCTTTTGCGTATCAAATACAAAATGGGGTAGGAAATGGGGACCACTCCACCTAAGAGCCAAATTTCCAGTCCAATAGCACAAAGTTGACCATGTAAATTTATCATAACTGATAATAGCTTCCTCCACCCATTTTCAAAAAAAAATGATAGAAATTCAGTGAAGAAACTTCATCTATCAATTGAGCCAACTCATTTCTTCGCACATATCATTTAGATATTCATAACATACTCTAGTGATCATGTAACCTCTATATGAAGACTTACAGGAATAGAAACCAGGTCATCACCCAAAAGCAGTTCATTGAGAAGAGCTTAGAATAATGTGCCTTTAAGGGAGGAAAATAGATTCAAGGTTTACTTCTTTTGTGAGAAGATCTTTTTCTCTATTTCCTACTATTTCAGGGACATCTACAAAACAGCTCTAAGGCTGAGAGTACTATCATTTGGAAGAGACTGTGGTGTGAGTGTTTTAGGTGTACTTCCTACCTAAAAACAGTTGAGAATGGAGCTTGAATTTTAATGGAACATTTGGAAAGGAAAGCCATTTTAGCTAAGCCTGGAGGCAGAAGGCCTTAAGCAGAAATGAGAGAAAGTGATTCCAAAGACTTCGGAGCCCTCAGTACCATCAAGATTGATGTGGAACACTTTGTGCTGCATAGGAAAGTAGTCTGTGCAGAGAAATATTGCTTTGTGATAGGATTTTCAGTCTCTACACAATATAAACCAATATAGGAATGAAAAAAATGACTAGATAATTAGATTTTTCTAACACAATTTCTACCAATCATGGGCTGGTAAGTTTACCTCTAGGTTTTATCCTGGAAGGAAACTGCCCAAAGGGGCAACCTAAAAACCATACAAAATTTACCCAACTCTTAAATTTTAGGAAATTTTTTAGACCAAAAATCTATCTCTGCAACCGGAGCCTTAGAGGCCAGATGTAATTCATTTTCCTTCCCCTTCCTCTCTTCTTTATTTTTTTATAAATGAAGAACTTCCAAAGAGATTAAGTGACTTGCCCACTGTCTCAGAAGTAGTAAGTAATTGAGCTGGAAATCATACCTAGATCTTCTTATTCTAAAACCATTTTATTGTGCTGCTCCTGGTTCTGTCTTTTAAAATCAAGTAATCCAAGTTTATTTCTCCTTCTATGTGGCTTCTCTTAAATACTCAAAAACACCCTCTCTTTTCTTCTCTTCCCCAAACTTATATTGATGTACAAATAAACTAGGACAAAACAAAATCATTAAATTTGTTGGTTTATATAATAAATCTTTTTTTATAATTTTTAACTATCTTTTAATCTGAAATATTAAAAGAGGACTCCATGTGATGCAATTGGTAGTTTTATATGTTTGTATTTAGGCACATAAAATTTTGACACATATTAGTGAATTCTTTATCACAAAGTCATAATTTTAACATGTTATATATTAAGCATATCTTCAATAGTCTATTTTTCCAAATCTAGCCTTGATTCTATACTAAATTTTTCAGCAGAATTTAAATCAGGTAAATTTCTAATCTATTGAAGCATGAATATCTTAATCTCTTGAAGATCTTTCATTATCTGTGGCCTGGTTCCATCAAAATTATGTTGCAGTCTTCCATTTCTATTTAAGAATACCTATAGCTCTGGAGGAAAAATTCATTCTTAGTGTGCCAATACATTTATCAGACTTCATCATTTCTTCAATAGAATTAAGACTTCTATGCTCACTAGAAGTCAAAAATCTACAAAATTTTTCTGATGTAAATGTTTTACTGTCTAATGAAGATGTCCAAAACTGATAGGTTCATCCTAGATTTCTTCTGAAAGTTTTGATATATCCTTGAATTAAAAAGGACAAGAAAGGCAGCAAAAATTGCTTTTTCTAGTCTTCTATAGTCTTGGTATTGTCTTGCCAATGACAAGACTTTTTTCATTCTCATAATGATGAACTTTAAAAAAAATTGGATTTGTTGTTCACACTTCAAAAATTTTTGCTGCATAGTAGAGGAATCCCTATCAGCCTCTCCAGCTTCCAAGTGCCTCTAAAATTCTTTGATGGTTTTAGGTGATGAATTATACTGTTTTACAGCAATAGTTTGTCAGTTCTGAAAGTTGTTTTTCTTTTTCAACTGAATTTTCCATCAATGTCTTTGATGTGATTGATGCAGTTTCTTGGTTTTTGAATAATCCACAAAATGCTTGACTATCTCACACCAACAGTCACTGCACAAGTGTATTCTTTAAGAGTTATAACTTGGCACATTTATTGGAGTAATTCCCATTTGTTAATAATGGTCACTTAATTGGAGGCTTCCATGTAAGTTGATAAGGAATATAACTTCTAATTGAATCCATTCATTCTATCAGATGCTAATCCACCATATTTGCAATCCTTGAGTTCATAATTCTATTTTTTTTGACAAAGTTAACAAGGAAGGTTTTGTCAAATAGTTTGCTGAGATTTAAAGTATTATTCATCTACAACATTTCCTTAATCTGCTGGTATAACAATGTTGTGCAAAAAAGAAATTATATTAGTCTATTACAGCTCCTTCTTGATGAAGCTATAATGGCTTTTAATGATTATCAATGCCCTTTTTAAAAAATCTCATAAACTATACACTTAATAATGTTTCCTATTTCTTCAAAGTTAAGATTTGATATAGGCCAAGAAAATAATAGAGCTGGAATTTGAACTCAGGATCTTCAAGAGCATGGCTCTTAATTCTATATTTCAACTGTTGAGAGAATAAGTAATGTTAGAGTTAAAACTACTTTCCTAACTCTTCTATATTCAGTACACAAAAACAGACATAACATCATCTCCCTCTTTAATGGCTGTTCAAGACACATTATGAGGTCAGCTACTCTTATCTCCCTGACTCTAGGCAGAACTGCACCTGTAGCAGTCTGAAAACATGCATATTTATCACATATACCTCATTTTTAAAAACTAATCTAAACAGTTACTGATTGAACTCAAAACCTGAGAGCAAAACAGGCTGTTTTGCATTTGGGAAATTTCAGATTTCTTTTAATAATCCTAAGCATTTCCCTAAAATAAAGACTCATCTTTTAAATACCAATATTCTTCTTGCAGTGTTGTATGATTTTAAAACATTAAACATTAACATCTCTAATGATTTAAAACTAAATATCCCCCAGAGAGCAATGAAAAAGTAGATAGTGGGTTTGAGTAAGGTATACCATATCACAAATTAAAAGTAATATTAATGTTGGGAGGGGGAGCTGGTCACGTGACAAAAGTAAGAGAAATGGAATCTTCTCATTGTCAGGAGATCTCAAGGCCTGACCCCTTTTCCCCCAGCAAGTTGGGCAGACCCCCTGTTATAGAAGGGCATACCCAAGAATGGATGAGTTGTGATATTAGAGAGAATAATCACAATGATGAGATCATAAATTCATTTGAGTAATGATTTAAAGTAAATTTAAATAAAGTCTCTATCCCCAAGGTCACTTTTAAGCATATGAAAAACTACTTCAAGAATAGAAAAACCAGAGCCCTAACTAGAAATTTCATCATTTAGGGGAGGGGAAAGGGGAAGAAGTGAGGGGAAGGGAGGGGAGGGAAGGAAAGAAGGAACAAGTCTGGTCCAGCTAGGCAGTTCCAATTGGGTTCCCACTGGGACACTTACTTTCTCCTCCAGAGCCATCAGGGTTTACTGGCAAGATATAGATCAAAATGACTAGAAATGGCAGCACCTAGGGATTAGAAGTAGAGAAGTCACCTAATGCGTAATTTCCAAGGAACAGAATTACATCCTAAAACAGTAAAAGATTTCTGAAGGACTACTGTATTGAGGAAGAAATATAAAAAGGGACTATAGTTTGCTGGGGGTAAGGGAGTAAGGGAAGAAGAATGTCCTAAAAATGTTATGGCACACTAACCTTAGTCATCCCATCCTAGAAGAAATTTTGTTCTGTGAAGAACAAGTCACTCACAAACCACCACCACTATCACAATAATAATAATACTAACATTAATAATAATAATAGCCACATATCTACAAAATAACTTAATATGGGTTTTATTTTTCATGGAGGACTTTTGGATAATGAATTGGAAATTGTGTCAATTATTCATGTTTCAAATTCTTCAGAAAGATCATCTGTAATAGGCAAAAGCACCCTGAAATTATGAGTAAGATAAATTTAGAATCAAGTCCCCACTATATTACTTTTTAGCTTGTGGCCTTGGAGGAATCACTTAATTTTTCTGTAACTCAGTTTCATTATCTATAAAATAATTATATAAATACTTATACATAATATATACTCAATATATATTTACTGAATTGAATCCTTCAGGGATTTGTTCTTATTGTACTTTAACAAAACAAAGTGCAAATATTTCTTATTATTATTGTGTAATTTATTGTGCAATTACTATTTTTATAAAATTGCAGAAGCTTTTGAATGTACTACCTCATTTAATTTACATAATAGCCTTATGAGGTGAAGAAGAGCAAACATTATTGCCCCCACTTTATGAATGAGTCAACTGAGGATGAGGGAGATTAAGTAACTTTGATTATTATATATCAAGTAAATTAAAAGAATCAGGATTTGAACTTTTATGCTTCCATACATGTGAGCTTTCATTACTGAGGTCAGAGTACATCGAATTATTCAATAAATGTAATAAATTACAAATGTATGTGCCAATTCTAATATCATCGCCAAAGTGGACAAAAGGCAAGAGAGGAAAGAGAGGGGAATGAGAAAAGAGAATAAAAGAAAAAAGGGAAAAGGAGAGTGGAAGAGAGAAGAGACAGAGGCAAGAGAGTGAAGGGAACATAAGGGGAACATTAACACTTATCAAAACACTGACAAGCAGCTTTCCCTCCACTAAAACTGTTCTTTAAGAGGTTTAAACTAGGGAGGAGAAAGCACATTTTTTTTTTCTTTTTAAAGGGCAAGCTATCAAAATTTGTCATAGTGTTTTAATTTCTACCTAAATATAGACATTCTAGAAATCCTCTCTTCTCATTTTCAATAGAAAGGAATCTTAATTGGCTTCTCTGGAAAGCAAGGTGACATTCAAGGTGGGAAAAGTCAAGGTTTCGTGGGGTGACATTGCCATCTGGTGGTCATTAGATAAAGATGCCATTTAAAGATATCTAAATCGCCTGGAGGGAACTAGAAAAAGAAAAAGGAAAAAAAAAAAAAAAAAAGACCTTGGACAAGTAATTTAACCCCTCTGAGTCTCAATTTATCCAGCTTAAAAGTTTGAGAGAATACTTACACCACTAACCTCAGGGGGTTACTGTGAGGATCAAATGAAATAAATACATGTAAAGTATTCTGTAGATATTAAAGCACTATATAAGTGTAAGATACAATTACTTCAATTCACAATCATAGGCATATATTATATTACTCTCCATATTATCCCCACATAAATTAAGTCAAATGTCAAATCTGAGCCATGAGTCAGTCACAAGGGCATCTAAATAATGAAAGAATGAGAAAATTAGGCTTCTATATCAAGAATAGTTGTTAATTACATATTTTATTAGATTTTAAATCCCTGAGATCTAATCAAATAAATTTTAAACTAAAATAAAATTTTTAAAATGTTAAAATAATTAAAAGGGCAGAAAATAAGTCTTATTCACCTTGAATCTCTTAGAAAAAAAGAATAAATATTTGTTGAAATAAAATTCCCAAAACATCTATTCACCCCTTTTAATCATGAAAGATTTTATTAGAGGAGATAGAATTTTGGGACACAGGTGAGAACAGTCGGTAAAAATGACTAGAAAAACAAACCACAAAAGAAGCAGTAAATTAAAAGATCCCTGGCTCTGATCAAAGCAACTGGATCTGATTCCCAATTCTGCAGTTTTCTAGCTGTACAACATTGTACAATTAATTTCCTGTCTTTGAACTCCAACTTCCTTATCTGTAAAAATGGAAGGATTGTACTAGAAAATCTCTGAAATAATAACTCTAAATCAGTTAGATGATAATTCATATAAATCCTATGATTCTAAATAATCATATGCTGCACTACTTCAAAAGCAGCTAGGTGGCACAAAGGATAGAGCACTAAACCTGGATTTCAAAAGATCCAAATTCAAATATGGCCCAGACACTTATCTAGGAAATCCTGGGCAAACCATTTAACCTGTTTGCTTCAGTTTCTTCATCTATAAATGGGGATAATAATAACAATAATTTCCCAAGGTTGTTGAGGTGATTCTATTTGATAGTCTATCTAAACAGAAGTTTATAATGACATGAAACATAAATATTAAAACAAATTCAAAATACTTGGGAAAATAGAAAAACATATAAGGTGTTTCCTAGCAAAATCAAATGATCTGGAAAATAAATCAAGAAGAGATCTTTAAGAATCATTGTACTCAATGAAAATTATGACCAAAAAAACAAAGAGCCTATACTCATTTTTAAGAAATCACAAAACCACCTAGGTTTCTTAGAAATGGACAGAAAAATAAAAATAGAAAGAATCTTCCAGTTAGCTCCTGAAAGAAATCCCAAAATGAAAAGTCTCAAGAATATTACAGCCGAAAAGAACCACAGTCAACAGCTTCCAACCTCTGGCCTTCCATAGAAACTTTAAAATAGAAACACAGGGAATAGGAGAAAGGTAAAAGAACAAATATGAGCAAGCATAAGGAACTGAAAAAGATAACCCTCCCAACTCTATCATTTTTGGAGGTATTAGAATAAATCTAATAAGACAGAGGGCTCTGGAATGTTTTTTCTTTTTTCTTTTTTTTTTTTTTTTTAATGTTTTTCATGACCATAGCAATAAAGGAAAGGAGGGTAAAAGGACTACCCTACTACATCATGGAGAAAAGTGAGTGGAATTGTGGAAAAAATTGTCACATAATTAGAATATACAAATAGATTTTATAAATAAAAAAGGAGGCTAAGAGGACTGGAGGACATCTCATTCTCATCTAAACTGATCAGAAGAGAATAATACACATACACACACACATACACACACACACACACACACACACACACACACACAATTGAGCACAGAATTTCATTTCCTGAAAAATAGAAGGAAAGGGGAAAAGGAGAAGAAAGGAAATAAGATGGAAAGTAGAGTAAAGGAAAAATTGGTATTAAATGAAACAAATTCTAACTAAGGTGGAAGAATCATGGGGAAAAGTTTTGGGGTTTGTTTTTTTCTTAAAATAAGACAAAAACCTGTGTTTGGACTGTGGGTAAGTAGAGTCATAAAGGAGCAAAAGCAAATTACCACAAATGGGTGGTCAAAAAATAAACCACAAAAACATTCAATGATTTCATTAAAGATAATGATACAAATGAAACAATATTTTTGTGTAAGTTTTAAGAATACAGCCAAATATCCTTTGATCCAGCAGTGTTATTCCTGGGTTTATATCCCAAAGAGATCTTTAAAAAGGGAAAGGGACCCTCGTGTGCAAAAATGTTTGTGGCAGTCTTTTCATAGTGGCCAGAAACTGGAAATTGAGTGGATGTTCATCAATTGGAGAATGGCTGAATAAGTTATGGTATATGATGTTATGGAATACTGTTGTTCGGTAAGAAATGATAAGCAAGATGATTTTAGAGAGGTCTGGGGAGACTTACATGAATTGAAGCTAAGTGAAATGAGCAGAACCAGGAGATCATTGTACACTTCAACAACAATACTATGTGATGATCAAATCTGATTGAAGTGGCTCTCTTCAAAAGTGAGTTGATCCAAGTCAGTTTAAATTGTTAAGTAATGAAGAGAAACAGTTACAAGCCAGCAAAAGAATTATGGGAAATGAGTGTGGGCCACAACATAGTATTTCTACTCTATCTATTACTGTTTGCTTGTATTTTTATTTTCTTTCTCAGGTTATTTCTAAATTTGAATTTTCTTGTGCAGCAAGATAATTAAATATGTATACATATATTGTATTTAACATGTACTTTAACATATTTAACATGAATTGGACTGCCTGCCATCTAGAGAAAGGGGTGGGGAGAAGGAGAAGAAAAATTGGAACAGAAGATTTCTCAAGGGTCAGTGATGAAAAATTACCATGCATATGTTTTGTAAATTAAAAGCTATAATAAAAAAGAATACAGCCAAAATATTGTCCCAAAGAGAAAACATATTTCTAAACAATTTAATCAATGAAAGAGCAAATTAATGAACTTCATATGAAACTTTAAAAAATAGAAAACAGCAAATTTGAAACCTCCAACTAGACACCAAAATAGAAATCTTAAAAATTAAAGAGGAAATTAACAAGAAAAGAAAAGCAAAAACAAGCAGTGAATAGATAAATTTAAAAATAAACTAGACAGACCATTAGCTAATTTGATATTTTAAAAGGAAAAAACAAATTACCAATATCAAACAGAAAAAAGATAAATTCATAATCAATGAAAAAGAAATAAAAGAAACTTATTAGAAATTATTTCATTGAATTATTTGCCCATGAAACTAAATCTAAATTAAAATAATGAATATTTTTAAAACTCTAGATGAGAAAATAGAGAAAATAAATAATTCAATCTCAGGAAATTTCTGGGCTCCCCTAAGCCCAGAAAAAAAATAATAAACCATAATTTCTCTACCCTGACAAAAACAAAAAATATAGAACCAGAGAGATTTATAAGTAAATTTTTATCAAATATTTAAAGAATAATTAATTCCTATACTACAAAAGCTATTTGAAAAAAATCTGAAAAGGGCATTCTACCAAATTCCTCCTATGACACAGATGTGGTATTCATATATAGAATAGAGAAAGAAAAAGTATATACTATATCCTTAAAGAATAGCAATGAAAAAAAATTTAAATAAAATAGTAACAGGGGAACTATAGCAACATATAACAAAAATTATGTAGCATAACCAGATTGGATTTATACCAGGCATGCAAGAGTGGTTCAGCATTAGGAAAATTATCAGCTAATTGACAATATTAATAAAAAGAATAATAATAGCTACATTACTATATCAATTGAAGGAGAAAAGGTTTTTTAAAAAATATAATATCCATTACTATTTAAAAAAAAAACTTGAGAAGCATAAGGATAAATGGATATTTCCTTAATATGATATGCATTGTATTTATAAAAACAAAGATCAAGCATTATATGTAATGGGGATAAACTAAAAGGCTTCCCAATAAGAGCAGGAATAAAGCAAGTTTGTCCATTATCATTATTGCTAATTGATGTAATTCTAGAAATAGTAGCTGCTATAGTGATAAGACAAGAAAAACAAACTGAGGGGAAAAGCATAGGCTAAAAAAAGAGAAAGAAATATAATGTTCACTTAAGAACTTAAGATTAGGGGCAGCTAGGTGGTGCAGTGGATAAAGCACCAGCCCTGAAGTCAGGAGGACCCAAGTTCAAATCTGGTCTCAGACACTGTCTAGCTGTGTGACCCTGGGCAAGTCACTTAACCCCAATTGCCTCAGCAAAAAAAAAAAAAAAAAAAAGAACTTAAGATTATTTTGTGATTATGTATAGAATACAATACTGTCAAATCAAAGTATATTTTTCATCATGTACTGAGAAATATACCAATTCTGTTAATGTAATCCAGATAAGATCTGAGGATAAAGTATAGTGGGACTTATCCCTTGCCTGTTCTCAAAAGCCATGTCCCTCTTAGTACAGCCCAAGATTCCATCAGCTGCCACATTATGCTGCTGCCTCATATTGAAATTGTATTTCACCAAAACCCCACTTTTTTTCCAGAACAAGTATTGTTTATCTGTGCCCTTCCCCCAAATCTGGTACTTGGGGATGTTGATTCTTTTTGTCTACATGTAAGACTTTACATTTCATTTCATAATATATAATTTAGTCTAATATCTGTTCAGATCCATTTGGATCCTGTCATCCAATGTGTTAGGTGTTCATACCAGCTTTATGTCATCTATAAATATGAGTGTGCCTAATCATATGCCACTGATAAAAATGTTGAGCCACACAAGCCCAAGGATGCACTCCTACCACTGTGAGTTCAGCCTCCAAGCCATTCTAAAGTCATCTGAATGCATCCATTATCATCTATTCAATATCTCTCCATCTTCTTCTTAACGAATAAGAGATTGTCTCAAAAACTTGCCTACAATCAAGATAAACTATGTCCATAACATTCCCCCCAAATCAATAATCCTATCTTTTAAAAAATCACATTGGTCAACCCAACATGTATTAAGAGTTTATTGTGTTAAGTTCTGGAAATACATATGAAACCAAAAGAAACACAATCCCTCTACTCAAGACACTTGACTTTTTATAAGGAGAAGTAAGACATAAAAAAAAACTGAATTATGGGAAAGAAAAAGATATGAGCATGGTGAAGAAAGTATGGAGAGGCAAGATTAGAATCTGGAGAAAAATAACGTCTTTCCTTAAAAGGAAAATTTTATCTTCTTGCTTTCATTTATATTCCCAGAATGTAGCATAGTCCCAGATACATAAAAAGAAGTTAATAAATACTTCAAGTAACCCTGGGCAGGGAATCACAAGCTTTTGCTATTCTTCTTTCTCTATCTTTGGTGGATGGTTTCTCATCTGACAGTTTCAGTGGTTCTGCTATGTAATTCTTGGGAGGACAAAAAACTTCCTCCTCAAAACTTGTAGGTCTCTCTTCTTTAGAAAGAACATCAGTTTTGCTTTTAAACTCTACTTTGATCGAGTTACCCTGGATTCCTTGCTGTTCCATGAAAAAAAATTACTCCATCTCTCAGCTCTCATTTATTTTGGCTTTGCCCCATGTCTGGCGTGAGCTGTCTCCTCAGCTCTGACTACTTATCCCCTGGATTTCTTAAGTCCCCATTAAAATTCTATCTTTCCCAATCTGTCAATTCCAGTGCCTTCCTTTTGTTAATTATTTCCCGTTTATCCTATATGTAGCTTTTATATATATATATATATCTGTTTGCATGTTGATTCCATCAGGTTATTAACTCTTTGAAGATGGGGACCATCTTTTGCCACTTTTTGTTTCTCTAGAGCTTAGCACAATACCTGGCACATAGTAAGCACTTCATAAATGTTGACTGATTAGTTGTGGAGGTGCCCTTTTTCTTCTCTTTCTCCCCTAATATTCTTCTTTATCACACAGTCATAGGTCAAGCAAGTCTCCTTTCCTCACCTCAAATACTCTTTTGTTCCTTCTCTTTGCCTTAGAAATCATTCATCTTACCCAACAATTAGAAATATGAAAAGGATATTAGTCAATTCTCTTCACCTACTTCTCCACGAAAGGACCAACTTATACTTCAGGCAGAAACACCATTCACTTGACTGAGCATAAGTACAAATATTGTATGTTTGCTGAAAATACATACATACATATAGTCACTGAACAATTTCCTTGCTATATAAATGGTTGAGATTTTTCCCCCTTATTTCTTAAAACTATTTTATACCCACGCACCTGGTTAAAAAATTTTATATCCGTTTAATAATTTTTAAAAGTTATAAATTTTTAGATCCATTTAATCAATTTACATAATCTATTACTAGGCACAATAGAGAACTAAATATGGAATCAGAAAGACTCATCTTCTTGAATTCATCTGGCCTCAGATACTTACTAGCTGAAGAAAGTTTCTTAACATTGTTTTTCTCAGTTTCCTCATCTGTACAATGTGCTATAGAAGGAAATGGCAAACCACTCCAATATCTTTGCCAAGAAAATCCTAGGTGGGATCACAAAGAGACAGACATAAATATTGCTGAAAAATATTTGTACCATGTACCTTTTCTTTTCTTTCCATACCTGGTCAATCACCTTTGTCTTACCTGTTGAGAATCTATCTTTTCAAATTCCATTCTTCTGTATTCATTTATTTTATGTCTTCCTCATTATATTTGATATTTCTTCTTTTATAATCTAGAAAAAGAATTTGTACTAGTATCTAGACATAAGGTTTTTTCTTCAAAGTTTCTTCAATTTCTTCCAAATTTTGAAAATTATCTCCTAAAATTCAACATCTAACTTATTTCACTAGTTTAAACTCCTGTAAGTCATCTCCATGATTCCATTCTTATTATTTTTAGACTCAAGTCCTCTCTTTTCTTGTTCTTTCTCCTACAATATTTGTTAAGAAAAGAACACTGGTGAGTTTCTATCTCAAAAAGATCATTAAAGAGGGGAAAGGACTCACATACAAAAATGTTTGTAACAGCTCTTTTTGTAGTAGCAAGGAACTGGAAATTAAGTGGATGCCTGTCATTGGGAGAATGGCTAAATAAGTTATGATATATGAATGTAATAGAGGATTATTTTTCTATAAAAATGATGAGTAGGCTGATTTCAGAAATGCCTGGAAAGACTTACATGAACTGATGCTGAGTGAAGTGAGCAGAACCAAGAGAACATTGTACACAATAGCAGCAAGATTATATAAAAATCAATTATGATGGACACCTTGTGTGGTAAAGGTCAAGATAATTCCAATAGATTTGGGATGGAAAATGCCATCAGCATCCAGAGAGAGAATCTAGAGACTGAATGTGTATCAAAGAGTAATATTTTCACCTCTTTTGTTTATTTGTTTGCTTTTTCTTTCTTGTGTTTTTTTCTCTTTTGGTCTGATTTTTCTTGCACAACAAATATGTCTTCATATTTGGCTCAGTTTAAAAAGATTGCACATGCTTAATCTATATCAGTTTGCTTGCTGTCTTGGGGAAGTGAGAGATAAGAGAGGGAGGAAGAAAATTTTGAACACAAATCTTACAGGAATGAAAGTTGAAAACTATCTTTACATGTATTAGGTAAAATAAAATACTATTGAGGAAAAAAAAATTTTTTAAAAAGGAAAGAATCCTAAACAAAGTGGCCAAATGACCTGGATTCTCAGATTTCCTAATCTATATAGTACAGATAGCATTCTACTGACAATCACAATTACAATGAGTAATGTGATAATACAGGTCATAGGATCATAGAACCAGAGCTAGCCAGAACCTCAGAGGCAATTTTCTACAGACCCTGGTGAAAATGCTGTTAAAACTATGAAATTGTATAGAAATCTAAGGTTAACTGGAAATACAGATTTAAGTTAGTAATAATAACCATAATAATTCACATTATTTTATTATGTTATTTTAATGCTTTTCAAGCCCTTTCCTAGCCACAAAATTACCAAACTATTTATAAATATAAAAAACAGACATGCAGATTTAGGTTAGTAATAATAATACCTCATAATTTTTTTTAAATTTTTATTTAATAATTACTTTATATTGACAGAATCCATGCCAGGGTAATTTTTTTACAACATTATCCCTTGCACTCTTTCTGTTCCGATTTTTCCCCTCCCTCCCTCCACCCCCTTCCCTAGATGGCAAGCAGTCCTATATATGTTGGGTATGTTGCAGTATATCCTAGATACAATATATGTTTGCAGAACCGAACAGTTCTCTTGTTGCACAGGGAGAATTGGATTCAGAAGGTATAAATAACCCGGGAAGAAAAACAAAAATGCAGATAGTTCACATTCGTTTCCCAGTGTTCTTTCTTTGGGTGTAGCTGCTTTTGTCCGTCATTTATCAATTGAAACTCAGGTCTCTTTGTCAAAGAAATCCACTTCCATCAAAATATGTCCTCATACAATATCGTTGTCGAAGTGTATAATGATCTCCTGGTTCTGCTCATTTCACTTAGCATCAGTTCATGTAAGTCTCGCCAGTCCTCTCTGTATTCATCCTGCTGGTCATTTCTTACAGAACAATAATATTCCATAACATTCATATACCACAATTTACCCAGCCATTCTCCAATTGATGGGCATCCATTCATTTTCCAGTTTCTAGCCACTACAAATAGGGCTGCTACAAACATTTTGGCACATACAGATCCCTTTCCCTTCTTTAGTATTTCTTTGGGATATAAGCCCAATAGAAACACTGCTGGGTCAAAGGGTATGCACAATTTGATAACTTTTTGGGCATAATTCCAGATTGCTCTCCAGAATGGTTGGATTCGTTCACAACTCCACCAACAATGCATTAGTGTCCCAGTTTTCCCGCATCCCCTCCAATATTCATCATTATTTTTTCCTGTCATCTTAGCCAATCTGACAGGTGTGTAGTAATACCTCATAATTTTAAGGTTTCCTGAACTCTTTTCTAATCATAATCTTGGGAGGCATTTAGTGAAAGTTTTATCAACTCAATTTTATAAATGAAGAAATTGAAACTTAAAAAAGGGGAATGACTTATCTACCATAATTCCAGGTCTCAGTGCTTTTCCTGCTTTGCTATAACATGCCACTGCTCCATTTTGTCTGCATTTTTCCTTGTGTAACTTAAAATCATAGAACTTGACAGCTAGAAAGTGGCTTTAGGAAATATAATAGGGAGGGTGCTTAGAGTAAAACTGTCTAATTTTTCATGAGGGAACAGTGGAATACTTTATTTATTTGGCTATAAAGGTTATATTTTACCTTTTATATAATAGGAAGCTAATGACAGCTTTTGACTAGAAGAGTAACATGGTCATATACAGACAGAGGAAGGCAAAGATGTAGCATAGAACCACTGGCTTTTTGCCCAAGGGTTTTGAGTTCAAATCTTATCCTTGTGCTTTGCTTTGTATCTGATCTGAGGAAATCGCTTGCCTGAGTATCAGATTCTCAATCTGTAAAATGACAGGCTTGAAATAGATGATTTTCAATATCCTTTTCAGCTTGAAAAATATTTTAGCATGATTAATTGGAGATGGAACAATTAAGAAACAAAGAGGAAAAATCAGAGGCTATTGAAGACACTATAAAAAAGACACTGTATCTGAAGTCAGAAAAGATTGAAGTTCCAATTCCAGTTCTGACACTTATTGTGTAAGTCTGGGCAACTCATTTAACTTCTCTGAATCTTGGGATTATAAAATGGGGGTGAGACTTACAATATAATTTAGATTGTTGTGAGGAAAGTTATAGTCAGATCTCAATTTATAAATGAGTTATTATTATTACAATTGTCAAAGTAAGAGATTTTAAAGACTTGAACTAGGGTAGCAATTATGTCAATAGAAAGAATTAATTGAAATTGTTAATAAGCATACAAAATTTCTGAGCAGCTAGGTAATGTAGTGGATAAAGTGCCTAACCTGAAATAAGGAAAACTCATCTTCCTGAGTTCAAATGTGTGACTTTAGGCAAGTAACTGAACCATTTGCCTCAGTTCCTCTTCTTTAAAATTAGCTGGAGAAAGAAATGGCAATCTACTTTGCAAAGAAAACCCCAAAACTCACAAAGAATTGGATATGACCAAAATGATTGACCAAATACCAAATTTATCTAAGGCAAGCATTCTTTCCATTTAGGGAAAATCTTTTTGTCTTGTTCTGTTTTTTTTCTTTAATGAACAATAAGACTTTTGTTGGGCTGAATCCTGCTAAATAAAGAGGATTAAATCCCATTTAAAAATAAAAGACACCAGCATATTAAAAAGACAACCACAAGATATTCTGAGTTGCATGATAAAGACAACAATATATATACCATGAATAGAGAATATTCTTGAATAATAGTTCTCAAGTTAATGGGGAAATGTTTGATATCAGGGCTCATCTATAGGTTAGTGGCAAAATACCAAACCTAAGCTTAAGCTGAAAATAATTATTACTATTTGATCTGAGGTTATAAAAGAGTAAGGAAAGAAAAGAGAAAGGAATGCACTAAGTCAATGTTATTGACTTACACTCTAAAAGAAATGTCAGGACTATTATTTGGATGTCAAAATAGCTCCAGGAAGAGTACATGCCATTTTGATCATTTGAAACCAAATACCTGCTTTCTTTGAGATGGAGCTTTCAGATATACAGTGTCCTTAAATACCATTGTGATACATTAAGCAGGTCACATTTCTCTTTCAAAGGTTATACCATATTAAATTATATGCAGTTTCAAAAAGAACAAGAAGTTGTCCTTCTTTGAATCTACTATTCTTAAAAGCATCTTTTGACTAATGTTTATTTATAGCCCAAGGAGATTTAGGAAAAGGAAAGCTCCTTCAAATGGCAAGTAATAAGAATAACTAAGAATTCAAGTCTATTTTTATATGGCAAGTGACATTATTTTGGTAATGGAACCATATATGCACATAGCCACAAATAATGTGAACTATTTAAAATATTCAGTAGGAGATGTTACAGTTGTGGGATGGAGGGGGGAAAGACTAGAGACCCAGGTCCATACAGATGACAGTAGCAGGACTGAAAGAGAAAGAGAATGAGACAGAAACAAGTCAGAAAAGACAGACACAGAGAGAAAGAGACAGAGACAGAGAGACAAAGACAGATAGATACACTAGAGGTTCAATTAAATACATTAATAATGACACAAATATGTTGTGAGAATGTCGTCATTATTTATAAAGCTTATGGAAGGAGGCAAAATAATGAGCTATTATGACTGCAAACAGAAATCATTTGGAAGTTTTCATGGTCATAGAGTGCTATTTTTTTTTCAGTTCAAAGACTTGTTATTGTGCAATAGAGATTGTCATTTTTAAACAGCTGTCACTATCTCTATGTTAATCTTTAACAGAGGCAGACTAATATGGTGGATAAATTGCCAGTCTTGCAGTCTAGATGCCATGAATTTAAATCTTATACACTGATGCATAATATCTATGTGACCATGGGTGAGTTCTTGAACCTTTCATTGCTTCTGGATAATTCTCTAAGACTTTCAGTTAACTACTAGTTACTAATCTACATTAATAGAGGGAATATCCATGCTGGAAATTTCTACATTAATGAAGTCACAGGTTTAGGATGGTAGTGATGGTGGTGGTGGTGGTAGTGGTGGTGGTGGTGGTGGTAGTGATAGATAACAATAACAAGAAATTCATTTTGTCTTAAATGCCTAAACACTCTCCTTTAACCATTGAAGAAATTCAAGGTAATCAACAGAGACCTCAGAAAATTGTAGAATCTCAGAACTGAAAAGGACCTCAAAAGTTCTCTACTCCAACCTCTTTTTGAAGAAGGAAATATTCTGCATCAATCTTGAGAAGCAATCATTCAGCTTCTGTTTTAAATTTCCATTGATTCAGAGTCCACTATTTTCTTTTCCCTCCCCATCAATAGTATTTTGTTTTTTTTCCAATTAAACATGGTAAATATAGTTTTCATTACTTACTTTTGTAAGATTTTAATTTACATTTTTTCTCTCCATACCATCTTCCTCTTCCCCTCCCTAGAAACACAAGCTCCCTCAAATAGTTTTTATATGTACAATCATATTAAACATATGTCCATGTTATTCATGTCATGAAAAAAATCAGAAGAGAAAAACCATGAGAATGAAAAAATAAAAAAGTAAAAATATCATGTTTTTATCTGCTTTCAGACTCCATAGATTTTTCTCTGAATGTGGATAGCATTTTCCATAATGAGTCTTTTGAAATTGTCCAAGATCCTTGTATTACTGAGAAGAGCTAAACCTATCAAAGTTGATCATAGCTCAATGTCGCTGTTACTGTGTACAGTGTTCTCCTGATTCTCCTCACTTCATTCAGAATTAGTTCATATAAGTCTCTCCAGATTATCCTGAAATTTACCTGCTCATCATTTCTTACAGAACAATAGTATTCCATTACATTCATACACTACAATTTTGTTCAGTCATTCCTCAAATGATGGACATCCTCTCAATTTCCAGCTCTTTGACACCACAAAGAAAGCTCCTATAAATAATTTGGTCAGTGGATCCTTTTTCATTTTTTACCTCTTTAAGATACAAACATAAATTACAATGGCATTGCTGAAGCAAAGGGTATGCACAGTTTTATAGCCCTTTAGGCAGTTCCAAATTGCTTTCCCTAATGGTTGGATCAGCTCACAACTACACCAACAATACATTAGTGTTCCAATTTTCATACATCCTCTCCAGCATTTTCCTTTTCTGTCATATTAGCCACACAGATAGGTATGAAGTAGTATCTCAGAATTGTTTTAATCTGTAACCAATAGTGATTTAAGCAGTTTTTCATATGATCATATATGGTTTTTTATAGCCTTATCAAAAACTCCCTGCTCATACGCTTTGATCATATATCAATTGGAGAATGACTAGTATTCTTATAAATTTGACTCTGTTCTCTGTATATTTTAGAAATGAGGACTTTATCAAAAATACTGGTTCAAAAATTGTTTCCCATCTTTCTGCTTCTCTTCAATCTTTCATTGGCTTTGTGCAAAATTTTTTAATTTAGTGCAATCAAAAATTACCTATTTTATATTTCATAATGTCTTCTATCTCCTATTTGATCATAAATTCTTCCCTTCTCTATAGATCTGGCAGGGAAACTAGTCTTTGTTCTCTTAATTTGCTTTTAGTATCACCCTTTCTAGCTACATCATTCAACCATTTTAATCTTCTCTTGGTATATAGTATGAGATGTTGTACGTTATCTAGTTTCTGCCATACTATTTTCCAGTTTTTCCAGCAGTTTTTGTCAAATATTGCATTTTTGTCTTAAAAGCTGGAGTCTTTGGATTTATCAAGTGGTAGATTTTATAGTCATTGACTATTAATACATCACTCCATTTCTTAAACAGCACCAACTATTTTTGATTATTACCACTTTATAATATAGTTTTAGATCTGGTAGGGCTAATATTGCCCCTCTTCCTTACATTTATTTTTCGTTACTTCCCTTGATAGTCTTGACCTTTTGCTCTTTCTGATGAATTTTGTTATTATTTTTCCTACCTCCATAAAATATTTTTCTCATTTTATTGGTATAGCATTGAATAAATTAATTTAGATAGAATTGTTATTTTATTGTATTAGCTCAATCTACTCATGAGCAATTGACATTTTTCCAATTATTTAGATCTGACTTTATTTGTGTGAAAGGTGTTTTGTAATTGTATACATATTGTTCCTGAGTTTGTCTAAGCAGGTAAACTCCCAAATATTTTATATTGTCTACATTTATTGAATACACTACTTTCTGAGACAGTCCAGTTTTACTTTCAATTGCTAAAATTGTCTTTTAAAAATGTTTTTCTTTACATTAATATAATAACAGAATCCTAACTATCCTCACTTTACAGTAATACCTTAACTAAATAAAAAATATATTGCTTAATTGAATCATTCAGAATTTAATTTGAATAGGGCCAGAACACCTCCTTGAATCACAGGCTAATCACTAAATAACTTGTATTAAAGAAAAAAACTGTCTCAGACCCAAAGGTAAAGATGACTGAGTGTCTGAATTCAAAAGGTTGGAGCAAACATAGCATTTCCAGTGCTCCTTTAAGAGGCAAATGGAAGGCTGAACTATGGTAGAGGAGACAAGAAGCAGACTCATTATATCTACAGATGTTTTGGAGCACAAAATCAAGGTTGAGGGAAATTCCAAGAAAAGATTAATTCATTCCCAAACTCACCTCCAAAAGCCTAGTTACCACCTACACCATGACATAACCTTCTCTTTCATCACCCAAATGTTTCCAATAAACTAAAATTTGCTTCAACTACAAAAAACCAGACATTAACAAGAAAGAATTATAAACATAAGGTTAGGCAGAGTCCAACCTCTGCCTAAGTGTTAAGTATTGTCCCAAACCCTCCATTTAAAGGTTGCCAAGCCTCCACTTCTTAATTTTTATCAGCCTAAACTCCTTTGAATTGAACATCATCATGCTTCCCATTTAGGGTACCTTCTACTTTCTCTTCCTCCCTACTCTTCTCCATCTTTTCAATTTCCTTTTGTATTTAGCATAGTCTTAGAACATAATAGGCACTTAATAGCTATTGACTTACTGACTTAAAATTAAATCCTAACTCTTATACTTATGGCATGTGACCTGAGACAAATTATTTAAGTTTTTTGGGCTCCTGTTTCCTTATCTATAGAGTTCAGAATAAATGACCTATATCTAGGATCTTCTGATCTATGCTTTACCTAAGTGTAATTAGGAACACCAAAGAGCATTTGAACAGCTTTCTTGACTGATTCTGGCTGACCATACATGCTAACTCAACACTTAAGTACTCTTAAATTATGAAGTCCCTGGACTCTTCTGGCTGGTCATGTGAAATCCAATGTTAAAGATTGTTTTGGAGGAGATAAAACAGTACCCTAATTGGCTAGTTAGGAGGAAGAGCTGATGATTCAGAAGAATTTAAAAAGATGTAATCCTTGCTCACATCTCTTTTTTTCTCACAGGCAGAAAGCATAGCAACAGCCTTTAAGTCTCTTCCAGTCAGGGATGGCAGAAGAGCAACTTTCTTTTTCCTCACCCCAGCTCTCATGCAGCCATAAGGACATGGCTGCCTAAATATATATACAGTGCTACTATCAGGTTGAGATTAGATCTCAGAACCCTAGCTGCCTATTTTGTTATATGCCCTTTCCAAACATAGATTTCAAGAGGGACATATCTAGACTTGAAAGCAATCCTGTGAATTCAACAGGTATAGAAGTTCCCTGTTTGAAGGTGAATGACAATAGGATTTGCTATTTTAGAGAGAATACAGCTATCATGGAAGGAATCCAATCCCTGAACTGCATGGTAAGAAGACAGGAACTTTAAAAGAGACAGTGTAATGCTAAAGTGAAATGTTATAAAGTCTATTTAGCAGTTCCACATACTATTTCATGTACATGTTAAAGTCTCAATCTCACAACACAGTATAACAGCTGTTAGTAATACAATTTAAGTTTGTGTCAATGGACTGAGCATTACATAATTTATAAGTTGTTGAATAAATGTAAACTGATGAGAAGCTTAAGTATCTGTTCCCATCCTTGATTCATATTGCATATTGAATATCTTTCTATTCTCATACATACTTTGGGGAAACTCCAGAAAAAAGCCAAAAACCTGGTTTTAAGCAAAGCTTCCTTCAAGTGGAGTGGGGAATACAATGAGCCAAAGTGTGTAAGAAAATGATTTTGAAGTCTGATGTTATATGTGGGTTCAGGATTGAGAGGAATTCTTAGAGGGAGGAAGCCTAGAGCTCCACCTCCTGGGCTAAGCAGCAGTTGTTCTTAGTTGTCATTGTTTAGTGTTGAAAAGAATAGGACCAAGGACAGATCCCAGAGATAGACATATTTGAATTGACCCATCAATGACAGCTCTTGTACTACATATCCAATGAGTTCTAAAAGGACCTAATTTTACTATTATCTACTCAATATCTTTTTATCCTGTCTATAAGGGTAGCATAATAGATTTTAACAAATGTATAACTTAAATCCAAGTATACCATCTCTAAGATAGTCACTTGATCTGCTAACACTGTTGATCTGTCACTGCTTTGCTTTGCTGAAACTATGGTGGCTTTTAGTAATCTCTTTTCTTTTTTAAATGCTTATTAACCATCTCCTTTAAAATATATGGCCAGTTATGGGATAGTTCTTCTTTTTATCTCCTTTTCTCCCATTTGGCTAACTATAAGAGGTTAACCATTTCCATCCTAGGGAATATGAATAGTGATATAATAAGGTTGATAACTTGGAGAACTAGGGTTGATAAGGTAGAGAGGAAAGGGACATATGCACAAAGAATGATAGCTGCAAGAAGTGAAGAGAGAAATTTAGCTAACATATTTTGCCTTATCTTCCACCCAGAAAATAGCACCAAAATATTGGAGAATTGTGTAAACATTTACCTTAAATAGACAAAGAAACTAGAGATTTAATGGCTCTCCTAGGAAATCAAAACAGAATGCAGGAAAAAGAGGAGAAAGAGAAAGGAATGTCATCCACACTCCTCCTCTCCCAATTTGAGTGTCACAGAGCAGTTGATCAAGAGAAAACTTCCAGCAGATATCTGATACTTGGGAGATTAAATATTTCCAAATAAAATTTACTACAGTGATGTTATGAAACTTCCACAAAATAGCAACATACTTTCAAGTGAAAAATAAATTTATGTATACTTCAGAGGCACCACACAAATGTACCTGGAGGACTTAGGACCCACAATCCAAGAAAGTAAGAAAATCTCCAAAGTGTATATGAGCTCTTTATACCTCTGACAGATGGGTTACAAATATATTATAGAATTTTATTAGGAACTAAATTGAAGTTAATAGAGTACTTTCTATATCCTTTTTTGAAAAAAGATATTTTCCCATCTTCACTCCCACCTCTCCTATTCCTTCAGTACTTTACATATATAGTTCAAATAAACCTGATAATTCAGTCGCATGGAGAATAGAGTGCTGTTCTGTTAACATTATGGTTTTACTTATCTTAGATATTAATTTTTAACCTTTTAACCTTTTTATATTCCATCCTTCCAAGACTGAAGATAATCCCTGATGGAGAAAAGAGGAGTTAAATAATTTAATTTACTTCTTCCTTTGGTCATAAGTTTTCCTCCTAAACACCATAATCCCTACTTTGATCTTTTGCTTGCCCATAAAAAAGTTAAAAGAGCCTTTTTCTATCATTCTTAGCATTCATTATTGGCTTCAGATTGTTCTGAGCTTTAAGATGTATTTTCCTTACATAGAACTTACATTCTTTACAAGACTATGTCATTCTTTTATATTTATCTGCAGTAATCTGTCCTTGCTTTCATCTTCTATTTATAAGTTTATGATACAAACTGATCAATGAATTAATGGATGTGTTCATATTAGTTTACTGAAAAAAGATTGAAATTTTCTTCCTCACTATAAACATTTGTGCTTGTGCCTTTAGAATGTTTTTTGCAGGCAATCAGGATTAAATTATTTGCCCAGAGTCATACACACACATAGTAAGTGTCTGAGGCCAGATTTAAAATCAAGTCCTTCTGATTCCACAGTCAATGCTCAATTCACCATGCTGCCTAGATGGTCGATGCCTATAGAGTATCATCTTCAAAAGATCCCATCTTGGATTGGTTTAAAATTTCAAGAAATAAAATCCTACCTACTCTAAAATCTATGAAATTTTCTCTACAAGTCTATAATGTATGTCAGACTATGTCTCCTATTCTTCTTTATCAATAATATATATATGTAAATATATATAATCAATCATTGCCGCTTCCCAAAGTTCCCATGACTTCTATCACAGAAGTCTTTATTCATTCATAATAAGGATTCTCATTATTGTTTTTTCCATCATTTGAAAAATGAAATTGTTGCTTCCCAACTCTTCCTCTATTATGGCCTTCCAAGATTAAAAGTAGAACAGAAAAGCATAATTTTACTACATACTTCTTTCAGTCCACAAATCTCCCTATGGCTACCATAGCTTGAATTCCATTTTTTTTCCTTGAAACATAGGGCTTCATAATTAATAAGATACATTCTTCTCTCTCCCCACCTAATTAATGCTATATAATCCCTTTTCCCTATACTTTTATCCAAATGTCACTGAAATAGTAGTCCCCAATATTGACCTTTTATTGTTGACATTTATTATAAAAATCATTGTTATAAAAGAGACCTAACTCAGTTTCAATTGATCAATGATGGACAGAAGCAGCTACACCCAAAGAAAGAACACTGGGAAATGAATGTAAATTGTTTGCATTTATGTTTTTCTTTCTGGATTATTTCTGCCTTCTGAATCCAATTCTCCCTGTGTAACGAGAGAACTGTTTGGTTCTGCACACATATATTGTATCTAGGATATATTGCGACATACTTAACATATATAGAATTGCTTGCTATCTAAGGGAGGGGGTGGAGGGAGAAAGGGGAAAAATCGGAACAGAAATGAGTGCAAGGAATAATGTTGTAAAAAATTACCCTGGCGTGAGTTCTGTCAATAAAAAGTTAGTATAATAAAAAAAGGGAAAAAAATCATTGTTATCAGAGGTGGAGGTTGGTTCCTCTACACTTTCCCCATTAAAGCATTTTTAACTTACTAATTCGGGTAATATAGAGAAGTTTGGATGGGAAGGGGTACTACTTTCAGCCACAGAAGAAGTTGATAATAATGTTTCTGGGGGTTAATCCAAAAGGACTGATTGACTCAGTAAGTCCATTAAAAGAAGAGATATGTCTCTACCTTGAGACAAGCATTATAGGTAAAAAGATGTGATTCCAATGAAAGATAGAGGATAGTTGTTCTGTATCTCAATATAATGGCAACTCCATTTCAATTCCCCATGTGGAGTGTGGGCTTAAATGATAAGACTTGTACAGAGACATTCTGCCTTACCTTAGATTTTTTTGTCTATAGAAAACACTATGAGTTTCACAATACCTGCACTAGTGGCAGCATTTGTTAGAAGAATACACTTGGAGCAGCAGTAGCAAGGGAAGAGTGAACATCAAAGGGAGAGAAGCCACAAGAAAGAAAATTATCCAGCTTGGCCATTTCACAGGCAGACTGGTGCCAAGAGTCAATCAGACAATGCCAAACAAAGTGAAATGTAAAATGGCTAATTAGAAGCTTTTCAAGCTGTTCTATGTTTTGATAAAGCTTAAATACCAGCCTTCCAGCAGATTGTAACTGTAGTTTTAAACTACTGAATCATACTTAAGTCATTCTGTTAATTCATGTTGTGATTCTTCCAGGTACAACATTATTTTTTGTGTGAGAATAAGCAACTTGTCTTCTATATAATTCATATGTTCCTGCTATTCACATTGTTTCAGGGAAAAACTCTAGATTAATGTTAACAAAATTGTCTCCTAGAAGCCAAAGAATACAAGAACAGGGAGATTAGCTCCTTGAATTAGAAGTCAGATTCCCCTAGGAATAAGCCTGAAAGTCCTAGCCAAATAGTGCCTCTATACTTAGCTAATAACAACCCTATGATGTTTGCATATTGCTTTCTAAGTGGTAACAAAAGTTTATGAATATTCTTGTTACCTAAACATGTTCTATTCTGGTTTGGGATTTCTATGCTTTTAGAACATCAAAAAATAAACATAAAGAAGCAATTAACTTACTCCTCGTTAAGATGATGACTTAGAAGGTTTTAGAGGAACCAAACTCTCCCACATATACCACAGAAGTTTCTTCACACACACACACACACACACACACACACACACACACACACACGATGGCCAGAAAGAATTTCAAAGATTTCAGAGAAAGAATAGGTAAGAGCCTATGATTCTATATGGAAAAATCACCTCAAAAAGGATGGAATCTTTTGAGGTTAAAATTTTAGACACAAGCATACATGTTTACAATGAGAAAAAAAAAATAGAACCTTTCTTAAGCGACTAATATGAATATATCTACTAACTGACAAATTTAGAAATTTTCAACTTTATCTTTTAACATAAATGTTACAATTTTTTTCTCGAAGTGACATGTTTAAGTCATTGAGTTTTTCAAAAGCATCCAACAAATAATTTTGAAAGCCATAAGTCAGTATGAAAAGAATTAACAAAATCAGATTTGTGCTCGGTTAAAAACTTCAATTATCAACTTCAATAATCTTTTTAAACTTTGTCCTCCTGAGAGTCACCTTGCCTCTGCATGTAGTAATAAGCTTGTAATCGGAGGCCATGTCTTTGAAAACCTTTGAAAACAAATGACTGCCAAGAGTATGGCGTTTAATGAAGTAAATGATTTTGAAATTATCACAAAGCACATCTAACTCTGGTGATTTTTTTTCTGGCTAGAAGGGCCTCCTGATGGATAATGCAGTGGGTAAAAAGATATGTTAATTGCTACCACCTTTAACTTTTACTACATTTGTTATTGTCTGTACAGACTCAAATGAAATTTTTCCACTATAAATCTTCATTTATGAAAAAATCAGACTTTAAGATATATATATTTTTCTCTTATGTGCCCTTCCAAAAGGCAACAAAACAATAACTCCTTATATATGCTTCCTTCATAAACATAGTATACATAAAGTAATAGCTGTGTCACATTGGAAATATCAGTTGTTTCATCTAAATGAATTGCAAATTTTGGACTGCCCTTAAGCTGGTAATAAGCTGCTATAATTGATCATTAATAATTTCAAAAATTCTTTGGGAAAGAATATCATTTGATAAAGGAATTTTATAAGTTTCGTTCCCATACTTTTCTCCACGAACTATTTCTGACATTTTAATTGCAGCAGGTAACTGCTCCTATTGTGTAGTGCTTTTTAAAAGATTTCATCATTAAATAAGTTTTGTAAGACAAAATTAAATATTTTTCATTGACAGGAATGTGAGAGATACTGAAAAGTTGGATTTCCAGTGTTGCAAACTACAAAGTAGTGTGGGATAGTGAGTACTACTGACCAAGAGGTTTTCAGAATGTGAGAAGTTAATGAAGGTTAAGATTCCAGAGAACAATTAAATAATCAGTGGAAACCTTGAGAGAAACAAGAAACTAGAGAACTAGGAAGGCACAGGTGATTTCAGCCAATCAGATAGAGTGTTGTGGTTTTGAGAAAATCACAAATTTAAGATCATAGCTTGGGGTCAATGACCTGACTTGACCAAATCACTATTGTGCCTGCTTCATAGGCTAATTGAATATTAAACAACAGACTCTGTAGGAGTTTTCTGCCATTTTTGAACATAGAATTTTGATGAGGGAAGTGGAACATGTTTGTACATATTTAGTGGGAAACATGTAGTGGGTGTATCAGAAAGATTGTAACCCAGAAGAGAATGGACCAATCCAGCTTCTGAAGAGAGGCATTGTTCCAAACTAACAAGTATAAAGCTTCTCCTGCTTTTGTGCTCCAGGCTCCCATAGTGGACCTGCTTCTAGCCAGAAACATTAAGACGATTCCTTAAAATTCTTTTTTAATAAATTTTCCTCAGTATCTGATTTTCAGTGTCAAGAATGTATTTCCAACAGTAACAAATTTCTCAAAACCCTATTTTTTTTTATTTGAAGATTTCAAATGTCATTCAAAATATTCATTTGGTTTATTGCATTATGCTGCATGCTTGGTATTAAGATGTCATTTTAGTTTGACTGATTTCATGCTCTCCGCAATCAAAACTTCATTACAAATTAAGCAAAGAGATTTTTTCCACATCATCATCATCATTAGAAGTAAATCCACATTGCAAAAATGATTTGACGTCTTTTCTTTTTCTTGATACTTTAGATGTACTGAAACCTAGTAGTGAAGACTGCTACATTGTCATCAGTAAAAATACTTAGACAGACTTTTCTGTCTAAATTTAACTACTTATTCATGACTTATTCATGACATGAAAAATATTTTGTACTAAAATATAAATAAATATTGCTAATAATTTCTCAAATACTAGCTCTAGGTTATGAAATTATATTTTGCTTAAATTTAAAAACTGGTGCTCACACTTACACATACAGCAATGATGGTGGAGAAATATTATTAATGGATTTTTGTCTTGCTGCAATTAAGCACATATTTCTGTAAAAGGAGATAACAATTTTTCTATATTTTTCTTTTTTTCTTTTTTAATTGAAGCTTTTTATTTTCAAAACATAGACAAGGATAATTTTTCAACCTTAACGCTTGAAAAACCTTGTGTTCCAATTTTTCCCTCTTCCCTCACCCTCTTCTCTAGATATTAAACATGGTTAAAAAAAAAAATATGTAAATTGAATATGGGCGTACATTTCTATACAATTATCTTGCTGCACAAGAAAAATTTAATCAAAAAGGAAGAAAAATTAGAAAGAAAATAAAATTCAAGCCAACAACAACAAAAGAAGTGAAAATTCTATATTGTGATCCACACTCAGTTCCCACAATCTTCTCTCTGGGTATGGATGGCTCTCTTCATCACAAGATCATTGGAACTGGCCTGAATCATGTCATTGTTGAGAAGAGCCACATTCATCAGAATTGATCATCATATAATCTTGCTAATAACAGCAATTTTTAAAATCAAACATTCTAACACAATATAATCCAAAGATATACTAATTTGATATTTATATGCTAAGGAATATGGTAGGAAACTATTAAAAGTACTTATTTTCCACAATTAAACTATTATGTTTCTGTAAGAACAGAAAACTTTGTATGTTCAGTAAAAACACTGCAATTCATAACATACAGCAGTCTCAAATATGAGCCAAGATATTCCTGGCAATTTTCACTGGTCTTGTATGGTATGAAGATAAACACAGTGCAAAATGTGCATTTTTGGAACCAAGGCTGCAGCAAAGTTGCACTATGCAACATGGCAAGCCTGCCAGAAACACCTCAGATTCATTATACTCTTGATTTTGAATTAATTTTTGGTCATTGCTTTCAGAAGCTTATTGCTGTTGCCAAATTTTTATGACTTCCACATTTAGTTTTGTAGTCCCATATGGGATTGAGACCCACAATTTAAGAAACTTTTACAATTATCATCATTGTTATCCAACAAGATCTGCTTTGTTTCCTTTACAATTATTTGGTTTTTTGTCTTCACTTAAACAGAAGAGAACTGCCTTCTCTTCTTTCAATCTCTCTTGTGTAGAAGATTTCCTTACTGTTATATCATTAAAAACTTTCATTACATCATCCTTCATACGTTCTCTAAAAGCCATGGTTCCCAGGATGGTAAAGGCTATAGTGATAAATCCAGACTCAGTAGTACGGGTGAAAGGAGAAAGAAAGGAGGATAGTTATATGTATCTTAATGGTTTTTATATAAAGGAATATTGTATTCAATTAAAATATTTTTCTGTATCTATCTACATAATCATTTATTTTCATTGTTTATTATTAATTTGGTCTATTATGTTTATCCAACTACATCTGTGTAAAATTTTAACATGTTCTTATGTCCTGTTAATATTTATTCAATATTTTTACAAAGATATTCATTTTGATTCATATCTCTTTTCCTCATAGAAATAAATGTTTAATTTGTTTCCTCTGAAGTTTAGGTATAAGTTTTGGTATCTGCTCCATAAAAAATATTTGGTAGATTTCCTTCTTTCCTTATTTTTGAAAAAAAAAGTGTAATATTTGTACTATTTGTTCTGTCTGAAACTAAATATTTGTTTGATACAATTTATTTGGAGATGTTTTTGGTATTGGGATTTTTTTGCTGTAGAAGTTTCATTTTGATTTATTTAATTTCTCTTTCAGATACTGTTAAAGTCTTTGTTTCTTGTTACTTAAATAGAAGAATATTTAATACTTTTAAGAATACTTAAATATTCTATTAATCTGGGTATCTTATATTTATTGTATTTATGAATTTTATTTATGTTGAAAAGAGCCAAATCCATCACAATTGATCATCATATAATCTTATTGTTACTGTATACAATATTTTCTTGGTTCTGCTAATTTTACTTGATGAGGGAAGGGGAACCTGTTTATACCTATTTACTGAGAATCATGTAGTGAGTTAATTAGAAAGATTGTAACCCAGAAGAGAATGGACCAATCCAACCTCTGAAGAGAGAGATTGTGCCAAACTAGTATAAAGCTTCTCAGCTTTTTCGTTCATCAGTTCATATAAACCTTTTCATGCTTTTCTGAAATAAACCTCTTCATTTCTTATAACACAATTATATTTCATTACATTCATATGCCATAATTTATTCAGCCATTCTCCAACTGATAGGCATTCATTCAATTTCCATTTCCTTGCCACTCCAAAAAGGGCTGCTTCTGTAATTTTCTTTAATGAAATTATTGAATGTTTCTATGATACTTTGACTCACCCAAGTCTGATACAATTTGTTTGTGCCCCTTAACTGTTTCCCTCACCCATACCCCAAACATAGGTTTTTATTATCCTTTCTTCCTTAGCTTTCATTTTTTTTATTCCTTTCCAGTGATCTATACATAACCCCAAAGTCTCTGGTTTCCTATAATTTCTGTCAATTCCAAATGATACATTTTTAATATCACATTTTCATTAGCATTGAGATTAAATGTAAGAATTTTTTAATTTTCTTCCCTAACTTTTGTTTTACAGGACCTCGTATTTGACTTTTTATTATTTCCTGACTGAAAAATCAGTCAAGATTTCTATGGCTTTTGATTTCCATAGTTATAAGAGCCTGTCTATCATATTCCTGTGTTGCTGCTTTTATTTGAAAAATATATTTATTTTTATTAAAATCCAGACTTTTACCTTAGATTGATCTTATTTGAAAATTATTGGTATGTGATATTTTGTGTGATGTATCCACATATTTATTTCTTTGGATTTCATGGAATTTATGGCAATTGTTTACATTTTTTAGCTTTAGTGAAATGGTTAAAGGAAGAATATAAAATTGTAAGTACTGGGGAAATGTCTTTTGAACTGAAAGCAAAGTAAAGAATTGGATAATTTAAGGCAAAGGCTAAAATTTAAAAAAAAAAGTCAATGATTCATAAACATGGTTTTAAAGCCTAGAGGTAGGAATACATACTTGCAATTATTCTACTTTAATAATTAATTACTAATGTGTTTTAATCACAGAACATTGTTTTGATCATTAAGAATTTACAATGTAAAGATTGTTTCAAGGTCAAATTTCAAATATTAATCATCATAGCATAATGCATGCAAATCTCTACTGAATTCACTTTAAAATTTTGAAAAAACTAAGTCATTAATTCCAGCTAGCATACTTAGTGAAAATTATCTATTATTATTCTTTACTGTAGTTCAGAAGGTCACTAACTTAATCAAACTTCAATTTAAAATGCAAAGTCATCAGGAAATCATTCTACTTTGCTTTCTTGCTCTTTAAAAATACTACTCTAAAATTAATGACAGCTCCTTTTTTCTTTTCTTTGAATCTCATTTATTTCCCCATTAATTAACATCATCACTATTTTTTTCATGTTCTAAAAGTCCAGTAGTCACTGGACACAAGGATATTACAAAATAGGAAGATAAATTAGTCAAGATGGTGAAATAATGTTAAGTTCAGTTCAGCTTTCCACTTCTACAAAGATCTAGAAAATACAAACGACAAAAATACAAATGAGAATACTGATTAAGAAATCTAAGAAAAAAATCATAATAATTTTTCCAGCCCAGGTCAGCATAAGAAGGCAGAGAAAGAGGTTTGTAGACACCATATGATATTTAATTATTTTTTAATTTACAAGGAAGAGAGGCAACGTGGAGTAGTTCAGAAGTTTTTTAATCAAGGTCTATGTGCATTTTTGTTTTGTTTTGTTTTGGTTTTTTAATATTTTGGTAACTCACACAGCCAATCACTCAAGTTTATGTCCTCATCATCTCTCCCCAGGATTACAGAATAACTCTAAATGCCTCATATTTCTTCCGTGCTAAAGTTCTATGCTTTTTTTCAGTTGCTAAAGTGATTTTCAAAAAGCATAGTTTTCACCATATCATCCTTAACTTCTCAATAAAATCCCTATTAACTCAAGGCTCAAGAGACAATTCCTTTGTATCTCATTTAAAGCTCATTACCTGCCTTGTTCCTACCTTTTCTACTTCTTCCACTTTGCTGTCCTCCACAAACTTTCACCATTTGTGAGGTTCAAATTTTAGCACTCTGCCCTAAAGCCATGATGTATTTTATTGGCTAAATGCTTTGTTAAGACATTTAAAAACTAAGGTCTAAGTGAATTGCTCCTCACTGCTAAAGTTCTTCCTGGCTGAGATGCAATAGAATATGGATTGATTCTCTCTTGTGCTAATTTTGGCCTGAGAATTAATACCAAGAAAGCAGAGATTCTTCCCCAGATAGCATTTCACCATCCATATCTGGAACCCTTGATTATATTCACAAATAGAAAATTTCAGGATGCTATGAATATGTTCACTTTGGCAATATATTTTCCAGGGATGTACACATAGATGATGAGATTGATGCACACGTTTCCAGAGTAACTCAGTTTTTGTGAGGCTCTGAAGAAAAGTATGGGAGAGAAGAGGTATTAGGCTGCCTAGCAAGCTAAAAGTCTACAGAGCTATGCTGACTTCTTTTTATATTTATTCATTAAAAAAAAAACAGAATAAAAAAAAAAGACACCTCATTTGAATAACAAAATTATTGTTTTTGCCTTTTCCTAGAGTCAGATCATACTCAACTCTGCCCCAATCTTTTTTTTTTTTGAGCTACTCAATCACTGATGTCAATCTTATGCGTAATATGGTATACATTCCATGTAAAAAACATAAAAAACTTGTCCTAAAATGTTAAGTTTTTGAAATTGATCTTTAATATTGGCATATTGGCTCTTATACGTTAATTTTTTTATTGACTTCAGGTTTGCTTGAAAGAAAGTCCTGAAAATTTGGAAGTCTGTTGAATGTCCATTTTAAAAAATTCAATGTTATGGATAATTTTGCTAGATATGATATTTTTGGCTCTGGGCCTACTTGTTTTGATTGCCAGTATATGTGATTCCAAGACTTGTAAGCTTTTTTCTCTTTGATCTGGGATGTTTCAAAATTTGGCAATAATATTCCTACATGTTTTTCACAAAAGATCTCTTTGAGGTGGTGATCAGTGGATTTTTTTCATTCTTTTTATTGTTTCATTATTTTTTTGGTATTTTTTAGTTACACTGGTTTCCCCTTGCCCAATTCTAACTTTCAAAGAGTTATTTTCATTTTTATGACTCTGTATTTCTTTTTCTAGTTAACTTTTTTTCATGATCTTTTGTTTTTCTTGTATGGTTTTCATTTTTATTTTTTAATTTTTCTTCAATGTCTCATTTGATTTTTTTTTTGAGTTCCTCTATAAATTCTCTGGGCAGAGAATCACTTAACATTACTTTTTGTGGCAGAAGAAGCTTTTTTTATTTCAGTGTCCTCCTGTGAAGATGAACCCCCATCTTCCCTATTCCCATAGTAAATTTCTATGATTAGGTACTTTTTTCTTTGCTTTTCATTATTTTGTAAGCACCTAATTATGGAGTAGGGGGGTGGTGCCTATATCTTCACTTCAGTTCTACCCTCTAATCTAGAATCCTAAATCAAAAGCTCCATTCTCCTGCAAGTACTACTTGCCCTACTGCTTCTTCACTCACCAGGTGTGCTGGTTCCTTCTCACCCAGGACTGCCACTCTACAGCATAGGTAGGCGTGGTGGTCCTGATCAGCCCAGGTTACTGAACTCAGACCCCGGACACCACATGTCTCTGTGAAAGTGTCTCTGGTTCCTGTGGAGACTCCAGTCTCCAGTCCCCTGTCCCAGGGGTCCCCTGTGGAGCTAGCTTCAAGGTATCTGCACTTCACACTGATTAATCCCCTGCCTGGGATCTTCTCTTGTTGTAAGTTCCCTGTTCTGCCTAAGTCTTCTCAATTTTTCACCAGTCTGTGATTGTCCTAAGGCACAAATTTGTTCTATTTGTGGGGAAAATCTGGAGAGCTTGAAATTTGCTGACCTATTTTGCTATCTTTCCCTGTGCTGAATTCTTTGTTGTATGCTTGTGAAATCTGGACAACCTACCAGGGTCAAGCCAGGAAATTGAATCGCTTCCATTTTAATTGTTTTAGGAAAATTCTGAAGATCATCCGGCAAAATAAGGAACCAGACTCTGAGCTTCTTTCTTGAGTTAAACTTCCTTTGTACTAGAGAGAGCTCAACTCTAATAGACTGGCCAAAGTTTTCAAATGCCAAATGTACATTTGACTATTTTTACAGAGAACTCATAATCAGAAGGAAGCTTAGAAGATGCAACACACAGACACTCTCAGCTCTCTGAAGAAATTTGGATTTGTGATATGTGGGAGATACTAACACAGAACTGTCCAGCATCAAAGTAGCCAATGTGTTCCATGAGCAAAGCAGAATTGCAGTAGCTCAAAACAAATATGATTAGCAAATTTAGAGTCATTTCCACTCCAAATCTTCATAAGGACTATTTGTGCCGGACCTGTGTGGTAGAGCCTTCTGAGCTCGTTTTGGTCTGATCAGCCACCGTCAAACACACTGTCTCTCAACCCCAGAATAGTGATGTCATTTTAGCCCTCTTTGAACACAAAGGACAACCACCAATCAATCAACTAACAACCAAATGGAAACACTGTCTTTTGATAGACTAGATGAATTGAAAGTTCCCATAATTTCTAGTTTTGCAAGCATATAGTTTGCAAAGAAAATAAAGCATGCTATTAAGCTTGCCTCTGATTTTACAACATGCCTAAAAAATAGAACAAAGTATAGTTAACATTGCAAAGGCCAAAAGAATTGATTGCCCACAAGAGAAATAGTCTCACAGTGGGGGTTAAATTTCCTATATTTTCACATAAGGAACCAAAAAGTTAATCTTACCCAGGATCTGAAAGGGAAAAAATTGTAGCCCAAAATATTAATATTTAATCACTATTAATATTTTATTCCTTATTTAATCTCCCTGTTTTATTTACACAAAAATCTATATTTGTGTTGTAATTCAATATTTTCTGTTATGCAGGTAGTTTTATTTAACTCTATCAAATATTTAAGCACTTTCTTGTGCAGAACACCAATCTAGGAAAAGGGGAATATACAAAGTTTAGATTATAAATTTTAGAATCAAAAGGGTTTTTAAGATCTATATCATCTAGATCAATCCCCTTATTTTAAAGATAGAACATACTTTTTGCCTTCATAAAAAGATCTAACAATTTTATCAACTGTAAAGTTTGCACAATATTTTAACGAGGCATCTTATTTGATTTTCCCAATAACTCTGAGAGAGGGATACTACAAATTATTGTCCTTATTTTACTAATGAGTAAACTGAGACTTAGTAAGGTTTGTTATTTGTATATTCACAAAAATAGTAAATATCAGAGACAGAATTCAAATGCATGTCTCTCATGACTACAAGCCCAGTGTTGTTTCCACTATATCATACTCCTTCTCATGGCAGCTGTATTCTGAAAAGAAGGTGAACCAACCACAGAAGAAAAACTGTAATACATAATATATAATGAAAAATGCATTAGAAAGGTTAAAAAAACAAAGTAATATATGAGAAAGGATTGTTATTGACAAGGGAATTGAGAAAAAGCTTTTGAGTAGGGATGGGATGCAATATTTGCCCAAGTCACCAGATAATGTTCCAAGTCTCAGTTGCTATAGTCCATTGTTACTGTTTGGCTTACATATGAGGACCCAATGTTTTATCAGAATAAACCTCCAGATGGAGCTCCAAGCCTTGAGTTACATACCTGTTTTAAACCTTCCTTCAGAGTGTCTTCCCCAGAGATTTAACTATTCTAAAAGTATGGTTGCTTCACAACAATAGTTCATAATTTATCAACTAGCTGTATCCCTCATTCCCACAGATTCTTGATTTTCTTACTTCAACATGTTAAAAAAAAAAAAGAATTAATTACATATAGATTACATGCAATCTTTACAAAATAAAAACAAAATTTTGTTGGGGGGAGGGTATTAAGATAAAGAAGAGACTTAGAATCCCTCTGCAATTGAAGCTGTTAGAATAAGATATGAAATCTCAACTCATCAATTGCCCCATCCTGTTCTCTGTTCCTGATTTTTTGTAAGTATAATTAGCACCTTTTTAGACAAGTGTTCCATGATGAAGACTTACCCACAAGGTCCTGTGCTCCAAGACCAGTTGGTAGTATAAAAGCATCTTATATCACATGGTCAGCAAAAAGAAGAAGCATAAAGGATAGTAGAGATTGGCCATATCCCCAAAATTTCAGTTCAATCATCATTCAAATCTTCATAGCCAATAGAAAGGGCCTCTCCATCATGCATCCCCAAGAAGGAGCTCTACTCACAAGTTGCTGGATATTAGATCTGAATTTTTTTAATAAAAAATTAGTTACAGGAAAAAATTAGACAAGATCAAGTACCTTTCACAACTAAGCCTATGGAGAGAATTCTTAATGAAGATTTTAAGAATTAAAATAAACAATTTTGAATACATAAAACTGAAATGTTTTTGCATTAAAAAGAAAAAGAATTACAAGAGAAGCATTTGGATAGGGAAAATATTTGTATCAAATATCACTGATAAAGATAAATCAATTTGAAATCATAGATAAAGAGCTGGCCTTAGAGCTAGGAAAGTCTATGTTCAAGAGTCACCTCTGACTTTTTTTTTTTTTGTATTACAAATTTATTTTCAGTTCATGGAACAAAACAAGCATTTCCACAATATAATAAAGATGATTGCATAGAAAACTGCAAAACTACCATGTACAACTTGCTATTTCCCTCCAAATATACAACAAAGTTATCATTAAATTTCTTTTTCTGATTGGCATTGATACAGACAATTTCTGTGTTGACAAATTTCATAAATTAATGATATCACAGATTCTGTTTCTATCCCTATCACTGATAAAAGTTTGTCATTCAAAATATATATGAAATTGACACAAATGTATAACATCAAAAGTTATTTCCCTATAGATAGGTACTTGGTCAAAGAATATGAACAAAATATCTTCAAAGGAAATGAAAAGTGTTGATAATCATGTAGAAACATGTTCCAAATCACTAATAGTAAAAGAAAAACATATCAAAACATCCTTTGAGGTTGACTTCACTTTCAGTGGGTAATAACTGCAAAAAATAAGACTAAAAATCATTTGAAATTATGAAAAATCACTAAATTCTTAATACCCTTTGATAAAGAAAATCCTTTCATGGGAATCAAAAGCAGAAACAAACTTTTCATAGGAAATAGCTGAAAATTATGGTATATGAAATATCATTGCATAGTATGATATGACAAATGTGAACAATTCAGAGAAACCTAGGAATTAAGGGAGAGAGAAGAACCAAGAGAACAATTCTACATAATGACTATCATACTAAAATATAAATGAAAATATCCCTAAAAAGAAATATAAACAGCCCTTGAATAACTGAAAAATTAGTGAAGATTCTGGAGAATAGGCAATGAAATATATCTTTTCCTTCATGGAAGAGAAGCAGAGAACCACTAGGAAAGAATATTGTGTATTTTGCAGTAGTAACTAATACAAGCTGTTTTAATTTGTTTTTCCTTGTCACAAGGAGCATTCAACAGAAAGAGAATTTTAAAATAATCGTATTGTAAAAAAAAAAAAAAAATCAACTGATTTTCAGATGAAAAACAGTCCCACAGGGATAAAGTAACTTAACCCAAGATGGCAGAGCTAAATTACAAAATAACAGGATTTCAGCATAGGAAAATACCTAAAGCCACTATAACACAACATGTAACTGAAAAAAGAATCCAATTTATAATATACTTGACCCAAAAATCAAAGGCTTTGCTTAAAATCCTCAAAACCTCCTAAGGCAGTCAGTCCCACTATTGTTAGGAAATTGTTTCTTGAGGACAAAAGCTTTTTTTTTTTTTTTTTTTTTTTTTTTTTTTTTTTTTGCTTTTCTTCATATCCCCTTAACTTAGTACAGTGTTTGGCACATAGTACGCTTTTAATAAATGCTTGCTACTGACTGATTGTTCCCGAGTGTGCTCTGTCAATCTACTCACATGTCCCTATTCACTATTTCTGTCACTTTCCAGACTAGAAACACTCCCTGGCCACAACATCTATATACGAGGCTCACTCTTGATTTTTAAAATTCTCATAAAGTCAAAAACTCAAGAGCAATCTTCCTTATCTAAACAATGCAGCAAATGATTTTAGAAATCTGTTTTTATAGGTCCCCATGTCACCCTCAAAGGTGAAAAGGCCCAAAGCATTTTACAGTATTTTATCTCCTTGAACACCTTCAATAAAGAAGTCATTGAGAGACTACCCAAAGAGAAAATGATTTAAGAGATTGAGAGCCCTTTTACAGCAGTTCTTTTCTCAAGGCAAAGAATTGGAATTTATGGGGATGTCTGTCAATTCTGGAATGGGGAAAAGGGAATTGTATGTGATTATGATATAATATTATTGTTCTATGGGAAATGATGAGCAGGATATGCTCAAAAAAACTGGGAAGTCCTCCATAAACAGGAGCAAAGTGAAATGCATTGTGTACAGAGTAATAGCAATGTTGTGGGATGATCAGCAATAAATGACTTTGCTATTCTCAGCAACACAATGATCCCAAAAGGATAATTCTGAAGGACTTATGATAAAAAATGCTGTCTGTGCCCAGAGAGAGAACTGATTGTATCTAAATACAGACTGAAACATACGTTTTTTAAATTTTATTTTCTTGAAGATTTTTTTGAGGGTAGGATCTCTATTTTCTTTCACAATATGATTTTTTACAGAAATGTTTTGCATAGCTTCACAAGTGTCTTCTCAATTGGGGGAAGCTAGGGAGGAATGGAGAGAATCTGGAACTCAAAGTTTTAAAAACAACGCAAAAAATTGTTTTACATGTAACTGGGGAAAACAAAAATATTAAAGAAAAATAGAGAGAAGAGAGCCTATGACCATTTTGAAGGCCTTTTCTGTTGACCCTCAGGTCCAATTCCATAACTGCAGTGAATTGAAAAGGCCTCTTCTAATGGACTGAAGACAGGAAGTATGTGTGAAATGTCAATACATGTTCCAATTCTTCTCCTAAACTCTACCGTCTCATTGATGGGATGCAGCTTCTAGAGGAGATGTACCTAAGGCCACCTGGGCTGGTTGTAATTCCACAAACATTGCTGATTGTCAGATAATCTGGTCAGTGATGACAGTTTCTGAGACAATGAGATCTATACCAGACCACTGCTCAGATCTTCCTGAAAGCCATAAAATTAGCATATCAGTGGTAAAACACTTGGTCTCTCTACCTTTTTCCTGTAACTTTATCTTTTGGCTCCTGGTTCTTTGCTAAATTCTTTTAGAATTTAGCCTTCTGTTAGCATCATAATAAATCTTTGTTCCTTAACTTGGAAACAAATTGAGTTTGCGAATTCTTTTGCCATACCTGACACTGACCTGGGGACCCTAACTCTATGGGATATCTTCCACCACAATATTTGATGATTCATGTTAGGAGCCTGGATTACCTCGAGCCAGATTCTGAAACCTCCATAGTTCTCAGTCCCTCCCATACAAGGAGCTGGACCCCTTTTTCTTTCCCTCAGAATCCTGAATCAGCCACTCCTTCTAAATTCTGCCCATTGAGAGAAGTAGCAAACTCTTGGGGTGAATAATTGGGGTATATGTGCCTTTTTCAATGTCAGACTTTTCCCAGATTAAGGAAAAATCTGGCTGTTACTCTGAGGATCCCACTAAATATGTTGAGGGCTTTTCTCTCCAATTTGATTTTACCTGGGGAGATTTTAATATCATTATCTCCTTTTGTTGCACCATAGAGGAGAAAAAGAGAATCTGGTATCTAGTCCAGAAGTTTAGGGATGATATGCCTAAATCCTCTTCCCCTTCCTCTGTTAGATACTGCCCAGGGGCTATAGCTATCCCAGTGACAGACCCCCAGGTGGGATCATCAGAGGGAAGCAGAAATAGAGAAAGGATCATTGTCTAATCTGCCTCACTGAAGATATGAAAACGGGAGTAAGAAGTGGGTTAATTATGAAAAACTTAAGGAAGTTACCAGAGCTGAGGAAAATCCTGCCCTCTTTTTCAGGGGCACCTTGTAGAAGCTCTATGGAAATATACACTAATCTGGACCCCATGTCCTCAGCATGCATTTTACTGGTCAGGCTTCTCCAGATATTCTGAGGAAGCTGCAGAAATCCTCAAACTCCCCCGACACAGCTGTTGGAAACAGCCTTTGGAGTTTTCAATAATAGGGATCAAACTTCAGACCCTTGCCCTAGACTCACTTGACCTGTTGTTGAAATGTTTTTTTCATATCATCTCCTGTCCTCCCCTCTTGTCGGGGTGTGATTTAATGATGAAACTGGGGATCCTATTTCTCCTTCTCAGACCTCCAGGTGTGTTTTTTGTGCTTCTCTCAAAGCCATCCATATTCCCTCTGAAATCTGGGAGGAAGTAGATTCCTCTGTCTGGGACCAAGGAATCCCTGCGCAGGCTACTCATGCTATCTCAGCTTTAGTGCACCTCCAAGATCTCCCTCATAGGTGCCAGTACCCAATGAAGCCAGAAGCCAGAAAGGGATTGCAACCCCTGATTGAAAAATTTCTTAAGCACAAGCTTTTGGTTTCTTGCCAGTCTCCCTGTAATACTTCATCCTCCCCCTTAGGAAACCAAGTGGGAAGTACCTATGATACAGGATCTCATAATTGTTAATGAGGCAATTATTCCTATTCACCCTTTTGTGCCTAATTTCTATGCCATCCTAACTCATATTTCAGGGGACACACAATTGTTTCCTACTTTAAATCTTAAAGATGTTTTCTTTCACATACTATTGCATAAAGACTCACAATTTCTTTTTGCCTTTGAATGGACAAATCCAGGAAAACATAACCCCCACCAATTAACATGGATACCCCTACCTCAGGGCTTCCGAGACAGCCCCCACATATTTGGATAAGCACTGACTAAGAATTTTAAGAGACTTGGAAGTGCTTAATAGCATCCTCATTCAGTATGTTGATGACATCCTGATGACAGCCCAACCCAAGAAGATTCTCTGGCTGCTGCCAAAAAAAGCAAAAACAAAAACCTTAACTTTATGGGCTTCCGGGTTATAAAGTATTTTTGTCCAAGGCCCACATTGCCTGTCAGTCTGTTAAGTATTCAGGCCATGAATTAACTCCCACCTCCTGTTCACTTACAGAAGAGAGGAAGCAGGAAATCTTGTCATTCCCTGAGCCTGCCTCATAGAAATAACTGCATATTTTAATGGGCATGGCTGGATTTTGTAGAATCTGGATGTCTAAATTTGGGATTATTGCCAAGCGCCTCTGTGATTCTATTCAAGGCCCTGACACACTCCCCCTCGACTGGAGCCCTGATCCAGGCAAGGCTTTTAAGACCTGAAAGCTAAAATGACCTCTGCCACAGTGCAGCATTAGCCCTGCCTAATTTAGAAAAGCCTTTTACTCTATATTTTGATGAAAGGAGGCTAGCCCTTAAGGGTCTTGACTCACTCCCTTGGACCTGATCCCAGGCTCGTTGCTTCTCAGAGAAACTTGGTTCATTCATGGATCCAATCCAGGCCCATTGCTTACTTCCAAAGCAACTTGATCAGTGTCCTTGGGGCCGCCCTCCTGCCTTAGAGCAGTGGCTGCCACAGCCTTTCTAGTTGAGGAAGCCTCCAAGCTCACCCTAGACCAACCAATGGAGGTTCTAACTCCCCACCAGGTTCAGAGCATTTTGGAAGCCAAAGGTCATCAGTAGCTTGCTAGTGGGAGGCTTACCGGATATCAGGTTAGACACCCCAATTTGATTTTCCTGATGTGCCATACTCTCCACCCTGCCACCCTGCTCCCTGACAGCATGGTCTGGTCACATAATTCACAATCATGGGGAAGCTTTAGATTTTGTCCACTCCAATCTCCCTGACTTGAGCAACATTCCTCTCAACAATCCAGATGGTGAATGGTTTACTGATGGGTCCGGTTTTCTTGAAAAGAGGGAAAGGAAGGCAGGTTACTCTGTGGAGGCTAAGCCACCTTCTGGGACCTCTGCCCAGGGGGCCAAACTCATTGCCCTCACCAGAGCTTTGGAACTGGGGAAAGGAATGAGAGTGAACATCTACACTGACTCCAAATATGCCTTTCATGTTTTGTATTCTCCGGGATTATATAGAAAGAAAGGGGTTTTTTGACCTAAACACTCCCTCATTAATTATGCCGGGGAAATTCTACAATTACTGCAAACTGTCCATGGAGCTAAAGAAGTCTCTGTTACATTTTGTAAAGGACACCAGAAGGGGCATTCACTTCAAGTCAAGGGAAACAGGCTTACAGATTCAGCTGCCTGTGACGCTCCTGTTTGCCCCTGACCATGGCACTTTTAATTCTCCAGCTCCCAGGAACAAACCCCTGTTAAAGAAAAGGGGCACTTTCCCTTTCTGGGTGGTTTCAAACACCCTCAGGCCAGTTTTTAATCCCCAAGGCCAGCCAATGGAAACCTTTCTTTAGGCTACACCAAGCTACTCACTTGGGAAAGAATGCCCTCCCGTTCCTTGTAAAATCTATTGTCATTGGTCCCAAACTGGGAGAAATAATTAGACAGTTTATACCCAAGTAAATCCTGAAGGGGATGTTAAATCCCCCTCTCTCTCTGAAGCCTGCCCAGAGGAAGGGTGCACCCCCAGAGGAGGGCTGGCAGATAGACTTTACGCATATAAAACTACTTTTGGTTTTTGGTGACACCTGTACTAACTGAGTAGAAGCCTTCACTTGTAGAACTGAATAAAGCCGGAGGGTATCAAAGTGTTCGTAAAGGAGATCATAGTTCAGGTTGGCTTGTCCAACTCTTTACAGTGACAATGGCCCAGCCTTCAATTCTTAAATAATCTAAGTGTGGCTGAGGCATATAAAATTACTTATCATCTCAACTCTACCTGGCAGCCTGTCTTCTGCAAAGATGGAGTCCTTTCTAGGGACTGCTGAGGACTGAGTGAAGATTCTCCCATTAGGACTTAGAGTCTGCATTGTGTCTCAGGAGAACATTAAATTGAGACCCTTTGAACTTCCATATGGAGGCCCTTCTCAACCTCTGACATTTTTCTAGAATCAGAACAGCATCGGGTCACTCACTTTGCCACACAGCTTGATGGTGCAATCCCCAAGGCTCTTTCTGAATATGCAAATAAACATCTCCCTAAAGCCATAGATATTCAGCCCAGTTGGCCCAGTAAATCTACGGGACAGGATGTACTTGAAATCTTGGAAGGCCCAAGGTACTGACTCCCTCAGTATAAAATGGAAAGGACCATATAAGGGTCCTACTACTCCACCTTCAGTTAAACTCGAAGGCCTTCCCAGCAAGACTCATATACTAGAATTAAAAGTCCTACTATTGTTACCTCTTCTTCCTCAGATATTCCTGAATATTCTTGTTTTTAGAACCAGACTCCAAAAGTCAGGTAACAAAGAATTTTATTGAGAAAGTCCAGAGGAATTGGATGTTTCTGATCAGAAGTGTGCTTCACCTCTCTGATGGGAAGAGGGAGCACTAGCTACAGAAGCAGACAAGCTTTATGCTGTTAGTTCACTGCAGTTCTCTCCCCCAAAGAATGGTTTGGTCAGCTCCTCTTAGGGTTACATTATTTCTTACATGCTATTCCTAAACATGTTCCTCCCCCATTCCCCCCAATCACATCACATGTGATGTCAATGAGGTTCTAATTCTATCGGGTATGTTGGCTTATATGCATGAGGCTTATTAAGCAAGCACGATAAAGGGAAAAAAAAAAAAAAAAACTTTTTCCTGGACCTTGAACATGATCAGTTTAAACCAGTTTCTAGCCTAAACATCTTTATTACAAGTCTGAAGCCAAGTAACTGTCGGCTTATATGCATGAGGTTTATAAACAAGCCAAGCTTAATAAAGAAAAAAACCTTTTCCCGGACCTTGAATATGATCAATTTAAACCAGTTTCTAGCCTAGGCATCTTTATCTTTATCAAAAGTTTGAAGTCAAGTGAGTCTCTTCTCCTGAAAGCTCATTGGTCAGAGATATTTATTATCTTACATTGCCTTGAGGCTATAACATTCTGGTGGAAACTTAACTTTTCAGTATTTCTCACTGTCTGCTCATAGTTTCTGAGGAATTGAATTTTAACTGTTCTGGGGAAATTTAACCCTTGTTTGTCTCTCACACTGTGAACCCATAAGGGACCTAGAACGACTGTTCACAGGACGCCTGAAAACACAGGAAACGTACTGGACGGAAAAGGGTTAATTTGTCTGTGTCCTTCTTTTCTTCACCCTAGTGTTTTTTTGTTGTTGTTATCTTCCACTTTCTCCAGGTTAATTGTTTTCTCCCACACTACTTGAACCACATTCTGTGCATCTTTAACAACTCAGGGTAGCTAACTCCTTAGTCAGACTAGGAAACTGTGGGCAGTGGGGGCATCCAGGATTGTGGGGTGTACCCTCAGCATCCTCATTGGCAGCCCACATCTGCAACCTGATACATAATTTGCAAAGGTCCCATTCTAAATGTCACCATTTCCACTCTGGATGGCACAACATTTGTACTCCTCACTCCCTGGGGAATAACTTCAACCTGACTACATCTTGTTTTCTTGCTGGAAAAGATCTCTTACCCACATATTTCAATACCTATATGCCATGTAATGATAATCACTCTTGGGGACAACTAATCAGAAAGCAACTGCTTTTCTTTGTAAAATGAGTTTTCCTTTCCACTTTGATGTTTCTGAGGGGCCTGTTAGGAGAAATGCCTCTGGCTGGAACCCCCCTCAACCTATTATCTTCTCTATCCAATACTTAATGCTTTCTAAATATTATGGTGCTTGCACTTAGGGCCACCATTGCTCCACCCACTGCCCCTACCTCTTTGAAAAGACAAATGTGGGGATTTGGGGGAAGTGTTCTTTGTTATTTAAGGAAAGGCACAGCAATGCTAGTTCCCTAGCTTGGATATTTAGAACTTGAGGATATTCTCTCAAACCTGACTGTCACAATCAACCAACTGGCCAGTGAGTGAAACTGCACATTCTCTCCTAGAGATTCAGGAATCACTGGACTCTCTTAATAACATGGTTTTAGACAACTAATTGGCCTTGAACTATCTTCTTGCCTCTAGTGGTGGTGTCTGTGCCTTTGCCAACACCTCCTGCATATGTACATCAACAACTCAGGGAACGTTTAGCTTCATACTGAGAGGATCCTAGAAAAAGCTGGCTGGATGTGAGAGATTCATGATAGCCTCATCATCCCCACGTCTACCTGGGAACCTCGTTTCTTTCAGACTCCAAGCTACTTGTTCAACCTGAATACCACCAGCTAGCTACCTGATTCTGAGACTCAGCACTGGATGCTGCTGCCACCATCTTCCAGTCACTTATCTCTCCTCAGTCTGGACCCCACTGGGAAGGACCAGCTCTAAGCCCCTTATCAGCCTGAAGCAGCTCCAGAAGATGAGACCTTCATCCCTTGTCCCAAATGAATTTGTATTGAGGATGTATTTCCTCCCCTAGCTTTTAGAGAAATTTTAGTGATCACTGCGAGGCCTTGGGAGTACTGTAGTTCCATAAACATCGCTGGCTGTCAGATGACAATCTCTTGGTAATGATAAAGTATACCAGACCACTCCTCAAAGTCACCTATAAGTCATAGATTAGCTTATAAAGCACTTGGTCTCTCTTTTTTCTATAAATTTTATCATCTTATTCCTGATTCTTTGCTAAATCCTTTTGGAACTTAGCCCACTGTTAGCAACATAATAAATCTTTGCCCCTTAACTTGGAGAAAAACTGAGTTTGCACATTCTTTCATCAAAACAGCAATACAGATCTGGGGATCCTAGCATTGTTGGGGTGTCTTCCACCTCACCATGTCACCATTACTTTTTCTAGTATCATTCCCTTGTTAGCCACACAAGGATTATCAGTCCACAAATCTCTTAGCCATGCCTCATTTTCCTAGTAGGTTTTTCCCTCTTCCTCCCTTCCTCTCTCTCCCTGCCTTTCCTCTCTCTCTCCCACCCCCATCTGTCTCCCTCCTCTCTCCCTCCTCTCTCTCCTTCCTTTCCTGTCTCTCCCTCCCATCCTTTTTCTCTCCCTCTTTTCCTCCCTCCCTTTTTTTCTCCCTCCTTCCCCCTTTGTCTCCTCTTCCTCTTCCTTTTCCCTCCTTTCCCTCCCTCTCCCTTTCTTCTTCCTCCTCTCCCTCCCTCCTTCTCTCTTCTCCTCCCCAGCCCCTACTTTGTAATCTTTAATACTTGAAGCTTTATATATTTGAAACTATTTTCCTACGTCATTGACATCTGACTAATTTTATGTTCAAAAATAGAAACCCAATCAAAATCTGAGTAGAACTCCAACTCCCCTAGAAAATAACTAAGCTCTAATCCAAAGAGTAAAGACCCCGAAGCCCCACTGAAAGCTTCTATATGCCATACTGTATGTTCTTAAAGGAACTCCTTATAAAACCTTGTGGAGTAGCCTAAAGAACTTAACCAAAGCACCCTGGCAAGATTGCTGACCTTTTTTCCTCCCTAACCTACTTCAAACGGCAGTGTCAAATCTTGGGAGGAAAAACGGTGAGGAGGGATTGCTAGACTGCCCACTTCAGAAAATGTTAATCCCAATCCCAGAGTCTCTGTATCCACCACAGGTAGGACTGGAAAGCTGCCCTACTCAGTTTCAGAAGTCCTTCTTAATACTTTTTCCACTGTTGTCTCCATTTTCTTCCTTGTATCACTCCTGTAAGACTATTTGCTTTTTCCTTAAATGAATCCAATAAAAGGATTCACTGCTTTCAGCAATGACTAGATCTTCTAATTCTTTTTTGTTTTTAATCTGCATTATTTCCTGAAGTATAGGGATAATCCACAAAACAAATAAATCAATCCCTGATTTATAGGATATCTTGGTTTCCCTAGGTGTCACTGAACTTTTTTAATTAAAACTTTTTATTTTCAAAAAAATACATTGATAATTTTCAGCATTCACTCTTAGAAAGCCTTGTGTTCTACATTTTTCCCTTCGTTCCTCCCCACTCCTTCCCCCCACTCCCTCCCCTATTTGGACAAGTTATCCAATATATTTTAAATATGTGAAATTCTTCTCTATATATTTCCACAAATATGCTGCACAAGAAAAACCAAATCAAAAAGGAAAAAAATTAGAAAAAAAAAATGCAAGCAAACAACAACAAAAAAGTGAAAATTCTATGTTGTGATCCACATTCACTTCCCAGTCCTCTCTCTAGGTGCAAAAGGCTCTTTCCATCACAAGACCATTGGAACTGGCCCGAATCATCTCATAATTATAGTCATGTCCATCAGAATTGATCTTCATATAATCTTGCTGTTGCCATGATATAATATGGATCTTCTAATTCTTTTGCAAAGTCCCACTGATCTCCACAGCAAGTCTCCTGATGTTCAGTTCATTGCACTTTTCAATCTCACCTCCAAACCTCTCATCTTTGTTTCACAACAGGCAGAAATGTAACAAGTAGGAAGGGGAGGTGAAAGAAGAAAGGGTTATTTCACACACATTACTTCCTATATCAATAATTTTGCATTGCAAAGTCTGTGCCCCAGACAGCTCTATAAAATTATAATTTACAGAGAAAACAATAAAGGAGTTTCCTTATTGGGTGTTTTATGTACCAATATAATTAAAGTTTTAGTCAAATTATACACACATAAACATCAAGAAAGAAAATGGATTATAGATAGAGTCAGAAATAGAGTCAGAAAAATATACATCTCACAGATGGCAGTAAAAGAGAAGGAAAAATATTTACATGTTTTTATTTATAATTTTAGTTTATCATCACTAAGTATTTATTCAACTGGAAGAAGATATGTCTTAGGACAAATATAGATGAAATGTAAAACAGAGTAATAATGTATCATATAACGTGTCAACTAGTAAATCTACAATTTTACATGGCTAATAAAAATGATTCTTTTGTGTTTAAAAATAGAATTCAAAAATGTTCCTGTATAGTATGGATACCTCTCTCAAACATACTGTAGAGTTCGTTCCTAGTGGAATTTTTCTTTTTTAAGCATATAAAGGGGTTCTGATGGTTGATGAAAACAGACATGCATCATGTCTGCAAAAATAATAAAAAAAGATCAAATATAATATTTTCTTTCAACACAGACACTCACATTGAAATTTTCCATTCAAACAACCTTAAATACCACCTTCAGTATTTGCTAATCACTCCTAATAAATACCATTTGGTAATGAGTGATGCTAAGAAATAAAACAGTGAAGGTAAAAAAAAACTTGTCTGCTAAGAACTTACATATTTACAAGGCTTAAAGTCTGTACTTTCTGCCAGAGGAAAAAATCTGTAATCTTAAGCCCTAAGATGAAGTTTCCTTGACAATAAAAAGAAAGGGAGTTAAAACTCATTTTTATGTCTCTTTAAAAGGAGGCAGTTTGACTTTCTTGACATTTTTTAAAGGATAATCAGGCTAATGGAGAAAATATCTTATAATTTTCATAAATCAAAGTACATAGGGAATTTATACTGGTTAGTTATGTCTCTGACATTCAAATTTTTTACAAGTTGTAACTTATAGATAATAATATAAGTAATATAAAAAGAGCACTTATTTAAGGGCATTCAAAAACAGAATTTGTTTAGCAATTTCCATTTCATACCAATCTATTCTAAAAGTCTATTCTTTAAGAGTAAAAAAAAAAAAATTCTATCACTGAACTAAAAACCAGATGAGAATGAAATTTGCTTTGTGTTCACCTCAATCTTGGCTCTCAGGATGTGTACATTATGAATGCATTCAAATGTGCCATCATTTTCAATTGGTTGTTAAACTAACTCCTTTACTAGTATAACTGAGGGAGAAACTATCCTTTATCCCTGAACTTGAGGGGATGAGGAAAATCTCCTTATAGGAGGTGACACTTAAACAAATCCTAGAAGCTATCATCATTCCAAGGTGTATGTATGTATACACATACAGAGTACTACTGACCTCCTTCCCCAAAACAAACATACATATATATCCTGCTACACCATCACTCCATTACTCACTGCTGGGTTGAAATAAATATACTCTACTGATAGATATGAGCAAAGATATAAAAAGAGAAGAGGACAAAAGGAAGAATTTGGCTAGAATATAGAGTAGAAAAAAGGAACAGCATGCAATAAGAATTGGAAATCAAATTAAAGTCAGCTTGCAGAGGGACTCCATAGTTATACTTTACTTATTGTGCATTAGGCAGCCCTGAAGTGTTTTGAATAGATAAGTATCACATGAGAGCTTCGGTAAAAGAGCTTTGGCAAAAGTGTGAAAGATACATGATATATTTCCTCATGTTCTTCTTCCTTATACTTTTCCTTGAAGTATTAGCTTCTGTCTACATAGGTGGCTACATAATCATTTTTATACACATCCTTACATGTATGAATGCATGTATTTCTGAGTGCTTGTACATATGTGAACATGCATATTCACACACCTAGATAGTGATAGAGATTTGTCTTATGCTTTCACTCATGTTAAATCCTATTAAGCTCCCAATGAGGAATTTCTTCTACCAATGAAGATCAGCTCCTATGCAATTTAGTCTTTTTTTTTTTTAAATAAAAGTCTTTAATAAATTTTTTAAAAAGAATCTAAGTCCCCTCTAAAGGTGGTTAGTCCAGGTCTTGTTAATAGGCCTATTGCATTTAGTTTGAAAAGACAGATTAGATTGGAGCCAGATTTGAAATAGTTTTTGATTGCCAAAGAGAGGAGTGCAATTTAATCTTAAAAAGATGCCTTACATGATTTACCCAGAATTACAGTCCATACATGTCAGAGGCAAAGCTTTAACTCAGATCTTCCTGGTTCCAAAGACAGCTCTCTATCCACTATGCTGCACTGCCTCCCTATACAAATACACATATTTGTTTCTCTGTGTGTGTGTGTGTGTGTATGTGTGTGTCTGTAACATATACCTTTTAACATTAAAATAATCATCTCCCAACATAATGCCTTACCAGCTCATCCTTTGTAACAAACCAGAGGCATCCGACAGCATGTCCCTATCTACATTCAGTTTCCTATCCCTCTACCAATTAGATTGGTCATTATAACTAGAGTATGTATGATCTTCAAATCTTGTTTTTGTTTATATTCTTGTAGTCACAGTCCATATAAGTCTTATTCTAAAGTCATAAAAACTTATTTTCTCTGTCTGTATATAATATATATGTGTGTAGATGTATATATAATTGTTTCAGTTCTTTACTATCTCTTAAAATATATTCAATATATTTTATATTGATGTGTTTAACATAATGGAATCATCCTTAACATACAAAAACATCATACTAACAAACATAACATACTAACATTAACATACTAAAATATTTATTATGTAAATAACATATGTATATTGTATAGATGTTTGTGTTTTTAAGTAGTAGTAAAGAACTGAAGACAAATGGATTTTTAAAAATTCTTCATATGCTGGTTCTAAATTTCCAGGCTAATTCCACCACCCAATGGCCAAACCAACCCTCTCCCTGGTTGTTCATGATATTGCATGGATGTGACATCTTGCTAAATGTGACATTCAATCTCCTGATTCCCTGTCTTCTCATTAGATAGCATGCCATGCTAAGAATGGCCTTCTTCCTTCCTTGTACTTTTGTAATCCTTAAACCCTGTTAAGGTTTTGCACAAGTGCCCCCTCTATCAAAAGGCTTTTCTTGATTCATCCAGTTGCTAGTGGCCTTTCCTGCTGCTCTGTAAATATATGTCTATTTATTTTATATAGATCTAATATTTACTTATCCGTGAACATTCTCCAATATGCTCTCTCTGTGGGCAAAAATTGTCATTTTTGTATTTGTGTGTTCAGTGTGAATATAAAGCCTAGATCATCAAGTACTTAATAAACCTTTCTTAAATGAAGTGATATTATTTGCAAAAAGAAAAACAAAAAAATGAAAAATTTCATAAACAAAGGATTATTTGTATCCAAAAATAAATAAATAAATAAAATTACACACCACAGAGGTAAATAACTGAGCAGGTCAGGTAGTTTCTTGGTGCATATTCTTTAGAATATCTGCAGACACTTGAAGAAGCGTTAGTTCTTCTACCCACAAATTTTCTACCAAAGTTAACTGGTCTTTCAAGGCTGTTTCCTCATCCTTCATATGGGAAATCTAGAAACAATGTTAAGTATCAGTATTAGTAATAATTCCAGAAGAATTTTCCAAAGACTGAATTGACTCAGGAACATTAGATAAAAAGTTTAATCTGGTGCTTCTCAAGTCATGCTACCAAAATACCCTGAAACAATCCAAGTTTCTTATTTTTTAAGTGAACCTTATGCTGCCTGTTAATAAGAATCAAAAACACTAATTTTAAAATATTTTATTACAAGGGTTCTGCCAAAGCTTTATTTAAAATGAAGGCTTAAGGAAAAGTGTGAGAATCACTGTATTAATGAAAAACCAAAGCAATTCTTAAACACAAAATGTATGTGTTATAATGCTCTAATGAGATATGCAATATATAAGCTTATTAAAATTTGCATCTTTATTTCTACAACCTTATTTTACTAAAACAATAAATTGATTACCACTTCAAAGTATACTATTCATATTTCATATTCACATAGTTCATGTGCAAGTAAAAAAGAAGGTTGAATAGAGCATCAGCCCTGAAGTCAGTTCAAATCTGGCCTCACTTCCTAGCTGTGTGACCCTGGCCAAGACACTTAACCCCAATTGCCTCGGGGGGGAGGGGGAAATGTTGGGTTAAACTACAGTCTTTTAAGAAAAGAATGTAATGTTTTAAAAATATACCTTCTGAAGTGCAGTTTTGGTCTCTTCTATAAAAGAAGAGCATATTTTTCTAGACAAGACCAAACTCTTCCATTCGTTTGTGTCTGAAATCACTTCACCAAGAAGCACTTTCTTCCAGCATGTACTAGAATCAAAAAAATTAATATGGTAACACCAGCAACACTTACAAGAAGGGATGTATAAAAAGTATGCCTCAAAACAAACCCACAAAATCTTTCTTTTTTTCTTCTAAATATATTGTACATATCTGTATTTATCACTTTATATTTATGTTGCATACACTTTTAACTTCTTTAAATGTTTGTCTCCTGATCAGGAGATAAAGATCTCCTGATCTTTAAAAGTTTGTCTTCTTTGTAACCAGGGATTGTACAAGCATCCTTTGAATTTGTATCCCCAGTGCTTTAACACAGGGCCTGGCACACAGCAGGCACAGTTTGCTGAATTGATAAAAACTACAAAGACAAAAGAAACTCTGTTTTTTGGAATGAATAATATGTTCAATCACACACTGAAGAACACAACTAGAAAACTTACAATTCATCTGCTCCAAGACATAATAATTTAAGGGCTGTAAGCAATCTCCAAGAGGGACCATCCCATCCAAAAGTTAAATTCCTAAAGGAAAAAAAAATACTTTCAGTGGTAGAATTTGTAAGTTCTTCACTGTAGAATATTATGATACCCTATTGTGGTATTTTTTTTTTAACTATATAGTCTGATTTGGAGCCAAAAGGAAACAAAATTTAAAATGTATAAAAGCAAAATGATAGAGAAAATCAGAGAATCAGGATTCTTTAAGCATTTAATCTATGCCAGGCACTGAGAATACAAATAGGAGCAAAAAGAAAGATAGGTTCTGCTCTTTAGGACCTTACATCTTGATAAGGGAAAACAATACATAAAAAGGAACTGGAAAGTAAGGGAATAGAATGCTCCTACATGGAGAAAGTCAGGAACTGAACTGGGTTTGAGGCGAGCATGACTCGTGTGATTACTTCTCCAAATGGAAGTCCAGAAGAACTCACCAACCAGAAGAGACTGCAGGAATTAGAGAGTAAGAATTCATTTCAGAATGATGGGATGGGGGAAATTATATTCCAATTAATTCTATTGAGGGGATGAACCTAGGGAAGTGGAGAACAAATGACATGAGTAATCCAAAAGCATTTAATCTTTGATTTGGAATGACAGATTTACTCAAGTATTCAAATGGATCTGTGACTTTATCCATGAGGGCATTCCTTATGAATTATGCCTGCCCACATATGACATTTGTCCATGTTTTTCCACAAGTTCTCCAGAACAGACCCATCCCCCCACAGTGGTGGGAACCTTCATCCTCAATTTAATTTGACATCAATCATATCAAAAGGATCCTATAGATAGTACACTGTGGTACAGAGTATGCTGACTTAATGTTAAAAAACTTGGGTTTATATTGTAACCCTATCAATTAATTACCAGCAGCATAGCTTCAACAAATCTCTTCATTTCTCTGAGTCTCAATTTCTGCATCTGGAAAATGAGATAATTGGATCTGATGACCTCTAAAGTATCTTCCTATGAACTCTGGTTCTCAAAACTAATAACCATCTTTCTTATATAGAACTTTCTTATAAAGAACTATATAATTCTTTGATTTTATATCATTTTTCCTTCTTAATGTCAAGCCCATCATGCACTATCCCATTGTCAATTTAATGTCTTGAAACTTTTCAGTGTCTTTAGCAATTCATGACTCAACAACCATCAAATTGGTGACTACTATTGGTACTAAAGAAGGCCCTTCAAAGAAAAATGTTGGGGTTATTAAAATAACTTTGCAATTTTCCAAAGGTAATGAAGTCTCCTCTTCCAATTCTGGGACCAAATCCTAGTCCATTTGCAGTATATTGGTGTTAGTGACTAGTTTTACAAGTTGTCCAACTGAATGTCACAACTGGGACAATATATTATTCGTTCTTCATCCACTTGATTTTTTCCCATTTGGAAAATTAAGAAAACTTCTGAGAATGATTACAAATCTCATTCAGGAGACTCCTAAGATTGCTGGGGCTTGCTGCATTCAGGACAAGGTCATTCACAAAAAGGAGCATCTGAGGAACATCATCACCTACAGAAACCCCTTGACTTGGACCTTACGATAAGATTCTCCTTTATGACAATGGCAAATTCTCTCCTGTTCCTATAGGATAGATATTAATAGATATTGATAGATATTAATGAGCAAAGCATCAATGATCAAGGTAATCTATGTTTCCTCCTTCAAAGAATCTTATATAATTTTTAACTTTCAAGAAATCACATATAGTTATTTCCCTAATTATGTTTTTATGTTTTACTTTCATTAATATTCAAATCAACTTCATGCTAAAGAGGTAGAAGCTTAAAAGTAAGTAAGGTAGGGAGGAATGGAAAGAAATCTACTCAGAATAGGTAACTGAACATAGATAAACCATGAAGCAAAATTAATCTACACTGGGTTTCAAGATCCTTTTTTTTTTAAACCACATCATTCAACCAACTTCAGAGTATAACCTCAGTTCCTTTTCCATATGCACAAAATTAATAGCCTTCAAACATGAGTTCTTATATATAGTCTGATGAGATTATAGCACATCTTAAAGAAACTCAAATCAACTGCCAAAACAACTCTTGCTGATTTTATAGTATCCCAGGGGACTTCAGTGCTACCATATTTTCATAAAGACACTTATACTACATCAAAGAAATATCATCTATACCACTTGACATCTACCTCTTTATGTGGTCATTTAATTCATTACGTATGCATCTGATCTCTGCAAGTAAATCCTACGTTCCTAGAAACCAGGGATTGTGCTTTATGTGTTTCTCCCTAGAAGTTCCTAGCATTGTACCCTGTTTTATGTTCAATAAATATTTTTGGATTAATCAAATCAACCTTGAAGAAAACTCTGTGTTATCTAAAGTTGCTATGAAAGTTTTCGGAAATGAAAATTTCATTAGAGGGATACTTACTCTGAAAAGCCATGCTCCTTTAAAAGGGAAAGCTTCTTATTCATTTGTGTGTCCATTGAAGGAAGGTGATCCACAAGACTATCTGTATTTTTAAAGATAAAATTCATTTTTTAAAAAAGATAAGATTCACATATTTAAGGCATAATTCAGATAACAGGGCTAATTAATTAGAGTATTATAATTTGCTTTATATAACAATGAAGATAGATGGTTGAAGTTAAGAGCTTTAGATGTAAAAACAGAATTCATTATTCTTGCCCAATTCAGGAGGATTATTCACAAAATCATAATAACTTCATGTCACCAGACCACAGTAATGGTAGTGGTATTAGTAATAATATTAATGTAAGTGAAATTATAAGAAATATTAATAATGACCCTAATAATAGATAACATTTATAAATTGTTTTAAGTTTTATAGAGTACTTTATATAATTATCAATATTTCATATTTCACATTTGCTTATCCCTTTCTGTAGAAAAAAAATCTTCATCTTTACAATTAGGAAAGAGACACTCAAGCAGGTTAAGGGACTTAGAACTAATACAACTTTAGAAACAAGGTTTGACCCCTAGTCTCCTAACTCCAAGTCAGTCCGATGTCCCTTCCAATATACTCCCTGTCTTGTGGTTTATTATCTCTAACTTTAATTCTTGCTTCCAATATGCAAATCAACCTGAAGGATTAGGTAATAAGAATTTTTGTTTGTTTCTCCATAGCTACTATATGAATTATAAATGATAAAACTATAAAAGCAATTCAAATTAAAATGACTTTAAACAATAGTTTAAACCTTAAAATGTTTTGTATTTTTTCCTATTTATGCAATAACTCTTATCAACCACATAGAGTAATAGAGTACAGAGTCCTGAATTTTAATCCTAACGCTATCTTTAAATCTTTAGGTGCCTTTGGGAACTATTTCTCTGTGCCTCAGTTTCTTGAAAAGGAAAATAAAGGAGTCAGAATATTAAAAACTCTTTAAAATTTTTATTATTATATGTCATAAACATGAAACATATAAACTGGTCTCAAAAGTAGCTTGTTATAAGACTGAAAAAATCATTATGTCAGTCATTTTTATTTGAATGAGTAGATAAAATTCTGCTTAAGAGCTAAAGCATCATCTTTGTTATATTAAGGATTTTTAAAATCTCCTTTAAAATCCATAAATGTCTGAATCAACAAATCTGTTTTATCTACTATTTGTGCTCTAAATCTCAAGCCGTTGCCCACCATGACCTGAAGTCACAGAAGAGGAAGAATCCTAATATTGACCAAATATTAAGTAGCTTCTCTGGCTTCAGGCTAGGAACATCAATCTTTTGTTATGGTATGAAAGAAAACTTTTTAAAAGTCATTCAATCTGTAACAGTGAATATCTGAATACATCTCCAGTTAAATAAAATATACTAAACTGATGAAAATAGCAATTTAGGAGAACATAATGAAAAAATATATATTTTCTCTCTCCAGATTGTAAACTGTTACTTTTTTGGTAATTTCCATAGTAACCAATTCACTCTATTATACAAAGCAGACATTCAATAAATACTTATCACAATAAATCCCTATCTAATTGTGTTCAGTCAAGCATGACTTGATACATTAATTTCCATATTTTCCTCTCTATTCAATTCAGTATACATTTCCTGAATATCTATTACAAACAAACAGTGGTAGACACCAAGGAAGAAACAAAAATGAATAAGGCATGATCCTTGCCCTCAAGAAACTTACAATCTAATAGCAAGAAATAAATATGTACACATATAAATAAATTAGTGTGAAAGTATACAAATGGTAAAAAAAAGTATTGAGTTAATATTATTTTCATCTTTTTTTCAGTTTGCTATGCTTCTTTCTGTCAACAGCAACCTTGCACTAATCAGCTTCCCCACAGCATCCCAGTTTTCTTTCACTAAAAATTTAAGCTGCAAACTCAAGTCAAAGAACTCACTAAATAGGGCTACAGAAAAGAAAATAGATCATGAACATGTTCTCCTTACTGAATATTATGTTAAAATGCCTTTAAGAATTCACTTGCATCATTTGCACAGGAAAAAACTTGACCTGACCTATTGATACATAAACAGCACTATGTGGATTATTTATGGCAACAAATCCATATTCTAAAAGCAGTCGGTGGTTATCATGAGGGCCATAGCAGATGAATAGTTCTTCATATTTTTTGTAACTTGAAGTAGTCCTAATTTCATAACAACGGGTTTTCTCATTAAAGGCTGCATTTACCTATAAAGGAAAACAGATCACACAAGAGACATGATTAATTCCGAGGTCAATAAATGGTTCAATTACATCAAATGACACACATTTATTAAGCACTTACTATGAGCTAAGCACTAAGGATAAGACAAAAGTAAAAAGACAAAAGTCCCCTGCCTCTGAGGAGCTAATAATCTAGTGAATGTGGTGGTAGTGCAATGTAGAGAGAGCTGAGTTCAGAGCTGGAAGACTTGGAACATCCAAATTAAAATGTCTAATAGGCATTTTGCAATGTAGGACTGGAGGTGAGAAAAAGAAAGTAGGGCTAGATACATAGATTTCAGAGTAATCACAGAGATAACTAAACCATGTCAATGGGGGGGGGGGGGGGGGTCCGGGGGAGGCAAAGGGAGAGGGAGACAGAGACAGAGGGAAGAAAGGAGAGAGAAAGAGACAGAGACAGAGAGGGGGAGAGACAGAGACACAGAGAGAGTCAGAGGGAGAGAGAGAGACAAAGGGACAGAGAGAACGAGAAAAAGAAGGAGAGAAAGACAGAAAGGGAGACAAAGACAGAGTGGGGGAAGGGAAGGAGGGAGGGGAGAGAGACAGGGAGAGACAGAGAGAGATAGACAGACATAGGGAGGGAGGGAGGGAGGGAGAAAGAGAGAGAGAGAGAGAGAGAGAAAGGGAGACAAAGAGAGACAGACAGACAGAGGGAGACAGAGACAAAGACAGGGAGAAAGAAAGACAGAGACAGAAGAGAAAGAGAGAGACAGAGACACAGACACAAGGAGAGAGAAAGGCAGAAGAGAGGAAGAGAGAGAGGGAAGAGGTGAAGAAGAATATAATATAATGATTCAACAAAGGCAAAGTGGTCGGATAAGTACATAGATTTAAAAGTAAAATCAGAAATAATTTAACTCATGTGAAATCAGGAGGAAAAAAACAGAGGGAAAGAGGCAGAAGAAAAGACAGAGGCTCTGTGTGTGTGCGTGCACAGAGTTAGGGGCAGAATACTTACTGATAATTGAACAAAGACAGTTGAAAAAAGATCAAATAGATGGCGAAAGAACCAAGAGAAAGCAGTATTATGAAATCCATAAAATCTGAATAACTCAAATATGAACAGTTTAAATTACAAACTATAAATATCCCCATAAGAGCACAGATTCATCACAAATCAATTTATCATCCAGACTGGTAAAGACAAAAGAAAAATAGTCAACACTGATAAGGATAGGAAAAGACTGGAATTATACATACTGTTGGCAGAACTATGAAATAGCCCCAACATTCTATATATCATGTGGAATAATGCAAGAAAAGGGACTAACCTGCTCATATAGACCCTTTGAACCAATGGTTCCATTACTGGTCACACAACTTCAAAGAAGTCAAAAGATAGAAATAAGGGCCTAATTTATACCCAAATTTTACCACAGAATTCCTAGAACTAAAAAATAAATAGGTCCTCAACAACTGAAGAATATCTGAAGAAATTATGATATATGAATGCAATAGAATACTACTATGTTCATTTGACAAATATGAACAAACCAAATTAACGCAGAAAAACTTATATGCACTGAAGCAAGGCTAAACATAATTAAACAATACTAATAACTATAACACTATATATGAGAGATCACTAAAAGGAAGTCAAACACTAAATAACTGAAAAACCAGTGGTCTCTGAGAGCAGATAATGAAATATATTTCTCTACTTTTATTTTAAAAAGACAGGACATTTTTGGGATTGGGTACTGTATATATTATTTAATAATTTCATAGCACTGTATAGCTTTGCTTTGTTATTATTTTTTTTTTTGTCAAAAAGGAAAGCTTAATTTGAAGGTCTAAAGAAATCTAAATGATTCTGATGTAAATATAAAAATTATTTTGCTTTTTTTTTTAACAAAAGAATCAGACTCATAGATTTGACTTTGTTTTTTAACTGAATGCAATTATAATAACACGTAGATGCCATTTCTCAAGCACAGAAAAAACGAAGGAAAAGTTTTGTTTCTTGCTTCAAGATGTAAGTTACGTGATTAGGTTTAAAAAACTACAACCTGTTTATAGCTTATAGACAGCAAATATGAATAAATATACTTAGAATTAAAAAATATATATTCTACAAACTAAGGAGTGAGTATAAGTTAAAAGCAAGAGATTCCCAGACCAGAGAGGAAACTGAAGACTATGTCTAAGAGTTGTTGTTGTTGTTATTTTGTTTTGTTTCCTTAAGAACACCTCAGGCTTAAAACAAGGACAAGAAATCTGGACCCTAGTTGAGCTCTTAACAAAAAAAAATTGAAGGGCACTCTTGGTTTGGTGCATCCCAGGGATGGAACTTAAAAGTACCATCAACTTAAATAAAAATAAAATCTACTTCAATAACTGCAAAGTCACAAAATACTTTACTTAGCCTCTATTACGTTCACAGAATATTTCTGCACTAATATTCTTTAACAGACATTTGACATCTTCAGCAGTTATACTGACAATCTTACCTTTCCTCTATTCAAGATTAAGTTCTTCCAAAATTGTATTGAGAAGATCCACTCATGAGTTATTCTATTTGTAATTGAAGGATTTCAAAGCTTGGAGGCATCTAAGAATTCATTTAGTCTAAGCCCTCATTCTAATGAGAAAACTAAGTTCACATATACATATAAGTGTATATATAGCTATAAAAACATTATATTCATTTATTCACCAAGTAATATAAATTTACTCACAAATCTGTGAAGATATAAAATTTACTGCTTCCTCTCCCAAACAGGAGTTTTCTGATTACCAAGATGCCTTTCACAATGTGGTCTCCCTTTTTCCACAATCTAGCTATTGTACCACTAAAAATCATTTCACCGCATACCTTTGTCACAGATCATCAGTTCCTCAGTTGGAAACATTAACATACACATTTGCTAACCCTGAAGTCTAACTCCTAACCTTGATCACTCACCACTATAAAGGGAATAGAACAAGGAAAAAAAAGAATTGATGTATTATAATTCTGCTATACAATTAACAAGTTCAATGAATTTAGGCAATTAAATTCAATAAACATTTGCCAAATATTTACTATGAGTACTAGTATTTACTCATACTAATACTAGTACTAAAGATAGAAATGTAAAATGACAAAGTGAAAATATTCAGAATACAATCAAAGTTACAGAATAGGGATCAAAAGGAAGAGCTTGAGGTTATAAAGATATGGTATCATCAAATACAGAGTATTCTTCCTAAAGAATGTAATGGCAAAAATAAGGAGATATATGGGATAATAACCCAAGAAAAGAGAACGATCAAGGGAAGGTCCTGGGTTTATTATTAGTGATCTTCTCTTCTCAAATGACTTTATACTTCCTTGTTTGTGTACTAAATATATGATGCACTAAAATATAATTTCATTGAGGGCAGGAAAAGTTTCCCTTCTGCCTCTGTATCCCCTTATGCTTGGTACAATGCATGAACATAGCTGGTACATACTGGCACACTGTCAGTACATATTGATAAATCCAATAATACTAAATAACTAAAATCAATATAGCACCTACTATGCCGAAGCACTTTACAAATATTAACTCATTTGAACTAAGTGGTGAAAATGAGGATGTCTGTAGACATCAAGGAATTAAGATGGGAAGAAATTAAAGATGAAAAAAAAATGTCAATGAAGCAAGCTCCCAAAGGAGACAGAAGGTGGTAGAATGAAGTGCATCTTGTAAAAGAGAATCATAAATGAAGACGTGGGAAAAGATTTTGATTTATGGAAGAAAGGATTAAAGGAATCATCCAGTGGAAATATTTATGGAAAAATAATACATATTTAACATATATTGAATTACTTGCTGTCTAGGGGAGGAGGTGAGGAGAAGAAAGGGAGAAAAAGGAACACAAGGTTTTGCAAAAGAGAATGTTGAAAACTATGCTTATTTTTTGAAAATAAAAAGCTAAAAAAGAAAGGAATCATCCAAGTGACAGCCTTGATTTTCTCAGAGAGGTAAGAGGCAAAGTTGTCTGCTAAGAGAAAGAAAAATGGCATAGCATTAGAAGAGTGAGGAAAAGAAAAGCTCTTGAATATCTATGATATCAGATGAATAAAAAAGATGGCAGCAATACGTCATAGAATCCCAACTGACTGGCCATGCAATCCCATGATTTCCTCTAGCCCTGTGCAGCAGACTAAGCAGAGAAGCAGAAGACAAGGGGAAGACGGATGAGTGGCTACGATCCATAGAGAAGGGCATAGACAGCAGAAGAGGAGGGAGGTAAGGAATTCAAAGGGGCCAATGCCTTGTTAAACTGGTTGACAAAAAGGTCCTGTGAAGGAAATAAAGGCTGGACTATATGTGATAGATCAAAGTCTTCAGATAGAAACTAATATTCAGACAAGGAAAGTGCAAAGACAGGAATTTGAAAGTTCTAGATCATGCAGGGTGATGGTGAGGTTAAAGATATAATTATCAGTAGTAGTACTAATAGTAATAGTAGCAGCAGCAGTAGTAATAACAGTAGTGGTAGGAGTAGTGTGGAAAAAGAAAAGTGGAAGAGACATTGATGAACTGGGAAATAAGAATGATGAAAGAGCATCAATGTGAATACTGAAGTTAACAAGGCAAAGTAGTTGAGGTGGAAAAGACAAGTGTGATTAAATGCTATGCTCACTGAGAATGAAATTTTTCTACCTACCTCATTGTTAGTTACAAAGAGATCATGTATAAGAAAAAACATGCAAAGTTATAAGAGTATGTATAAAGAAGCATCCTCATCAGCTACATGCTGGTGAGCTACCAAATACAAGAGATGAGATTATCATCCATGAATGTTTTCCACAATAACAAAATGTCTTCTTTAAAATATTTTTACTCTAAGATGATTTTAAGATACTTGATTATCACCAAACTGTGGGTGCTGTTCAGAACAGAAGGAGTTAGGATAGAGCTCAGGAATCAGGAGTCAGGAAGACTTGATATTATATCTGATCTCAGATACTTACTAGTTACATGACCCTTAGCAAGTCACTTGTCTGCCACAATTTCCTCAGCTGTAAAATGGAAATAAATAATAGGACCGGTATACTTTCCCAAGGCTGTTGTAAGATCAGATGATATAATATTCACAATATTTGTAAAGCATTTTGCAAATTTTAAAGTACTATTAAATGCTAGCTAGCTAGGAGAAATAAATAAAGAGAAAATCTCAAAGATTCATGAAAGCTGAGGACTGGCAAGGACCCACATACTCATAATACCTATCCTAATTCTACTACCTTGGGAGTAAAATAATCAAGGGATGGAATAATATATTTATATAAGACTTCAAAGTTTACAAAACCCTCTCCTGGCAAAAACCCTGTGAGAGTGATAACGCAAGTATAATTTACCCCCATTTATAGATGAGCAAAGTGTCTATTTAAATCCAAGTCTTCTGACTTTGAATCCAGTATTTATCCCAGACTATCACACTGAAGAAATTATACAAGTCAATATAATTATACAAGTCATTCTCTTTCCACCCACTCTCCATCTTAATACTGGTACTTTAGAATCTGATCTACAAGTACCAACCTCAAAAGACTATAAGGAAAATACTTTACAAATCACAAAGCACTCTGTAGTTATATTAAACATCTTAATAGTATCATAAAGCAGCTCTGTTCAGCACAATCAGGTCTGTTCACTCCTTATCCTGACTATAGGTAACCTGACCCCATCAATTATGTCCACATATCAAACTACAAACTAGTTATTTATACCTAAGTGGTCACTGGTATAATGAAATTTCTTTCCTCCTAAAGAGTTGCTGTAATAGGCAGCGTATATAAAGAACCAGAGTTTCAATAGCGGAATCCAGGGAAAAGAAAAGAATTATTTTGGAACATGGAATACCGCTGAGCAACACTAAATTATTTCAAGTGGGGGTTCTGAGCAGCATGAGGCTTTTGGAAAACAAAGAGAGAGTCATGTGGAAGAAAAAGAGCTTTTTAGAGAGAAAACAGCACGCTTTTAGATACACACAGTTCTTGGCATCATCCAGGACACTTCGTTCTACCTCATCCCACATACACAAGCAGCTGCCAAATCCTGCAGTCCCTATCTCTACAATATCTCTTGCCTCTGCCCCTTTCTCTCCAGCTATCATTCTAGTTCCAACCTCATCAATTATCATCTTGCCTATTAACAACAATTTCCAAATTGGTTTCCCTGCCACAAGTCTTCTCCAGTCTCCAAATCCATCCTAGAAACCACTGCCAAAGTAATTAATTCTCCTTAGAAGTAAGTTTGACATTTCTCCCCTACTCAATTACTTCTAGAGACCTCTGGTTGTCTCTAGAAAAAATAATAAACACTTCTGTTTAGTTTGTAAAGCCCTATACAATCTTAGCACACCCTATCTTTTCAGTCTCATTAGACATTATTCCCTGTCTCATACTCTACAAACCAGGCTGTCCCTCATACTATCCTACATGCCTGAAATAAATTTTCATCTTTATTTTTGCCCCTCAAGACATCCTTCCTTTCTTCAAAACACAGATTAAGCATTATCTTCTGAAAGAAGCCTTTTCTTCAAAAGTCCCAACTAGGTTAAACACCCCTTCTCCCAAACTACCTTGTAGTTAACTATTTTGAATATATTTGTATTTATTTTATATTTATACCATGTATAAATATACATATGGAGATAAAAAGCACATATAATTAATATGTGGATATACATACATATATAAATATCTATAATTATACCTATATTTTAAATGCATTTGATGTCTCCTTTATTTGAACCTAAGTTCACTGTAAGCAGGAACTATCTCATTCTTTATATTCCCAATGCTCAGCACCAAGCCTGGCACATAAAAGTACTTATTAAATTTGTGTTGATTTTTTTTTTATTCCACCTAATATACAAAGTCAAATTCCACGTGCATGGTGGTCTTCCTCATAAAAAGCAAACTACATTTCTTACCTGAACTCCTGGGCTGTGATTCAACAGATCTAAATACGGAGCTAAGGCATACACATCTGGCTCTGCTGAAAGACATTTCTTCTGTGCATGTTTCATGTACACTGTTCTGGTGTTAATGGTACACCAAGCCCAAAGAAATGCATGATAGTGAAAAATGTGTTCCACATTCTCAGTATATAAAGATTGGAGAGAAGAAAAGAATCCTCTTGAAGAAACAAACAATTCCTGAACTTGTGCCTTCTGCTCTTGGGCTTTTATTTTTAAAGGTTTAGGTAGAAGTCTCACCACTCGAGGTTCCAAACAAACAAGACAAGTATAGTCTTTTGGTAAAATGTCCAGGTATGGCTTCCAGGGAGACTTATTTCCTGCATTATTTTCTGAAATTAAAAAAGTACACAGGGCCAGCAAGGGAGATATAGGAGGAGTCCACCTATTTAAAAGTAAAGATTTTGAAAAATCAACTTTTTGTATAAATTATGAAATAGGCTAATTCTCTGATTTTAATATGTTCATTCACTTAACAGAATCTGCTCCCTCTTAGAAATTATTTTGCTTCACTTGAAGTGGGCCATCATGGTAATACATATTCAGTACTATGGCATTAGTCAAGGTTCATGAAGACATATATCAGGGTTTGGTTCATTTTACAAGGCTCTCTTTTCAGAACAGGATTTCTTGTCGTTCAGTCATTTCTGCCATGTCCAATTCTTCATGACCCCATTTGGGGTTTTCTTATCAAAGACGATGGAATGGTTTCCCATTTCCTTCTCCAGCCATTTTACAAATGAGGAAACCAAGGATCACACAGTCACCATCTGAGACTGAATTTAAATTCAGGCCTTCCTGACTCCAGATTAGGCCCCCTATCTATTGAACCACCTAGTTGCCCAGAAAAGGATTAAGTAATTTATATGTGCACCTGATTCCTTCACAGTTTTAGCAGAACCAAATGTAATAGAGGTGGGGGGGAGGGGAGACTACAAACAGCAGCAACAACCTCAAGTAAAAGTCATATATACTTGTGCTGAGTCTTTCCAGACAGCCCTCATTCTCCAGATTTTACTACCATAACTCGGCTATCTCCTTCCCCACCCCTGTGGGCCTCTTCTTCCATTGGTAAATTGTTCCCGAAACCTTCATTTTAGGAAAAGGACCAAATTAGTCATTCCTTATTTTCCAGACTTTCCCCACCCATTTTCATGTCTCTTTTTGACAGGGGTGTGAAACTGTGTTCCCTTTAATCTGTAAAATTAATCACTCTGAAATTGTGTCCCCTTTTGATCTGCAAAAGAAGAGAGATTGGGGTCTCCCAGACTCCAGAGAGTCTATGAGAGAGAGCCTAATCTCCTGGCTAGGCTTTTCTAAGGCAAATCACGCCATTGATCTTTTGGGAATGCAGACCCTTTTCAGGAAATTCCAAATTCAAAGTGATTTCCATTCAATCAAAGATCTAGGCCTGGGAATTTTGGCTTTCTTTTCAACCTGAAACCTGATCCTCAAGATTCCATATTAAAAGGCAATTTTAAACTCACTTCTTTGCAGAATGTCCAATGTAGCATGCTTTGCCTCTCTGGCATAGTTGCCATGACTTTGCCTGCTGTGAAAACATTCTCCTCTCAGTGCCAGCTTCCATTTCCCTAATAGGACTTTGCCGCTCACAAGTCAATCTCCTAGCAAAGCTGACTTCTCATCCAATAATAAATTTCCATTTTTGCCACCTAAAACTCTTCAGGTTTGTGAATTCTTTCAACAAAGGACCTGCACCGACCAAAATGGGATTCCCACAACTGCTCTGATTGCCACTAGAACCCCATCACTTTTACATATTGTCTTCTATAATAGAATGTAAGCTCCTTGAAAGCAGGCTTCCTTTCAGCTTGTATTTATGCCCTTAGCCCATTGCTTGGCACAGTAGTAGGCACTTATTAAGTTCCTGCTAACTGACATAAGCAGATATTGATAGATATCTAAAATGTCATCCCCCAATGCAAAGGGCAAGCCTCCATAGTACTAACTCCATGATTAGTAGTGTGTGAGGTTGTTGAGGGGTGAGAGATACTCTAACAGGGATGGGGTCCCCAGGCCAGTGTCTCAGGTTTTGTGAAAGAATTCGCAGTCCCAATCTCCAAGTAAGGTTTTGGCAAAAATGGGCTTGTTTTCATTGAGTGGCTCTTTCTCCTTGGGCTAGGATCCTGATTAGGAAGATAACCAAGATTTGGGATACAGACTTCAATTTTATTTAGTTTTCTATGGCCTGGAGCTAGGGAGCCATCTCCAGATGAATTGAGGGACTAATTTCCAGGTCAAAAATGGGTGGTGATTATTCCCTATGCCAAGATCTCCAAATGAACTGAAGGTGGAGATGATTTTAGGAGTTTCCCAGAGGCCAGGTGGAAAGGGTATGGGAAGAGGTTGGTAGGAGATTCAGGGTTTTCTAACTCAGGCCCACTCCCCACAAAGATCAGGGGAACACAGAGTACTTATTACATCAAAGTCATGAGTATGTAACATTCATCAAGTACACCAGTTGAGTGACATTGGAATCTAATATAACCTAATTTTTAACAGTGCATCCTTAAAACACATACATACACTCTCCCTTCTCAAGGCTTCAGGCAACATATTCTCAGTTTAGAGTTAAGGGTTAGGGATAGGGTCAAATAAAGATAATTTCTTCTTTACCATTATCAAATACATTTTTCTTTGCCCTTCTTGAATGTGAAATCTGAAATCAAATCCTTCAGGTAAACACAACTCTGTACTTAAGGGATAGGAATGGATTATATCTGAATATGACAAGCCTAAAAGTTGTAGGTAAACCTTTTGTTGAGAATTTAAGTATATTTCAATACACTTAATATGTAAGAGTCAAAAACCACTTATTTAACCATGTGATGAGGAGAATTATTATTACTTTAAAAAGTCAATAAATATTTAATGAGACTTGTCACTGTATTAAGAGAATCTCCCTCTTTTTCAAATATATTAAATCTCATGCCAAAAAGGTAAGTAGCACTTGGGTGGGAATGGAGCACAATTTAGTACAGGCTGTGCTCAAGCAAACCAGCAGTAGGCCTTGGGGATTATGGAAACAGTGGCAGCAGTAGTGGTTTCCAGACCTCTCAGCCCAGTTAGTGGGTCCGACATCCCTTTGCAGCCACAAAGGTGTTTTGGGGTTCTCTAAATTCAAATGTTTATAATTATCTCTCAATGACCTTAATTTGAATATTTATGAGGAGGGTGAGGCGCCACAAGATCCTGTTAGACTAGACCTCACTCCCTCTCCACAAGATCCTGGTAAGACTGAATCTAGCTCCCTCTCCAGACCCCTTTCTTCCCCTTTCTGGTGCTGAGCAAATCCCTTTGTTTCCTCTCTTTTGTTGTGTTTCCTCTCTTTTTTTGCTGGGGAAAGTAAACTCTGAAATTCAGCCAATGTGAGGAAGAGCCAGGGGATGAGTGAGGACTCTGCTTTAGGGTCTACATAAACTTGCTGAGAACTGCTCCCCCTTGCACTCTGTTGCTGACAATTTTGGTGGAGAATATAGGTCCCTTCTCATGAGAAAGCAATAAATTCCTTTTTGCCTCTCCTAAGACAAGTCTCTGATTAATTGAAGGGCAAGGTGAGGAGGCAGTGGCCCTTATCACACACCTATTGACTAATTTTCAATCAGTATATACTGCTAAGTGGCAAAGTGAATAGAGTTCTGGGCCTATAGTCACCAAAATTCATCTTCCCAAGTTCAAATCTGGCCTCAGACACTTACTAGCTGTGTGACCCTGTGCAAGTCACTTTTTGCCTCAGTTTCCTCATCTATAAAATGAACTGGAGAAGCAAATGACAAGTATCTTTCTCCCAAACAAGCATCTTGGATTGGGGTCAGGGAGAGTTAGAAGCAACTGAACAACAACAAAGTCACTCCATGTACCTCAGTTCTTCAGCTGTAAAATGGAATAGATGGGAATCTATATATCCTTTTATCTCTAAATCCAGGATCCTTACAGCAAACTGACAGGAAACACTAGCTTTTTATAATCATAATTTAAGGTTCAAGAGCTGTCCAACTTGGGGCAGCTAGGTGGCGCAGTGGATAGAGCACCTGAAGTCAGTTGGACCTGAGTTCAAATTTGACCTCAGACACTTAACATTGCCTAGCTGTGTGACTCTGGGCAGATGTCACTTAATCCCAATTGCCTCAGGGGAAAAAAAAAAAAAAAAAAAGAGCTGTCCAATTGGTCAAATTTTCTAACCTGACAGATATACCAGCTATTAAGTACTATTAAAAAAACAAAACTTCCATTAAGGGAATATATGTATTATTACTTACTTAGTAATATAATCTCCCAAATAGCTTTTAATTACAGTGTCTGTAGTGAGTAAGCATTCCTCAGGCAATGAAATAATCAGCTCTCCTGGCTTGCCAAAAAAAAAGAAAAAAGAAAAAACCAAATTTTAAAATCTCTCTTTCAAGAAAAATCTACCTGTAAAAGTTATTCAAATGCACAAGCCTATTACTTAGGAAACATTACAGAACCAACACCATTGGGTTAGAAGCCTAGTCTCAAAAAGCCCATCTATGACTTTATGAGATATCAAGTTCTTTTTCCTCACCCTGATTTTACAGGCTAAGTAACCAACTCCTACTGTCAGGCTTTCTTTCCAGAAGTACAGAATCTGGCACATATGAGGCTCTTTGCATGAAATACATTAGTAATTCTTCCAGGGAGAATGCAATTCTACAAACATGTGCCAAGATAGACTATTAAATCTTATACGGATATAAAGACCATTAATTAAGATAATTAAGAAATCATGTCTACCCTCAGAGAGCTAATAGATTACTTAGGGGAGACATGGAAAGTATACAAATTATTAAAAGAACAATTATGATAGTAGAGGCCTAAATTAATTTTAAAAATAAAATTTTATTTTTGATGTTTATAAGCCCAGAGAGAAGCGACTTTTTAAAAATTCTTTTTCTCTCAATAGTATTTTATTTTTCCAAATATCTGTAAAGATAGCTTCCAACACTGATTTTTGTAAGATTTTGTGTTCCAAATTTTTCTACCTTCCTCCTTTACCTCCCTTCTCCACCAAGACAGCAATCTGATATAGGTTAAATATGAACAATCCTTTTAAGCATATTTTCATATTCATCATCTGTGCAAGAAAAATCAGACCAAAAGGGGGGAAAACCATTAGAAAAAAACCAAAGAAACAAAAAAAAAAAATACTAATTAAAACCCACTTTCAGTCTTCATAGCTCTTTGAATGTGGATGGCATTTTCCAGCTCGTATATTGGAATTGTCAAAAAAGGGACTTTAGAGGCTATTTAATTCAACTTCCATTCACAGGTCTGTAATCCCACAAGCAGGATGGTACGCTGCCAGATCCTGGGCTCCTGAGCTATCATGGCTTATTTTAGTCCAATCCTAAATGGACATGGAGGTCCAGGCAGCAGGTGCCAACCTGGAATGTATCATCTATGGAAAAGTCCTGTCTTAGGCAAGAGACAGGCCAGTAGAGAAAGCCATAACCCCTGAACCATAGGTTAGTTACCTTTTCAACTAGAAGCTCAGAATTCCTGACTCTGGTACATGCCCATAAGAGATAACTGGCTGCTGCCCAGCTAGATAGTGAGATCTCCATCAATGTCCCTATGATTTTAGCTTCAAAATGGCTAAGGCCTGGATTGTTGCTTATTCCCCTTGACACCAAGAAACTGAAATGACTGAAACAATAAACTGGGGGAAAAAAAGTTTACATTCAAGAGTTCTGATAAAGGCCTCATTTCTAAAATATATAGAGAACTGATTCAGATTTATAAGAATTCAAGCCATTCTCCAATTTATAAATGATCAAAGGATGTGAACAATTTTTATATGAAGAAATTGAAATCATTTCTAGTCATATGAAAAAGTGCTCCAAATCACCAAATGATCAGAGAAATGCAAATTAAGACACCTCTGAGATACCACTACACACTTTTCAGATTGGCTAAAATGACAGGAAAAGATAATGACAAATGTTGGAGGGGATGTGGGAAACTGAGACATTGATACATTGTTGGTGGAACTGTGAATGGATCCAGCCATTTGGAGAGCAATTTGGAACTATGCCCAAAGGGCTATAAAATCATGCATACCTTTTGAAAAATGGTTTCTACTGCGTTTGTATGCTAAAGAGATCATAAAGGAATAAAAGGGACCCACATGTGCAAAAATGTTTGTGGCAGCCCTCTTTGTGGTGGCAAGAACCTGGAAACTGAGTGAATGCCCATCAGTTGGAGAATGGCTGAATAATAATAAATTATATGAATGTTATGGAATATTGTTGTTCTGTAAGAAATGATCAGTAGGATGATTTCAGAGAGGCCTGAGAGACTTACATGAACTGATGCTGAGTGAAATGAGCAGAACCAAGAGATCATTGTACACAACAAGAAGATTATATGATGATTAGTTCTGATGGACATGGCTCTTTCCAACAATGAGATGATTCAGGCCAGTTCCAATGATCTTGTCTACCCTCAGAGAGAGGACTATGGGAACCGAGTGTGGTTCACAACACAGCATTTTCACTCTTTATGTTGTTGTTTGCTTGCATTGTGTTTTTTTTTCTCATTTTTTTCCTTTTGATCTGATTTTTCTTGTGCAGCTCAATAATTGTGGAAATAAGTATAGAAGAACTGTACAAGTTTAACATATATTGCATTACTTGTCATCTAAGGGAAGCAGTCGGGGAAAGGGAGGAAAAAATTTGGAATACAAGGTTTTACAAGAATAAATGTTGAAAATTACCCATGCCTATGAAAAAGCTTAAAAAAAAAAAAAAGGCAGAATATGAGTACAGGGAGCAGAATATTTCCTTGACTTTCACCTCCTCTAAACCCTGAACAAAGACTGTGACTAACGCCTTCCTAGATAAGTCCTCCCAGATCCCTGCAGTCTCCCTGAGTTCTGTTTGAAAGAAGTTAAAGAGTATGACTATTTGCATAATCCCCTCTCTCTCAGGTATGGGTAGAGGGAACCTGTTATTCCGGATCTCTCCCCACATTCAATACAGAACAGATTTTGACCCACACATCCCAGTAGGAAGTGAAGGTCTGAGTACAGTCTCAGTTCCTCCAATCTTATTCTCACATTAAAGGGTGGAACCTCTGCAGACTAACTGTCAGTCTAATTTCTATAATCAGATGTGGCCAGTGACAGGGATTGCAGGAGGGCTCCAGCCTCTTGCTCTCTGGAGGCCAATTTTCTTTCTCAGCAGGTTTGGACTTAGCAAAGCCCATAGGACTCCAGGAGAAGAATGGACATGGAGGCCAGGACAACGCATCCCCACCACCTGGAGACAATTCCATCTGAGTGAATGGATTTTTCCAAGATCATTAGAAGACACAAGAGTCTGTTTATGTGGCTGCTGCCCACTGTGAGAGAATCTCTGTGATGTCAAGGATTACTTGTACCATTCCTTTCCCTTCCTTGTTCCCTTCCCTTTTACTGTTTCATGAACAGGTTTCTGAGATGAAGATGAGGAGGACAGAGCTCAGTCATACCTGTCTCCTCCAATCAGCAAGTGACAGAACACCTGTTCATCTCTCACCTTCTCTCCACACTCTCCCCGCAAACTTCAGCCTGGGGACACTAGCTGGTAACAATAGTCAGGCTCAGAACAGTAGTCTATGGTCTGTATTCTTCAGGACATCAATCAATAAACAATTACAAGGACAGAGTCCTCTCTATCCACTCACCCTCATCCTACCTCCAAGGATAACTTCCTGCCTCTTCAAAGGGAATAACAGAATGCTCTCTAAATTTCTACTATGCCTATTGCAGGGAGAGGCCCATTTTGGACCCGAAATGCCAATGCACTGGAGCAGGAAGTTTATGCCATATTATATCATCAGATGAAGATGGATAACAGACAGGGTTTTTCAAAATCTTATGACAGCAGCCCACCACCAAGTAAACACAAAGAGAAGACTATTGCTTGTTCTGAATATGGCAAGCAAAATTAGGTAGGAAATAGAACTAACCTAGGAAGTCACAAGTGCCAGTGAGCCCCTCAGAGTAAATATACAAGGGGGGTTCTTAGAAATCAATAAAATAAATCATTCTTCTCTTTGAAAAAAATAATAAATCAGCTTCTTCATTGAACACACAAGGAAATTAGATATGTAGAGAAGTTGGGTTTTTTGTTCAAGGTCTTACAAAATGCTGGTGGCAGAAACTAATTTTTAAACACTCATTTCACTTTACCAGAATGGTACTCTATTGTCTAATGTTACTCAAGTGTCCAATAGACAGTGAATTATTGCAGGGACTAGAATTTAAATTATCAATAATGCAACTAATGAATTGGGCTATGCAGAAAAACTGACAGCTACCATGGTAGTTGGAAGTTCCCCAAATTTAAGCCCTGTTTTCAGTTTTTCACAAATATAAATATGAAAAAAAATTAAGATTAGTGACTTTGGAACTAAAAAGTGTCAAAATGGCAGTAAGAGAAGTTAACAATTGAGTCTCTTCAATCTGTTTCTATACACATAAAATTTAACATATTTATTATAAAATCTCTAAAACACAAAATCACACAATAGCACTCACACTTGTGCATGAACACATAAGAAAGTGTTTTCAATCATATCCTTCCTCATATTTTAGATCAAACAATTTCTATCCTAAACAATCTGCTTTCTCCCCAAGCTGCAAAGAATTAGATGTATTTATTTCATCATAAGATGAAGTTAAATATGCCTTTCTGAAGAAATAAAACTATATACTAGTACTAAGACACACATTTTAAAAAATTATTGATACACTTTATTTTTATAATTCCTATTTTCATACTATATCCCCCACTCAGAGCTATCCCTTTAATAAATAATTTTTCAAAGAACAAAAATATTACAGCAAAACCAATCAACACATCAAAAAAGTCTGACCAATTAAATGCAATGTTCCAAACCCACAGGTCCCCATATCAGCCAAAAAAGGTACTGAGACATCTCATATTTCTTTCCTATAATCATTCGTAATCCTTATAACTTTACAGCATTGTTTCAATTATTTTGTTTTTGTTTTTCATTAACACTTATGATGTCATATAATTACTATAGTTTGTATTAGTTCAATTATGTCTTTTCATGCTTTTCTAATCTCATCATTGAAGTTCCTTACAGCAAAATTATAAATAATATAAATAAAAATAGAATAAATAATAAAATTACACCTCTCTCTCATAACTTTTCTTTATTATTTTAAATTTAAACACCAATTATAATTATCTCTCATGACTTCTTTCTTCTTTTCTTTAATTATCTTAATTCTAAATTTTAACACCAACTAAAATGTCTGTCCATATATAAATCAGAACAGAAAAAGAAAATTATATAAAAAGCTGCAAATCTGTATTATAGTTGTTAAAGTAAATTCAACATGTTATTTTCAAATCTGTTCCCCTTGCCTATGATTCCTACTGATCTTTTTTTTTTCAAAAAACAAATATTAAGCATAACTGCAAAGAAATAACAGAAATATGTTGAAATAATTTGATTTAAACTACCAAAAAAAGTAAATATAACTATAACTAGTTGAGTTTTTTTCCCTAAGAATTGGAAGGGTAGAGAAAGTCAGTACTAACCTGCAAGGATTTCACAGCCATCAAACCTCTTCCTGTACCTAAAACAAAAAGGATATTATTTAAGAAAAAAAAAAGTTACATTAGATTATTTTATTGCCTCAAGGTACAGTATTCCCTTCTAAAAGCTAAAAAAGAAATCTTTAAAGTAATGCATAAAACTCTTTCCCACAAGTTTATGATATTATTTAATGTTCATTGAAGACAGGGACAGGTCTCGGCACTAAGATCTTCTTGAAACACTTCTCCTCAGCTTGTGACACTGCTCTTTCCTAGATCTCCTCTAACCTAACTACTCCTTCTGACTCCTCTGCTTTATCCTCATTTTTGTCAAGCAACGAGACAGAAAAGGAGTAACCAGACAAATAGGAAGAGAACCAGGGAGAGCAGAAAGCAAAGTTAAGCATGGCTGGAACTTTCAGGAAATAGAGGTATGACAGAGGCAAACGGTCACGGAGAACGGACAAAGAAAGAAGTAAGGTAATAGCTTCTCTTGAAAAGGAAGAGATGACCAGAAAGTCAATTCCTTTGCATCAGTCAATTAATGACGAAGAAACAGTGCTAAACAAGGCAAAAAACTCTGCTCTTAAGAAGCTCACTATCTAGTGAAGAAAACAACATGCAAACAATTATGTAGAAACAAGAGCAACATATCAACATATCTGTGAGTATATATATGTTCACATACAGAGAAGCATATGGATATCTATATATTCATCCATGTATACATATACATGAGCACATATACATACACACACATATGAAAATTAAAACAGCATCCAAGGGTCTCAAAGTCACTAAGATTAAGGCAATTACTTCTTGCCAAAAAAAAGACTTAAGGGGAATACTGAAAGAAGTCAAGGAAGATAGGAGACAGGGATGAGGAAATGGAGAGTGAAATATTTGGAGAAAGGTGATGTGGTGTCCTATGGGAGGAACAAGAAAGAGCCAGTGTCTTTAGATCATCAAATACAAATACATAAGACTGAAAAGGGGGGTGGGGGGAAGAGAAGAATAGAAAAATGTTTGGGGGGGAAGGGGAAGAGCTGTGAACATTATTTAGAAATCAGTTTCATAGTTGTCAGGAGTATGTCAGACGTTAAATAACTTGTTTGTGTTTTCAGAACAGGTTTGTAATCTAATACCTCTAACTTTAAAATCAACTTTTCTATGTGTAATACTTGCTGCAAAAAGCTCTCCTACGGAGATAAAATCTGTTAAGTTACAGTCAAGTGGCAATTGTCACTCTGAGATGGTCATACAGGTCATACAGATGGAGTCAAATAGAGAACATTTTGTTTTTATAGTAAATCTATGAGATAAACTATGAAGAAGACAGAAAGAATGATGAGAAACTTTTTTTCCTGGTGACCTGTCAACTGTTGTTTGATGAAGAAACATTATAAAAAAAAATTGGAATAAGTCTGGAATGAGACTGTTAAGAGTGATAGATTGAGAAAAACTGGAGAGAAATTGTTTTCCCAACATGGCTAGAGAGAAAATAGAGAAGACAGAAGAAAGAGGATAGAGAGAGCTTCATTACTGATAAAACTTCTTTAACCTTTATCTTGTAAAGAAAATGAACAGTGTTGTTGTAGTTATTTGTCATTCCAAATGAAATAAATGGAGTGGAATAACATCCTCGAAAATGAAGTTAAACTGCTATTGACTGTGGTTTGAGATCATTATTGAATTATTGTAAATAATTATATGATTTGATTATTGAATTGTTATTGAAATTGTGTATATAATTTATTATTTGATCTTAGATTATTAGTTTTATTAATTATTGGTTTCATTATTATTAAATCACTAAATAATAAATTTATTATTTAACTGTAGGAGATTAAAGGATTTATTATAGAAAGATGTAATTACTATTAGAGCTTTTTAGCTCATTAAATCAATAACATTTGCTTAATTTTATTAATTCATGAAAAAATATTCAAATATAACACTGGATTATCATAGAGCTTGAAAAATACAATTACTTAAAAGAATGAGAAAAAGGGTATCTTATAAAGATGACTGAAACAGAATTCAAAATCCTTGGTATATATATGGTGGGAAGGCCACATGACACAACACCAGAGATGTTAAACTTAGGGCCAGCCCCAAGTGGATATAAACTATATTAAAATGTAATTTAAAAATGTTTAACAAAATAAATAAAAACACAATATGACATAGAAAAATCTGTAGTTTTCTAAGTAAATATGGACCTCAGGAATTAGTTTCTGTAACATTTTCCTTTTCTCATACTGGAATATCCATGAATGAATGAATTTCTAAATTCTTTCATTTATATTCTTTAAATGTAATGTTTCAGAATGGAAAAACGCCAACCAACATTCTCTATTGCACTCCTATATGTTAATGGTTCTACAATTTCCTTGATATAGATCTCCTACCCAACAAAGTGAATCACTACCAATCCAAGCCTACAATGCAATAAATTCAGAGAAACAAGTCTCCAACAATACTAGGCAACTTTCTCTTAATCTCTGGAGCATTACAGACTATGCTGGGTTTATTTCTGCCTTGCTCTGTGTACATGATCACTATTTTTTCTGCACGTGCATTTCTCCATAACATCTTTTGTACCATCATTTCAGCTCTAAATTCTAGACTTTAGAAAAATATCTCTTGGAGTTTCTGATATCATGATTTATGTCAGTAAGTCCCTGATAAAAAATATTGGCTAAACAGGGATAAGTACAAAGTACGAGGCAAATGACTATTGAGCTTTCTCAATTATAACTGACCAGATACTCAAACAGATGTAATTATACTTAAGTGAATTATTATCCAGCCCACAATGTTGTCATTTTACCCATATCTGACTTTGTTATATGCTTTCCCTTAAATCAATAGATTCATTTTCTCTAGCATCATGCAGGGCGGGGAAGAAAAAATATAAGGTTTAACTAACATGACTTGTACTTAGTGAAACCAGTTTCTCTGAATTCACATTATTTGCTGGAGCAGACAAAATTTGAAGCGTTATTAACATCTGAATAAATTCAGAGAATCCCTAGCCTTTGTGTACTTTAAACTGATGGGCATAATTAATTAGGTCTCACTAAGGCTGGTCCTGGGATAGGGTGGGTCCTAACAACAAAAGAGCTAACAAAAGCCATAGGACAACAAGTACATTCAGAGCAGAGAAGTACTCTTCCAGGACTGACCCAGCTAAGCAGTCTCCTAGGATTGTAATGTTTATGGTCTACAACAATAGCTTTTTTTGTTTTTCAAAATATATGCAAAGACAGTTTTCAACATTCACCCTTGCAAAACCTTGTGTTCAATATTTTTTTCCCTCCCTTCCCTACAGCAAGTAATCCAATATAGGTTAAACATATGTAATTTCTGAACATATTTCCATATTTATCAAAATGCACAAGAAAAAAAATCAGATCAAAAAGGAAAAAAAAAAAAAAAACAAGCAAGCAAACAACAACAAATTAGGTGAAATTACTATATTGTGGTCCACATTCAGTCCCCATTGTCCTCTCTCTGGATGCAGATGGCTCTCTCCATTATAAGACTAAGACTGGAACTTTTTTGGTCTAAGTTCTTAAGACTCCATCCCCTCTATGACAGCTTTGTACCCAAGTGCCCAGGAAGCTCTGTCAATGGCCTCAGTATAAGTCTTCTCAAACAATCAGAACTGAAGGATATAGTTTCAACACCTTTTAAGGAAAAACTAGTCTATTTGCATTGCCTAGAGGGAGGGGAAAAAGAAGAAGACTTAGAGGGCAGAATTCCCACCACAACACTCAACTTATAGATTCATGAAATAGGAAGTGGTGGACATTGACTCCAGTCCCAAGAAAACTAAGTGAAGTGACAGAGAATCAGAACAGAGAAACAGAATATTCTCATTTTATCACTTCTACTTCCTGACCTCTTCCTTGGTCTATCTTGCCATCTAGTCTACCACAGTGACCTTCAAACCAATTTCCAAAGGAGGGGCCCCAAACACCTTAAGCAAGGGCACAACCTATGCCAATGGACTTTCTCATCTGTCTCTCCACCTCTTAGAATCAACTTCTAGAATCTAACTATCATACTTTTTGCCCTCATCTCCTTTCTAAGCTTCTTTCCTGCATCTCCATCACCACATAGATTTTCCAGGGGCATTTCAAGCTGAAAATGTCCAAAAGATAATTCGTTATCTTTTCCCCTAAATCCAATGTCCCTCTTTCTATCAAAAGTTCCATAAGTTTTTCAGTCACCCAGGTTCTCAACCTAGAAGTCATTGTTGATTCTTCTTTCTAATTGGCTAGGTGGTACAACAGAAAAAATGCTGGGCTTGGATTCAGGAAGACATGAGTTCAAATATGGCTCAAATATTTAGTTGTGTGATTTTGATTAAGTCATTTAACTTCTGTTTCAGTTTTCTTACTATAAAATGAGGATAACAGCACTTACTTCCTAGTGATATTATAAGGAGAAATAAAATTCTATTTGTAAAAATACTTAGTACAGTATCTGGAACATAGCAGATACCACATAAATATTAGCTATTATTCTTCTTTCTCTCCTTACTCTATGGTCAGTTGTCAAATCTTGTCTCTTCTACTTTCTCTATATCTCTCATTAGCAACCTGTATCCCCATCCACAGATCAACCAACCAATCACTTTAATTCAAGTCCTCATTATCTACCTGGACAATTTCAATAGCTCCTCATTGCTTCCACTTTTTTCTCTTTCTAAACCACCGTCCACAAAGCTGCCAAAATAATGTTTCTAACCCTGAAACTTTTCTTCTCAAGTAGATCAGTGACCGTAAGATAAAATATAAACACTTCTGTTTGGCATTTTTATTTTTCAGATTTATTGTCAACCTATCTTCTTAGGCTAATGACACAATTTTCCCTCCTGTATTTTAAGGTTCTAATCAAACTGATCTTCCTGCTATTCCCTGCTCATGATATTCTATCAATCAGATACAAATCTTTGCAGAGGTTGTTCCTCCAGCCTAGAATGTTCTTCCTCCTCACCTCATTTCTTAGAACCCCAAGGCTCACTGACCTATTCTATTGCCTTGGAAATGCTTATTTTATTTCTTAAGTTCAAAATAAAATAAATATTTTTTAAAAAGCCTTTTCTAGTTCCTATAGTTTTAAAATGCCTTCTTTTCCCCAAATTACCACATATTTATTTTATATGTAAACTATACCTACTTTCTATGACGATTGTATACTTCAAGTATAATTGTAAATTCTTTGAAGAAAAGTACTATCTCACTCTTACTTTCAAACCCCCAATCCATGGCACCCAGCAGATACATAATAATACCATATAAATTGCTGACTGATAGAAATGTCAGGATTTCAGTTTGTCTCCACCCAACTTCTTTTCAATGACATAGAAACCTCTTTACCATAGCAGTTTACTTTACCTCTAGACAGTTCATATTGGAAATACTTTTCCATCCCTTCCTCACGTTGGTTGGTTCCTTCTAGAAGAGGAAGCCCTGGTTCTCCCCAGACTGCTTTGCTAACATATTTTCAAAAGACTTTATCATAGCCCTCATCATCACCTCTCCCACATTTCAGCTCCATTTTACATGTTGTCTTCCCTCATTACAATGTAAGTTTCTTAAGGACTTAGCACAATGTCTAGGCACATAGCAAGCATTAATAAATGCTTGGGGATTTGAACACTCAGTTTGACAAATAATTATTAGCTGCCATAGCTCATCTCAGTACCTCTCACCCAACAAGAAAGGAAATTCTAAATTTACTACAAAACCTTACCTGAAAATCTTGTTGGTCTTAGATTATGATCTTCGAATTTCCTTTCTTTTAGCCACTTCCTAAGCTCTATAAATTCTAATTTGTGGCTCTCACTCACTAAAAAAGAGAAGAGAAAAGAAACAAAAATTATTGTGTAGTCAAATGATACAGTTTTTTACAAATAGCCTGAAGTGATGTCCAGGAATGATATTCTTATTCTCAACAAATTCAGTCTAGATGAAAATAAGAATAATTCATAAAATAATCACTGAACAGTTAAGAGCTAAACTGTGATATGTAATAAAAATTTTAAGAACTCAGAGAAGAGATAAAAGTACATCTGCATTTTTTGTTCAAATAAAACCCATATGTTCAAGCTATGAAGAGAACTAAAATGTATAGTTTTTGAAATCTATGTTCTATACCCCAGTCAGTCAAGCTGTAACACTGAAACCCCTGCCTCACAGTCAAGTGCCCAATTTTCCCTTCTGATATAAAATGGCTATGTGATCCTGACTTAAACTAGTCAAGAAATTCTCTAAGACTATACATCTACCTGTATTGATAGAAGGAGATTCTCAACTAGAATTTCTCTATATAAATAAACTCAAAAATCCAAACCAAAAAAAATTCAGCTTAGCTTTGAAGGATAAATATTTTTATGATAATGGGGAAAAGGGGAAAACATTCTAACACAACACATTCAGATAATTTAAAAACTACAGCCACTTGACTAGGGCTGAGGTTGTATATTGAGGAGCAATGGGTTAACAGTGAGAGGGGAAGAGAAAGGAAGAAATAGTGTGAAGACATATAAAAATAAGTTTGCAAAAAAAGCCTGTATCAAACTTTTTATTCTTGCTATGCTTCTTACATTTAAATGTTCAATTTAATCAAATGGGGTAACCTCATTAAGGGATTTTTATTCTTGAATGACTGGGGTTTAGAACATAGATTTCAAAAAGATAACTTTGAGTTGCCCTATGATCTTCCACAAGCCTGCTATTAACTCTTTCACCAATTGGGTATATCATATAATTTATTATTGCTGTTGTTCAGTCATGTTGGACTGTTTGTGAAAGAAATGATTACTTCTTTCTTGTATTATTGAATAATTACTGAATTAGGATTTAAGGAGTTTTCCACTCCCTTATTCAAAAATCAAAAGTCGTAGGAAATCTTCGATAAAACTTAACCCAACCAGATTGAGAGAATTGGTGAATTCCTATTTATTGTGCTTGGACAGAGTAGAGTGGATTCTGGAGCAGAAGTGGATTCTCTCTTTGATATGTATATTGATAAGTCTCTTTAACCAAAACTTGGGTGATCCAAGATGTGTACCCCCAAGACCATCATTAGAATGAGTCCGCGTCTCATTTCATAGATATAAGATAGATATAATTATATATGCAGATATATGTATATACCTACATATGTATATACATGTGTATATATATATACATGTATATATATACATGGATGGGTGCTAGACCCCCCCATACTGTCAAAATAAGCAGAGACATCTTCAGGTACAAAGGGAAAGCATTTATTTAGTCCCTGCAGGGAGAGGCCCAGCACACCCAGGAGGCATTCCAGCTCCCAACATGTGCTAGATCTGACTAGCAGGAAACAGTAAAGCTGATTAAATAGCAAAATACCCAAGCCTTTTCATTGGATAGACTAAAAAGGAAGTAACCATCACTGGCCACTGGTCTCCAGTGTTTTCTGCTTCTTGTGGGTTATGTCACTTCCTGAAGCTTAGACCTAGGTTCTAACCTTTCTTGCCCTAGAGAACGCTAGACCTGGGGATCACGTGACTTAGGCCTAAGGTCTGATCTACTCCACCTCATAGACTTTTTGAGAAAACTTCACCTGGTCTCATTCATACATGTATGTATACACATGTATATGCATATGTATATTGCACGTGTGTGTGTGTGTGCGCGCGCGCGCGCAAGGGGCATATAAGCATTGAGTGGTTTCCATGAAGGGTCTTTCATGAATAATTTCAGTGACCTTTTTATTAATAAAACTCAGAAATTATGTCTCTCAAATTTATTCTCCATGATTCCATTTGGGGTTTTCTTGATCAGCTAAGTGTTACCATGACCAAAGACACTGACACTAAGAGATAAGATGTTGTTGGAATAAATTCTATCCCTTAAAGACTAGGTTTGGTTGGGTTATTGTCCTTTCTTCTCATAGAAGACCAAAATGACATCATTAGGTTGGGATACAAAGAATTAAAGAGAGGAGGGGCAGCTAAGTGGCACAGTGGATAGAGCACCAGTCCTGAAGTCAGGAGGACCTCAGTTCAAATCTGAACTCAGACCCTTAACACTTCTAGCTTTGTGACCCTGGACAAATCACTTAACTCCAATTGCCTCAGCAAAAATAATAATAATAATAATTTAAAAATAATGAATGAAACTATTATCAAAGCTTAACTGGTCAAAGGAACTATTGGTATAGATTTTCCTTATACCTAAAAAACAAAAATTTTGCTGGGAGGCTTTTCAGGATTGATGAATATTTCTGAACTGGTCACCACTACAGCTTTGTAGGTAGGCAAGGAAGCTGCACCTATTAATTATATTATTATTTTTATTAATTCATTATGTTAATACAGCATCCTTGCTATTATCCTCTCTATGCTACTGTCAAATAAACCTTTTGTCAACTGCCTCATCTAATTGCAATACCAAGCCTAAATAATCAAACAAGCCTAAAGTAGGCTTACCCCAGACAAACAACTCACAACCAATATGTCCAAGACAAAACTCATTATCTCTAACCCTACAACTGAAGCTGTCCTCTCCAACTTTCACCTTCTATATAGCACTTGGGGCTCTCTATTGTCCTTAATTTAGCATTTAAAGTCCTTTGCTCAAGACCTGTCACTTTACTCCCTGTCATATACTCTATATTCTAATCAACCTGCCCTGCTTGCTCTCCCCAGAAATGGCGTTCTCTCTTAGACCTGCAGACCTTTGCACAGGCCTTCCCCCATGCTTGGCACTTTCTCCTTCCTCAACTTTCCCTCTTAGAATCCCAAGCTTCTTTCAAAGCTCAGAACAGGTGCCCCCTTCTACATTAACCTTTCCCCGCTATCCCCAAACTAAATTACTTTATTTTCTTATCTATGTAGATATATGCCTCAACAATACGTGAATTCAGGACAAAGATATATCAGTATCTTTCAAAGAACATAAAAACTGTTCCCCAAAAAAATATTCTTTCAAGCTGCAAACATTTTCAGTAAGTAGCTTTTATATTCATAGTCTGTTTTATAATAGATGATATATTAATTAGATAATAGATATAATAACATATTAGTCAAACACTTTGATTATATCACTGAGAATAAAAATTGTACCTTTACTTGACTCTGAAGTTCTAAATTTTCTTCTTCTCTGTCTGCTTGTTCTTCCTCTTCCTTTCTTCTTCATGTTGTGTATATAATTTCCATATAGCTGCCTCATCTAGGCAGTAGCAAAAATGAAAAGGGTGAATGCACCACCAAAAATGATAAAATTAAATTAAAAAAAAATTTTTAAGTTGTACCTAATTAAATCAATGCTGCATCTTTTGTTGACTATTAATTCAATGCTGCATCTTTGTTAATATCCTTTCCATAAGATCATTGATTGTACATGACAACAAGATTATATGATAATCAATTCTGATGGATGTGGCTCTTTTCAACAATGAGATGATTCAGGTCAATTCTAATGATCTTGTGATGAAATGAGCCATCTGCAACCTGAGAGTAGACTGAAGGTGGTTCACAACATAGCATTTTCACTTTTCGTTATTTGGTTGCATTTTGTTTTCTTTATCAATTTTTTACCTGTTTGATTTGATTATGTTTGATTATGCAGCAAGATAATTGCATAAATATATAATCATATATTGGATTTAACATATTTTGCCATGTTTAACATATATTAGGTTGTCATCTTATACTTAATCTTCACAATCACCCTGGGAGATAAGTTATTATAAATTTTCATTTTACAAAGAAACAAATTGAATAGGTTCATATAGCTAGTAAGTAATTGAGGCCAAATTTGAATTTAGGTTTTCCTAATTACAGGAAGTTGTCCCCTATTTAGAAGACAAGAAAAACAAACCTTACAAATATGTATAGTTACCCACCTGCTAAAACTATTTACTGGGGGGTGGATGCAGTGAATGCTATAGCATATCACCAGTGAGAGTTGAGTGCCTAGATGAGCAAATCTGAAAAAAGCTCATCAAGAAAGGTCCAATACTATCCACTGCACCTAGTTGTCCAAATGATGTTTGCTTTGTAGAGGTTTTACATGATTTTATCATAAAACTATATTTATAAATATATAAAGCTCTCCATATAACTATAACATTCCAGCAGGTCTGTAATCCCAAACAGATCCAAAGAAAGAGAAAAGGAATCCATGCAGACAAAAATATTTATAGCAGTTCTTTTGGTGGTAGAAAAGAATTGGAAACTGAGGAAGATTGGGGAATGCTTAAATAAGTTATGGTATATGTATGATGGGAAATGCTACTTTGCTGTAAGAAATGATGAAGGAGATGATTTCATGAGAACCTGGAAAGTTTTGTATGAACTGGTGAAAAGTGAAATGAGAAAGAATCAGGAGAATGATTCATACAATAATAATGTTGTAAAATAAACAACTTTGAAAGACTTAGGAAATCTGAGCAACACCCTAACTAATCACAATCCCAAAGGACTCATGACAAAACATGCAATATATCCACTTCTGGTTACAGAGCTAGGAGTCTCAGAAAACAGATTTAAGCATTTTACTTCTTTGGACACGGTTACTGCAAGAATTTGTTTTGCTTAACTATATGTATTTGTAAGGGTTAGTTTTTCTTGTCTTCTAAATAGGGGAGCCAGTGAAGGAGGGAGGAAAAGAATTCAGAACTAAAAATAAAACTGAATTTTAAAAAAACTACATATACATTTAAAAATTTAAAAAGAATTGTGAGTGTGGTTTTACTAAATTCAGACAAGAAATGCTACAATGTCTTTTTGAATTTGTTTGACCACCTTATATTTCACCTTTAGTAAAAATTAAACATTCTATCAGAGAAAAAAATTCTTTTAAGAAAAAATTCTTTTTCAGTTGTTATAATTTTCTATGTTGAAAGCCCTTTTTAAAGGGAAGCAAGGTAGTTTTATATATATATATAAAATTTTTTTTTGGCTGAAGCAAATAGGTTAAGTGACTTGCCCAGGGTAACACAGCTATGCAGTGTTAAGTGTCTGAAGTCACATTTGAACTCAGGTCCTCCTGACTTCAGGACTGGTGCTCCATCTGTAAAATGAACTTGAGAAGAAAAGGGCAAACCAACCCAGTCTTTGCTAAGAAAACCACAAATGGAGACATTACTGGATTTGGACTGGAAACTACTCAAAAACAGTAACGCCAGACATTTTTGTTAATTTCTTTTATACAAGCTAATACTTTAAACACCCAACCAGAAACACACTTGGTGAAATTTCTACAGAGCACTAATAAATATTTTAAGTGAAATATCTGCTAAAAACTTTGCACAGATGGCTTTCTCTTAAAGTCCAGGGGAGCTCTTGGACAAATACTTACCAAAACATTGCAAACACGTGAAACTTTCAACATTCACTGCAAATGGTTCCCAACTAAAAGATAGCCGTTAAAAAAAAAAAAAAATGCTACAAGGGTCATAGTTTAAGTAACCTGGGGCCAAAAGATGCCACTTTATCTCTCCCAAGTTTGGTGCTGAAGCCTAATCCTTAAATCCCAGAATCCTCCTTTTTTCCCCCCCGATTGCTGAAACATTCAAGTCGTCTCCAACAGCAACACCAAAAAAGCACGTGGTCCCTCTACCCGGGCCTCCCCCATCCTGTGTATCCGGAGGGAGAACCAGGAAGAGCGATATGGGAGGAGAGAGTGAGGGAGGAGGAGTCGGGGAAGCAGTAAGTGCGGAGAAGAAAAAGAGGGGAAAGGAAAAGGGAAGCTGCTGCAAGGGGAAGGCCTGCCAGCAAGCGGTGGAGAGGAGGAAGGAGAAAAACAAAGTGGAGAGTTAACAAGCCCAGCCCCTCCGGGCTCTGCAAACTAAAAAATCTAGCCCGGCAGTCGTGGGATTTTTCCAGGGCCTTCCAGCTGCAAAATGAAATCCGGGAAGCTGGCTGAAGGCCTCCACAGTCTGGAGAACAGGTCACTGGCTTCCCCTCGGGATCCCGGGATTTCTCATTTCTACTGTAAGAACGTGTTCTCCCTTCCTCCCCAACCACATCGCCCCAGCCTCCGTGAGTGCCCCACCCACCTCCTCCCAAAGCGCAGGTTCAGCGTGAGAGATGGGCGTGGTCCATGCTCAGTAAATTCCGGACTGCTTCCGTCTCCGAGAGCGCTAGAGTTCATTCAGTTTCCCCTGTTATAAATTATCTAAAGAATTCCTTTACGTTGTATATTTTGTTGTAAGACAAAATGTAGATGGCCCTGTTGGCGATAGTTTTAAAACATTTGTTCTTTCCTCTATGGGAGAATAGGCCAAAAACTCTTGAGTGATTACGGGGCTCTCCCAGAAGGATCTGCAATTTCCCTGGGCTACATGTAATCACTACAATGACGGAATCGAAGGACCTCCCCCATTAGGAAGTCCCTCTCATCCTGAGGCTTAATACTATTTTTGTACCCACAGCTTATACTCCATAAAGATTTCCTTTTGCCAACCACTTGCACCTCTCAGTGACTCCAGACCTCTTAAGTTTATAATGTCCTGCTAAGGTGGCTGTGTCTGTCACGTGCTCAGGGGAAAAACACGTGGAATAGCAAAGGCAGTTATGGCTTTGGAAACCAGCTCTAGGCTCATCAAGAAGAGCATATAATCTCTTTACTATTGATACGGAATAGGAATCCATATTTCTTTCTCTTCCCCCTTTCCACCTTCTCCCCAAAGCACAAATTCAGAAGAGAATAAAAAGAGTTGTTTCCTCTCAATATCACAAAGTATCAGTGAAACACTCTGGTTACTAATCATTCTTTGATCTTGTCATAGGAATAGCCCATTTTCCTCTTCAATAGATTCAGTTCCTTGGTGTACCTTTGCTTTCTGGAGATTAAATGGCAGAACTATTTTCTTAATGTGTTGCAGACTCTTTATACTCACCATGTGCTGTTTATTTTTTCTAAATCCAAATAAAATGTTTAAGGGCAGCCAGATGAGCACAATGGATAGAGCACCTGGCCTGAAGTCAGGGGACCTGAGTTCAAATCTGTTCTCACACTTAACATTTCCTAGATGTGTGACTTGTGCAAGTCATTTAACTCCAAATGCCTTGCAAAAAAAAAAAAAAAAAAAGGTTTTCAATTTAGGGAAGATAGCAAAGAGATTTGTAATTTCTCAAAAGGATCTTGCCCAGAAATTAGGCATGGACCCACACTTAACACCATATACCAAGATAAGATCAAAATGGATCCATGACCTAGGCATAAAGAACGAGATTATAAATAAATTAGGGGAACATAGGATAGTTTATCTCTCAGACTTGTGGAGGAGAAAGAAATTTGTGACCAAAGATGAACTAGAGACCATTACTGATCACAAAATAGAAAATTTTGATTATATCAAATTAAAAAGCCTTTGTACAAACAAAACTAATGCAAACAAGATTAGAAGGGAAGCAACAAACTGGGAAAACATCTTCACAGTTAAAGATTCTGATAAAGGCCTCATTTCCAAAATATATAGAGAACTGACTCAAATTTATAAGAAATCAAGCCATTCTCCAATTGATAAATGGTCAAAGGATATGAACAGACAATTTTCAGATGATGAAATTGAAACTATTACCACTCTTATGAAAGAATGTTCCAAATCATTATTGATCAGAGAAATGCAAATTAAGACAACTCTGAGATAACACTACACACCTGTCAGATTGGCTAAGATGACAGGAAAAAATAATGATGAATGTTGGAGGGGATGCGGGAAAACATAGACACTGATGCATTGTTGGTGGAGTTGTGAACGAATCCAACCATTCTGGAGAGCAATCTGGAATTGTGCCCAAAAAGTTATCAAACTGTGCGTACCTTTTGTTACTACTGGGCTTATATCCCAAAGAGATACTAAAGAAGGGAAAGGGACCTGTATGTGCCAAAATGTTTGTGGCAGCCCTGTTTGTAGTGGCTAGAAACTGGAAAGTGAATGGATGCCCACAATTGGAGAATGGCTGGGTAAATTGTGGTATGTGAATGTTATGGAATATTATTGTTCTGTAAGAAATGAAACAGCAGGATGAATACAGAGAGGCTTGGAGAGACGTACATGAACTGATGCTAAGTGAAATGAGCAGAACCAGGAGAACATTATACACTTCAACAACGATATTGTATGAGGATGTATTCTGATGGAAGTGAATTTCTTTGACAAAGCGACCTAACTGAGTTTCAATTGATAAATGATGGACAGAAGCAGCTACCCCCAAAGAAAGAACACTTGGGAAACGAATGTAAACTATCTGCATTTTTGTTTTTCTTCCCGGGTTATTTTTACCTTCTGAATCCAATTCTCCCTGTGCAACAAGAGAACTGTTCGGTTCTGCACACATATATTGTATCTAGGATATACTGCAACATATCTAACATGTAAAGGACTGCTTGCCATCTGGGGAGGGGGTGGAGGGAGGGAGGGGAAAAATTGGAACAGAAACAAGTGCAAGGGATAATGTTGTAAAAAAAATTACCCTGGCATGGATTCTGTCAGTATAAACTTATTATTAAATAAAATAAAATATTAAAAAAAAAAAAAAAAAGGATCTTGCCCAGACTCCTCCTTCTTTTTAGCTTCCAATCCATCTGTACTGGCTGAACCAGATATAATTACCACTGGATAAACTCTATAGCATATCTGGGGTGCATAGAATATTAGAGAGGTACCTATCCCAAACATGTGAAGACTTCCTCTAGCAAAATGGGAGATAAGAACAATGTATTCTAACAGTCATGAAGGCAGCTGAAGCAGGTGCTATGGAGCACTTAGAACTTGTTCAAATATCTAAGATCCCAAGGTCATCTACTGCATCCCTGGCCATCTCCAGTAGCCCTGACTTTTGTTTTGCCCCTTGACTTTAATGATTCTGGAACAGAGAGTGCAATCGATGACTTTACACAACTCTGCCTCATTTAAATACAATTTGCATGCAGGAGCTCCCTATTATGTCATTGGTCTTCTTCCAAAACAAACAACAAACTTAAAGTATCTAAAGAAATGCATGCTGAAATTCAGGCAAAAGTTTTCAACCATTTGTTTTTTCCTGTGTGGATGAACAGGCCAGACACTTTTGAATGTTTAAAGAGTTATTCCAAAAGATCTATAACTTCTTGAGCTAAAAGTTAGTCAGTACAATGACTTTTGCAAACAGAAGTAACTGGAGGAGCTCCCTTTCTACTGGGGAGCCCCTCCCCCCATCATAGCACTGAATACTTTTGATGTACATACATAATCCTATTTTACATGTCACTTGATGTTTATCACATAAGCACCCTTGAACAAGGTTGGAAGGGGTTTTTTGATTGTAATATCTTAGAAGCAATTCTGAATGATCTTGAAATAAGAATTGAAGAAACTGTGGCTTGCAGTAAAAAATAATAAGCCTTTAAGCAGCATTTTGTTCTATCGATTCTAATGCTTTTTAAAAATAATCAAGAAATATAATAGAATCTTATATTCCCAACATTTCAGAGATATTTCTAAATGGAGAAAAAGAAAAACAGGAAAAACATCAATTTGGACTATAGAGGAGGTCTGTGCTGAAAGGAGATGGTGATGCAGGAAAGATTTCTTTCTAGATTCCCACCCTCTCCTAGTTAATAATGTAAATTGCCCTTTAACTCACAAATCCTGGTCCCTTTGAATGCCAAAAGAAGATCTGACCTGTTCCCAGCCCCACCCAGATCTGAGCCAACTTTGGGGCTACACCCCAAAGCCCCTTGAGCTGTCTCCTATTATAAAAAGGCCACGCTGGGAACCCCTCTTTGCAGAGCTTCCAAACATGGTAGCCATGTGAGGACCCTCTGTCCACTGGACTCTTTCAGTGCCCTCCTTAGCTCTATCTTCACCTAATAATAAACCTCTTTTATCAATCTAGCTCTCCGGGCCAATAAATGCTTTTCTTGGGAACTCGCACCACTAAACCCTAATTCCATTTAGGTACCCCAAATCTAGACCTCAACATTGGAAGAGGTCAAAGTAATGAGGAAAGAAATTTCAGACCTTAGTAATATGAGAGAAGGTAAACTAAGGAAATAATGATAACTATTGATCTATATGTCTGTTGTCTTATTGAACGAGATAAGGTGAGATCTTTCAAGACAGTTGTGAAAATCGAGTAAGGCTTCATCTATTTCAAAGTTTGAGTAGGCCTGAGGGATTTTAAGCATTAAGTTAAGGGCATATTTAGTCTCCTCCCTGCCATCCTCCTAAGGACATATTTAAAGTCTCCTCCCTGTTATCCCCCTAAGGGCATACTTAAGCCCCCTTCTTGTTATCCTCCCTATTTCAGCCAAATATGGGCAACTATGTACTTATTGGTCAAGTTCAATTTCTTGAGTAGTTCCCGCGTTTAGAATGTAAGATCTTCAGCCAATAAGGATGAGGGTCAGTGGTGGGAGGGGGAATTTGCATTAGGGATTAAAAGTGTTGACTCTGCCCCCTACAGTGCTTCCTCCCTTAGATTGTCTGCTAGATGGGTGGGACGCCCAATTCTCAGGAGAACATATTGTAATGACTGTGTATTTAAAATCAGCCAGAGTCAGGAATTCAGGTTAAGGGAAAAATCTTCAATCTTTATTGAAGTGAAGAGGTGAATAAGGATTGCAATAGCAATATGGGCAGCTGTGACAGGAAGCCAGCTAACAGAGGGGGATCTAAGCTGAAAAGCCATTGCAATGGCATTGCAAACAGTCTCTCCTCCCCTTCCTTTTCCACTCCCCTGCCTCCACCCACCAAAATCGTCATTTCCTATACAACACATCAGGATTTGCACAAAGAGTGGGCGGGGCCATTCTTTCTCCAAGCATATATATTAATAGAGTATGGTCCAATTACTATTTAACCTCATGTGCTTGGGACCTCAGGGCATCAACTCAAGCCTCAGCCCATTACATCTCCCGCTTTCTTTTGTTTTAGAACACAGGTGATCATGCCATTCCTGACTCCTCAGGGAGGTCAGAGCCCCCAAGGGGAGGTGATCACACCCTCCTTGACTTCTCAGGAAAGGAGGTGAAAGCACCGAAAAGGAGGTGATCACAACCCCCCTGACATCTCAGGAAGGGAGATGAAAAGCACCAAAGGGAAGTGGGGGTTGCTAGCAGGTTTCTGGGCTGAAGGGTATTATTATGCACAAACCCATCAGCATGGGAAGTATTACACAAGCACACAGCAACAACTCAGAGGCTATTAGTGATGACTCTCCCCACAGTCAATGCAGGCTTGATGTGGTGTAACAAATATGAATTATACACCCAAGTAATGGTATAACAAACAATATAAATCAACATTATGATGTAAAAGATTGCCAGAAGTCCTAGAAGGAGAGTATGTAAACAGCAGTCACACATACACCTTCTTCAGCAGCCAAGAGATAGTCCAAAACAATCTCTATTGTCCATTGCTTAATATATCAGGGAATCCAATGATCCCCCCAAGTTTTTGAAGTCCAGCAAAAGTCTTATCATTTCTCAGAAATCCAATGATTCCTGAGGGCTTTCAAGTCCTACAACAATCTTATGTCTCAGAGAATCCAATGATTCCTGAGAGTTTTGAAGTCCTACAACAATCTTATTTCTAAGAAATCTAATGATTCCTGAGAGTTTTCAAGTCCTACAACAATCTTATGTTTCAGAGAATCCAATGATTCCTAAGGGTTTTCAAGTCCTACAACAATCTTATCATTTCTCAGAAATCCAATGATTCCTGAGAGTTTTGAAGTCCTACAACAATCTTATTTCTCAGAAATCTAATGATTCCTGAGAGTTTTCAAGTCCTACAACAATCTTATGTTTCAGAGAATCCAATGATTCCTGAGGGTTTTCAAGTCCTACAACAGTCTTATCATGTCTCAAAGAATCCAATGATTCCTGAGGGTTTTCAAGTCCAACAATTTTCGATGTCCATGAGTCAAACGCCATAACTGCCACGTTCTTTCAGTGGTGGGCACAGTCAGAGATAGAACCATCTGATGTTTCTTGGGTCTTCTCCTTCATTTCAAGGGTCTGCTCCATTTCTCTGCGATGGACAAGGCGAATACGGCTCGTTGACACCCATCTGATTACTTCTACATCTGTGAAGATACAAGCAAACCCTCTCCCCCAAGCAGTTAACCTATCTGGTCCCTTCCATTCACCACTTTCTGGGTCTCTCCACATCACCTGGCGATTATCTAAAGATAGTGGAGCTGTTCGCATTGGACACTGCTCTCTTGGTGGGTTATAAAACCCGTCTGCCGGAGCCAGTGCATCTTTGTCAAAAATCAAGAAGTTAATAGTACAAAGGGTTAGATTTAGTAGTTCTCTAGGGTTACCTGTGGCTCCCCCTTTCTTTTATTTTTGGAGCAGCGTCTTAATGTCCCTCTTTCTTCTTTCTACTATTGCCTGTCCTTGAGGATTAAGGGGTATGTCAGTGGTGTATAAAATCTTATACTGTGCACAAAAGTGTGCAAAATGTTTAGAGGTATATGCAGGACCATTGTCTGTTTTTATTGCTTGTGGCACACCCATAATGGCATATGCTTGAATGAGGAATTCAATGACCACTCGGGCTGTCTCTTTTGCTGCTGGTGTGGCAAAAGTGAATCCTGACAAGGTGTCTACCACACCATGGATAAAAGACAGACGACCGAAAGGTTTATAATGGGTCACATCCATTTGCCAGATTTCATTGGGTCTCAGACCACAAGGGTTCTTCCCTGGAGGCAGTGTAGGAGCGTGGAAAGGAAGGCAAGCCGTACAGGCTTTTACTATGCTCCTAGCTTCCTCTTTTGCTTTGCTTCTAAAGATCTCTCCAGCCTTTTTTTATTAAATGGTTTCTGACCCACACATTATCTATTAAAAACCTTTAAGATATAACAAATCAAGGGCTTTATCAATAAAGAGCCTAATAGTGAACAGGCACACTTTCACAAGTGTTTGTCAAAAAGTGATTACTTTTTGACAATTTTAACTTTCTCTGATAACTATATGTTGTAAGTGCAAAAGAGTTTGGTGTATTGCAGACTACTGGTGTCAACCAAGTTTTGCAACTTCAGTAGGTCTTCCTCTAATAGATTTATCTATTTATTTAGATTGTTTTTTTTCTTGACTAAGTAAAAGAGGCCATTCCTTACCTAAGTTGCTTTACCCTTAATCATTGAATAAGTATGCTCTCATTCAAACTGAAACCTGTTAAAGAACCTAGTTCAAAAAAGGCCTTCATATCTCATTTCACCCAAGGTCATCTCCAGTGTTCCTGATCAATATCTGGCCCCTGGACCCACATGATTCTGGAGGAGAAAGTGAGGCAGGTGACCTTGCACAACCTTCCCTCACTTAAATCCAATTCACTTGCCTATCATTACATCAACTTCCTGATACCTTGGATCTCTTCTAGAAGGAAGGACAAATAACAGAATGACTTCTCACTCTCACTACTTCTCCATATTCAATCTGTTGCCAAATTCTTTTATTTTTTCTTTCACCAGATCTCTGTGTCCCTTTCTCTCCAATCCCATAACTACCATCTTAATTCAGACCATTGCCTCTTATCTGAACTATTGGCCTCCTAATTGAGGTCTCTCTCTTGGAGTCTCTTCAATCTCATCTTTCACTCAGTGATCTTCCTAAAGGACAGGTGATTTTTTTTTTTGCTTCTCAAAAGATTGCACTATTATTTTTTTTCTTTTCTTTTTAAGATGTAAATTATTTCATTAAATATTTCCTGGTTATATTTTTTTAAATTGGCATTCTTTTTTGAAATTTTTCTCCCTCCTGCTCCTCATTGAGAAGACAAGCAATATATCCATAATAGATGTGAAGTCAATTACAATATTATTTCCAAGATCGAATATAAACTCCTTTATGTAGTATTTAAAACCCTTCAGAACCAGGCCTTACCCTTCTTTTGCAATCTTTTTTTTTTTTTTCTTTTAACACTTCGGTCCTCTCCTGGTACACTGGCTTTCTTGTGTTTCCAAACTCCATGTTTTCCAAACTTCTAATCTCCCTGCTTGAGCACTCCGGGTCCCCCAGACTCAGAACTTTCTTCCTCCTCACTTCTTCCTAAATAAGTTCCAACTTTTGTAAAGTGTCAGCACAAATCCCACCCCATGCAAGAATCATTTCCTGTATCTGCTTTAATGCCACATAGTAGGCACTCCATAAATGCTTGCTAATGCTTTATCTCACATGGGGTAAACTCTTAATCTATCATAGAGAAAAATTTCCCAAGATATTTTCCACTAATTCTTTGTGTATCCTGGCAGTTTTCCAGATATGCAACTTACTGTTCTGCCACCACACCTGGGTGTTGAACTAAAACTCCTAGGAGCTAAATTAGAGAGAAAATAGGGGAAGGAGGGGGAGAGAAACAAGGGGAAAACAAGGGTTTTTTTAAAAAAAATTTTGATGATTATTTTATTTACAATCCAATAACTTCCCTTTAAATCATCAATTTCCAGCTTTCTTTAACAGAAAAAAAAATCAAATTAGTGTAAAGCTATTTCACAACTGTCTTCTCTCATTAAGCACTCAACATCTTGGGATTTGCTCAGGGCATTCCAAAATCATCAATTGTTTTTGTCACATATACATTAATGAGCATTGTCATATACAGAATTCTCTGACAATGCTCATTAATGTATATGTGACAAAAAACATACTTCACTCATAAAAACAATTCACTCATACACATCACTCTTCACACACACAAAAAAGCTTATAAATAAGATGAAATCATTTTCATTATTTGATAAAAACTGCTGGGATAACTGGAAATTAGTATGGCAGAAATTAGGCAAGGACCCACACTTAACACCACATACCAAGATAAGATCAAAATGGGTCCATGACCTAGGCATAAAGAACGAGATTATAAATAAATTAGAAGAACATAGGATAGTTTATCTCTCAGACTTGTGGAGGAGAAAGAAATTTGTGACCAAAGATGAACTAGAGACCATTACCAATCACAAAATAGAAAATTTTGATTATATCAAATTAAAAAGCCTTTGTACAAACAGAACGAATGCAAACAAGATTAGTAGGGAAGTAACTAACTGGGAAAACATCTTTACAATTAAAGGTTCTGATAAAGGCCTCATTTCCAAAATATATAGAGAACTGACTCAAATTTATAAAAAATCAAGCCATTCTCCAATTGATAAATGGTCAAAGGATATGAACAGACAATTTTCAGATGAAGAAATTGAAACTATTACCACTCACATGAAAGAGTGTTCCAAATCACTATTGATCAGAGAAATGCAAATTAAGACAACTCTGAGATATCACTACACTCCTGTCAGATTGGCTAAGATGACAGGAAAAAACAATGATGAATGTTGGAGGGGATGCGGGAAAACGGGGACATTGATGCATTGTTGGTGGAGTTGTGAACGAATCCAGCCATTCTGGAGAGCGATCTGGAATTATGCCCAAAAAGTTATCAAACTGTGCATACCCTTTGATCCAACAGTGTTTCTATTGGGCTTATACCCCAAAGAGATACTAAAAAAGGGAAGGGGACCTGTATGTGCCAAAATGTTTGTAGCAGCCCTGTTTGTAGTGGCTAGAAACTGGAAAATGAATGGATGCCCATCAATTGGAGAATGGCTGGGTAAATTGTGGTATATGAACGTTATGGAATATTATTGCTCTGTAAGGAATGACCAGCAGGATGAATACAGAGAGGCTTGGAGAGACCTACATGGACTGATGCTAAGTGAGATGAGCAGAACCAGGAGATCATTATACACTTCGACAACGATATTGTATGAGGATGTATTCTGATGGAAGTGGATTTCTCTGACAAAGAGACTTAACTGAGTTTCATTGGAGAAATGATGGACAGAAACAGCTACACCCAAAGAAGGAATACTGGGAAATGAATGTGAACTATTTGCAATTTTGATTTTCTTCCCGAGTTATTTTTACCTTCTGAATCCAATTCTCCCTGTGCAACAAGAGAACTGTTTGGTTCTGCAAATATGTATTGTATCTAGGATATACTGCAACATGTTTAGCATATATAGGACTGCTTGCCATCCTGGGGGGGGGGGGAGGAGGGAGGGAGGGGAAAAAACGAAACATAAGTGATTGCAAGGGATAATGTCGTGTAGAAATTATCCTGGCATGGATTCTGTCAATGCGAAGTTATTATTAAATAAAATAAAATTTATTATAAAAAAAAAAAAAAAAAAAAAAAAAAATAAGATGAAATCATCAAGGGAGAAATGATATTGATATTTTTAATATACCATGTGAAATTCTTTTATTTGCCTTTGGTAATTAAATTACTCCAAGTATTTACATGATATCAATAATTATGGAACTCATTAACAATCAGACTTTTCTACAAATTAAAAAATAGCAAAGGAGTTATTTGCCAAGTTATTTATAAAATGTTATGATGAATTTTGAAAAATATCACCTCACTAATAAGAATAAAAAAAGCTAGGTTTACCAAAATAAAAACCAAGTCTATAATAATTAGTATGAAATTCAATCAAATTAAACCATTTATAGCTGAAGCTGAGAAGAGATCAATAAGTAAATGAGTGCAGAAGGGGTCTAGTTTATAGCAGTAAAACTACCAAAAATATTTATGAGCTAAATAATTATCCCAAGAGAGCGACAGAGGGAGATAAAAGAAAATGTATCAACCTTTTTAAAGGTTGGGGGTGGGGTGGGGGGTTGTTTGTTTTTTGCTTTTCTCCCCGCTTCACCTGGAACTTCAGAGGAGAAAAACAGACAAGTACTGAGGCGGAGAAGAGAACTTGGGAAGTTACGCATTCAGGCTCAGCCAGTAGGCCTCCGGCGGGAGGAGCTGCGCCTGCGTATATGGGCTTTAGAACCGGTGCCTGTTCCCACTTGCGGCTCGGGCATTAACGCTCGCTTTCCCTCCCGCCTTGCGTTTCCCGGAGCACTAAGTTCCCCTAGGCACGGTTTTGGATTTCCTGCCCTGCACCGCAGCCCAGCCATGTCTTCCAACAAAGTGGCCGTGGTGACCGGGAGTAACAAGGGGATCGGCTTCGCCATCGTGCGCGATCTGTGCAAGAAATTCTCCGGGGACGTGATTCTCACCTCCAGGGATGTGACCCGGGGCCAGGACGCTGTGAAGAAGCTGAAGGACGAGGGGCTGAACCCTCTTTTCCACCAGTTGGACATCGATGACCTGCAGAGCATTCAGACCCTGGGGAAATTTCTCAAGGAGCGTTACGGGGGTGTGGATTTGCTTATCAACAATGCTGGAATGGCCTTCAAAGGTAGGAAAAGGGGGTGAGACCGTTTGTAAATGGAAGTCACTAAAATTGATTATACTGACAGTAAAACTTACTCCAGGGGGAAAAAAAAAGGTCTTTGGGGTAAGTGACTTAGAATTCAAAGTTGGTAATAGTCCTGGGTTGCTAATTGCATTCTCCTACTCTCCGTGATGGATGGATCTTACTGCCCATGGGGGTTTCTTGGCAGAAATACTGGAGTGGTTTGCGGGTTTTCTGGAGAATCGGTGGCAAACAGGTTAAGTGACTTGCCTAAGGTCACACAGCTAGTAAGTATCTGGGACCTAATTTGAGCTCAACTATTATTCATTACGGGCCCAGCTCTCCAACTCGAGAAATTTCTATTATTTAGTTTATATCTCCTAGTGACTTACTGATGGAGGTGTCGTAGCCTTCTAGTAGAGTGCAAACAAGGCCCTTACTTTGTATTATATCCCCGGTGGTGTTTTTGTTTGCACATAATTTTTTCCGTAAGTCCTTGTGAAGTTGTTGAATATTTGTACTTTACAAAGCATATTGATGTAACTCTCAGGTTTCTGGATTTCCCAAGGTGTCAAATTATTGGTAATGTTATTGGATATCTCCAAGTACATCTTATGTAATCACAGATGGCATTTATATGTATGCTCTCTCCGGAAGTTTTAGCCTCTGACTATGCTTAGGTAATGCACTGACTAGTCTGGATATTTTGATGGAGTTTTCGTTTTTTCTTTCAACTCTTTTAAGTGTTCCAGTAGATAAGAGCACAAGGTCTGAAGTCGGGAATACTGGAGTTCAACTGTAGCTTCAGATATTAACTACCTGTGTAATTTCTTTGCTTTACAAATAGAGATGCTCAATTTGATTACTGTTTCAATTATTCTTCATTTTCTTTTGCCTCTTCCACCTTTTTTTTCTTAGTTGCCGATACCACACCTTTTCCTGTTCAAGCTGAGGTGACAATGAAAACCAACTTTTTTGGTACCCGAGCTGTATCTGCAGAATTACTGCCTCTGATAAAGCCCCAAGGTAAATATTTGAAATTCAAAACACTACCCTTGTGTGTACAAAAAGGAAAGATCTAGAGCTATCAAATGTAGTAAACCAAACAGTAAGTTCTGGCTCCAATTCTAAAAAAAATAATGTCTTTGACTTATTCCAAAGGTCTAGGCCTTCATTCTAACAGTTGTAAAGGAGAAATTAGATTTGATAATCTCTAATGCCACTCCCACTTCTATGTAGGTTACATGGTTCCTCCCTTTTAATTCAAGGAGATTGGGAAATGTTTGGCTAAATTATGTGAAGTATGACTTAGCAAAAAAAAGAAAAAACAAAAAAACCAAATCTCTGCATCAAGATTTCTCTCCCTACAAAAGATAAAGAATTTAGGAATTAAGAAGGGGATATATTAATTTTAAATGATTTGGAAAATGCTGCTTGGGACATCCCCATACTTTTAGAGGAAGTTTTTTCCTCTGAATAAGATCTCCTCATTGGTAACTGTAGCCCCCCACCTTACTACCAGTCTTGTGTGGGACAAAGACCACTGGCTCAAATAAATCAAGATTTCTCAAGGTAGAAGCAGAAAGAAATTTTATTATGATCTTGCAAGAAAAGGTGTTTCCCTCCCAACAAGCAGAAAGGCAAAGAGAGGCAGTTTTCATTTAATCATCTAGCAACAATTCCACCTTATAGCCACACTCGGGAATAATCAGGTGGGTTCTTATTCAGAAAAACACCACTGGAGAATCAAGTCAGAAGGAACCCATCTTAAGTGGAGGGGGCAAGATTGTCCTCACAGCTCTTGCCCAGATACTTATTTCCACTTGTAACTATGGAGGATCATACTCTTCTAAGTAGCTGTGGCATATTCCTTTCAGATGGATTACTGAGTTGATCCATCAAATAATCATAGCTGAATTTAAAACTCCAAATAATATCAGCTACAGTCCCAGGAGCTTTTATCTCAAATAGCAAATCTCATTAATTAAAGCTTCAGATGAATTATCTCTTAAGGATCACATATCCTAAATAAGAATTGACTATGATCTTACATTGATAACAGTAAGAGATTCATTTGAGGAAGTTCACAGCTTATCTTTCATATCTAAGTAGATGGTTTTAAGTCCAACGTTGCAAAAATCATTTTGCTTTTAAAATGTTCAATAAATAGAAAAATTCTAAATTGTATGTTGTCTATAGTAGAAACATTCAAAGGGACAAGGGCATAAACTACTATTCTCAGAATTCCTTTAAACAATGGGTACAGCTTTAAGATGACAATACAACCAATTAAAACAGTTTACTAAATTTTACATAATCATAAGAGATTATATTTAATATATTTTGACCCCTTTTCTTTGTACTAAAAACTCATTCTGGCATAAAGAAACATAAATCATTTTTATATGTAACAAACTGCTGTATTATTAATAAACCTATTCCTTGTTTGGAAACTGTAAAATCTAAACAGACTCCTTTCCCAGAGCTGACAAGATGGTTTTAAGAAGCATAGTATTTAATCTTTTAAATAGGGGGATCAACAAGGGTCCCAGAGGAAGGGCTGAACTTGATGTTTCTACCTGTTCACTCCAACTATCCTTAGGATTTTTCTTTGAGAAGTATTCTTTGATATACCTCCCTACCCCACTAAAACATTAATTGCCCTGGCACAAAGTCCATTTTTATAGGTTACAAATTATCCTCGACAGTCCATTCTTGAGATTTTTCCCCAAGTCCTCCAACCTTGGTAGAAAGTCTTATCTCTTCTCAGCCTCTGGACCATGGTCACCAGTAACATTTGATAAGGTCCTTCTCACTCTGAGCCTTCCACAATTTAAAAGGCACCCAGTCTCCTGGAATGAGAAACTCCAAAGGTGTTGTCTGGCCCAGTTATTTCCCAAGAGCTGAAAAGGATAAGGAACTTCCAGTATAAAATTCTTAAAATCTTATTCTTTGGGGCAGCTAGGTGGTGTAGTGGATAGAGCATCAGCCCTGAAGTCAGGAGGAGCTGAGTTCAAGTTTGATCTTAGATACTTAACACTTTTTATCTGTGTGACCCTGGGCAAGTCGCTTAACCCCAATTGCTTGGGGGGATGGGGAGAGAGGAACCTTATTCTTTGTTTCAAAGGAAGGTATTTCTCTTTTCCCCCATCTCATATGAGGAAAGCCCCAGAACTCTTCTGGAGACAAATTTAATTTTTTAACAAAGCAATAGGCAAACATTTGGTCCAAAACAATTTAGCATCTAACAACAATTTAGTAATCTGTTTCTTAAAAACCAGATTCCTTTTCACTTTCCCTGATGAGGGCAGATGTACTCAATTTGAAGTCCCCCTTCCCTTTTCCTTATTTCTCATAAAACTTTAGAGGTAAAGTATATTCCATTATCAGAATTCAATAATCCTTAGCAGTCCATACCTAGGTATAACTTATTCTAATATTATTCTACTAACCTCACAAAATAGCAGAGCTCAGGGGAAATTGTCCACCCATCCTATCCGATGGCCCATTATAACCAATAAATACCTCAGTTTTCCTACTAGCATCCTTTCAGTAAAATCTAACTTGAATATTCTGGAGCCAGCCTCCCTTAATCCCTTCTGATACTCTCTAACATGTCACTAAATTGTTTACTGCCCTAAGATTGTTTTAATCCATAAATCTCATTTGATTTAAAGGACAAAATAGGGATATTAGTCCCATCCTTTACAAGTCCACTTATTACTGATTGCAATCTTATTTTTCCCTTCAGTGATATAGTGTATTATTTAACACACACACACCACATTCTCTGGATTTTTCAGATTGATTTTAAGTGGGGATTTTTTAAACCTTCCTTCTCTCTGCCATTCATATTCTGCCAAAAGAGGATACATTTTAATTCTGAAACTTGACAAGTTATTCCCACCGCTGGTATTTACATCTATCCATATATAGAAGTGACTTCTATTCCTGAAACTCCTGACTAATTAACAGATTGAGGATCTCTACACTCCAGTAACTATTAATCTCATTTTTGCTTTTGTTCTACACCTACAGTAATTATCAACTGTAGATTTTAACATAATGAACAGTCTTAGAATTTTCATAAGTAACAGCCAAATGGTCAGCTGTAATTTCCTCTTTATTCACAAGTAGGGGTAGAAATACCCAATTTCCTAAATTACATTTACTGAATTAGTAAAGCTGATAATAACAACAGATTCTTTAACACTTTTTCCACCTCCTGTTAATTTTTTAGTTTATATTCTAATAACATTTAGGGTATGACATAAACCAAATTTGGCTTCTACAGTCTCAGAAAGAACCCACTGGCTCATCAGTTCAGGTAGAACAGAACCAATCTATATCACAATCAATTAAGTGTCCAATTTTAACACACATGCCAATTTAATGTTATTTTTAAATTAACCAGCACAAAATCATAAAAAGCATTTACAGGCTTATTTGATATAACTCCTGCTGGATGTGACAGTCTCACAGTAGCTTTCAGTGGAGGGAGACTTGGAGTTCCTGTTTCTAAGTCAGATGATTTTTGGTAAATGAAACAGGCCTAAGGTTTTAAAAAATTTATCATAGTGACTCTATAAAATTTTCATCTATCCCGCTCAGTCTTAAATATATCTTTTTTTTTTCTGTAGTGAATTGAGAGAGGAGAGAAGGAAAGAGAATATTTGTCATTAAAGTCATATTTCTCATCAGAAAAGCACATTCCCCTTTTATGTATTTAGCTAAAGAAAGTATAAAGTTTAACAGCAATTTTTTTAAAAGTTTGTTTAAAAAAAATACTGATTAGAATAAGACAACGGTGTAAGGTAGCTGGTCTCCATTCAGATGAGTTATAAGGCAGTCTTTGGAGTAAGACTGAGGACCTGCATGAGAGAACATTGTACAAATGATTTCTTCCTAGAGGCCAGTGATATTTTAAATAATCAGATGGTTTCATTTCCTAAGTCTCCAGAGAGTTGAATACTCAGAATAGCAATATGCCAAAAAAATATAGCGCAAACTACACAGGTTTCCAGGTGGATAGGGTTGTGCTGGAGCCAGTTTGAACCCAAGCTGATTGCTCAGTTTTCATAAACATTTACACTTTGGAAATCAGCAGATGTTAGAAATCACAGCTTGATTTATTGTGGATTTTCTAGACTTAAGATGATAGAAAAATGTTAATAATGTGTAATGACCACGCTAGCACCCAGGATACCTCAGAATCAGCCAGAGTCAGAATAAGCAAAAGTCCTCAATCTTTATTCTTGGCCCCAGAAGCAGGACTGAACAGGATGGAAGCTGAAGCAACCCCACCACCTTCTCCCCCTAGTCCCTCCTACAATCCTCTCTACACCAGTCATTGAGCCAGTACAGATAGTGGGAAGGACCATTTTCCAAGCATATGCCGGTAGAGTATTGTCCAATCAGTACTTAGCCTCAAGCGCTCAGCAGTCCCGACATCAGTGCATTGATTCCATAGTTTCAGCCTCTACAATAATGTAGATACACTTTATCCTGTGTCCTGTGTGTATCTCGAACACTACACACTGCTCCCATCCCTAGTAACAGCACTGAACTGATCCCTTCCCCATTCTTAGACGTTTTTTTAGTTGCTATATCACACTGCTAATTCACTTAGTAAACTTGTAATCCATTAAAACCCCTGAATTTTTCAGAACTTTTATAAAAATGCCTCCCCAATCATGAATTTCCTTTTAGTAGATTCAGCCAGGATTCTAGCTTGCCAGGGTCCTTTTCTTGGTAATCAGCTGTCCCCCCATTTTTTTCCCTGTCATTTCCAGTGTAAAAAGGCATTCACCTATGTACCATAGACAGAAACTAATCATTCTGAGCAAAGGTCTTATTTCTTCTTTGATTTTCCTCTGTTGAATTGAACCAAAAAAACAAACTTTCCTACCTTCGTTCACCCAGTTCTAGCTCATTCTGAACTTGGAACATTGCTAACACTATTTTTATAGACCGTGCTACACTCTAGCAATCATCTGTATATTTTTATTCAAAATCTTGATTTGATTAGTGAGTTCCCTATACATCCAATTTGGTCTTTTAAGACAGATCCCATTTTTTTCCTACTCATAAGAATTGTGGTGCTATTGCATCTTCAGAATTTCTTTCTCAATCATTTGTATGTCTCCTAGGCTGACTTTTTAAAAAATACTTTCATCCATGGAATCCTCATTTCTTTTCTCTGAACCTTTGAAATATGCTTTCCTAAAAGCTTAGTCAGACTAGATTATCTTTTAAAAAGCTATTAAAAACCTTAATAGTTTGTGATTTTGACAAAAATTCCTTTGTATATTTAAATGTTTGTTTTAGTCTGTCCCAAAGTTTGGTTATTCAAAGGATAATTATAGCAAAAATGAAATTTCTGATTTGCTTTTCTTTTTCTTTTATGTAACACTATAGACTGATCCACTAACCCACCATGAGCCAGTGTTATTCATTCAATAGATTTTTTTTTCTTTTAACACCTGTGTTAGGTACAATGAGAAGGGTACCAAAAATACATAAAATGTAACAATACAAAATAATATTTGAGTACTATAATTCATTTTTTATAACAATAGAAAAAATGATTTTATATGAAATTGCAAATCTATTGCGTAAAATTTACTATTCCTTTTAATTACATAATAAAGTTATTAACTTTTCTTTCTTTTTTCCTTCTCCCTACCTCATCTCCTCCCTATAGATGTGTGTATATGTATATTAAAATATATGTGAAACCATTCTATACATACGTTATTTTTCAGTTCTTTCTCTGGGTAAAGATAGAGTCTTCCTCCCTATGTCTTTTGCAGTTAATTTGGCTGTTTATAATAGTCAAAGTAAAATATTCTTTCAAAATTGTTTCTAAAACAATATTGTTACGCCATACATTCTCTTGGTTCTGCTCATTTCACTGTTTTTTATGCAAGTCTCTGTTTTTCTAAGATCACTGAGCTAATCATTTCTTATGTCACAGTAGTATTCTATCAAAGTCATGTACCACAACTTGTTCAGCCATTTCCCAGTCAAAACTTCCCTTCAATTCTTTGCCACCATGAAAAGAGCTGCTGAGTATATTTTAGAACATGGAGGTTCCTTTTTTCCTTGGGAAATGGGCTTAGTAGCAATTATCATCTGGAACCATAGTCAGATATGTGAAGAAAGATTTATTTGAGCTTGGCCTCCAGAACCTACCTTCTTACACTGTGGTTCACAATCTTATATGGGGTCTCATAAGTGAATTGGGGATTGTTAAATTATGATTTATTATGCATAAATGTTTTATTTGTATACCTGTATATCTGGGGCCATGTAAAAATTTCTTGGGTGAAAAGGGGTTGTGATTGGAAAAAATTGCCCTATTGGATAGATTGGACTTGGATAACCAGAGATGAGGGGGGGAAACCATAGATGGAATAGAGAGCTTAGAAAAAAAGACAGGAAATAAAAGGAGATTTTTATTCATGTTAAACATGCCTACAAGATTTTAATTCCATTGTTCTCTGAGAATCAGCCTTCTTAGATCTCAATCATATCCAAAGCAAAAAGTTGCATATAATATGAGTATCTCTCTTAAAAACTAATGAGGGAAAAAAACTGTTGGTTGACAAGAAATAGTTTATTTAGCTGTGCTCTGGTAAACATTTAACAACTTCATGATACTAAAAATGTTATGTGCTCAATAAATTTTTCTTTTTGAAAAATTACTCTTATTTTTATTTCTTAATGTGCCTATGAATGAGACACTCTAGAATTTATTTTCTTTTATAGTGAGAGTGGGGAGGCAGAGGAGAGGAAGTTTTACTGAAAAGAGGTACAAAGACCACAAAAGATGGTGATCTTTCTGATTTTAAAGAACTGGAGAAACTTTGAAACCCCAAACTGTTCAGTAATAGGCAAATCATCATTGCCTAGTTGTGACCAAGCTTGGGAAATGTATTAGATGGTTGTCCTAACTTTAGGTGAGGTCTCTGACAGAACCCAGGCCTGTCCTGGGAAAGGCTAAGTCTAAGGACCTTGACATGAAGGGATGAAATGCCTAAAGAGGCTTCTGCCAGCCCCAGGACGGGGACCCTCCATCCTTCTAAGAATCCCTCAGCTGAGGATTGCCAGCTGGTGCTTAAGTGATGTAAAGTAGCATCTCCTAAATTTTTTCTACCAGCAACCCCTTTTCTCCAGAGAAATTTTTACATGACCTTGGATATGTAGGCTTATAAAATAGGTATACAAGTCAAACATTTATTGACAATCAATAGTAATTTTGCAACCTATGGTTTAAGAAGCTTTGGTATAAATGACAAGTGGCCTAGAGGAAGTAGAGTGAACCAGTAAGAGTTAATCCATTAGTATGATCCATGGCAGCAGAAAAGGGAACTTTGGGTAGTGAGCCATCATCAGCCCTGGCAGTAAGGAGCTAAGCTGTGGAGAACAGTGATCCTCGGGGTCCAAGCCAACGGAAGGTGAATTGAGGAGGTTTCCAGAGGGGATGCTACATGTAAAATCATGGTAACAAGGCAGCTTGGAAAGTTTCTGTTTAGAAAGATCATAGGGATTGCAGAATATTGTAACCAAAAGGAACTTCAGAAATGATCGTGCCATCTTTTTTACTTTTCAAATAAGTTACCTTTATTGCCTAGAATATTCCTTTAGAATAAAATATTCCTTAAAATTCCAGCACTCTGATCAAGGTCACTCATTTGCTTAGTGGCAGATCCATTGAGACCAATACGCACTTATAATCTGACTCCTAGACTCCATTTCCTTATCTACATTAAAAGTCCCATAAAAATGTCACATTGGTTCTTACTATTTTTGCATATAAATTATTACACTCTGGGATTCTCCCCAAGTGTTTGAAATAAGTATTTGCATGATTGAGATATATATCAATATATATCTATGTAAAATACCTTTCTCATAGTATGTATATATATAGATGTGTGTATAAGTATATGTGTATGCATGTATGTGTGCATATATGTAGATATATCTGTGTGTATATGTATATATGCGTTATGAGTGTGTATTATATATATGAAACCTATGCATTTTTGTTAAACACTCAGTAAGTTTCCTAGTAACAGCTTACTGAATATTTAAATAACTTTCAAATAATTTTTTATATCAACAGAGGAAAATTAACTCTTAAAAATCATAAGTAAAAAAAGATGAAAAAGTATTGTTATCAGTGGAACAATTAATCATGGCTCCCAAGAAGACTAGTGAGTTACATATCTCACCTCTTTGGCATGAACTGTGGATACAGAATGAGATATTTGTCCCAGACACAACCCGATACAACATCAGTTCATTTTGCTTGACTATTTTTTTTTAAAGAGAATGCTTTTAGAAGGGGGGAGTATTGTGGAGATACAGCAAAAAGTGATGCAAAAAAAGAAAGCCCCTCCAAAATGAAGAAAAATTAACTTAAAAAAAAAAGCAAGCAGAAGAAACTTCAGACAAAAAAAAACAAGTTGTATGTAATAGAATTGTGGTTGCAGATGCTCTTTGTATGGAAATGATAATAATTAATGACCATAGGTTCACAATAAAAAATGTGTATTTTGAATATAGCATTCATTCATTTTCCACAGTGTCCCTCTGTGATGCTTTGCCAGGCTGTAGATATGGTCCTAGCTCCATACAGATTTTCACAGGACCACACTAGCTTCACCTTTATCTGACAATAAAATTTTTTACCATACTACCCATGCAAGAAAATACATTTAAATCAGCACGGCCATTTGTACTTCTTGCCATTTGAAAGATACATGCAAAGATATGCATAGGGCTAAGGTCTATATGCTCTCTGGATTAATTTCATGATTTTATAACCAGTTTGAAAGGAAATTTCCTCTCACTGTTTCAGAAGAGTTTTAATTAAATATTGATAAGTTCAATTCTTCATACACTATTGCCATCTGTGATCATATATACAAATTAAGTACTGCAGATAGAAAGTGCGGTTTTTTTTCCATTTATTTCATTTATTATTCCTTTGGAAAATAAAATTTTTAGAAGTGTGAACAAACCATAGCTTCCTGTCCTGCCAAAATAAAAAGTTGCGTCCTCAACTATTAAAAATGTACATGCATCTCAGTATCTCAAAAATTAATGAAGAAATAACTATAAATTAAATTCTTTAAGAGAATGCTTTGTGAAAACAACATGACAAAGGATATCTTCGTATGTTTTATTGCAGGTAGAGTGGTGAATGTCTCCAGCATGGTGAGCTTACGTTCTCTTAAAAACTGCAGCCCAGAACTGCAGCAGAAGTTTCGGAGCAACACGATCACAGAGGACGAGCTGGTGGGGCTCATGAACAAGTTTGTGGAAGATACAAAGAAGGGAGTGCACGAGAAGGAAGGATGGCCCAACTCTGCTTATGGAGTGTCCAAGATTGGAGTCACTGTCTTGTCTAGAATCCATGCCAGGCAACTGAATGAGCAGAGAAAGGGGGATAATATTCTTCTAAATGCCTGCTGTCCAGGATGGGTGAGAACCGACATGGCAGGGCCCAAGGCTACCAAAAGTCCAGAAGAAGGAGCTGAAACCCCAGTTTATTTAGCTCTGTTACCCCCAAATGTTACAGAACCTCATGGCCAATTTGTAATGGAGAAAAAGGTTGAAAAATGGTAATTTTAATTTGTGAATCCATTTTAGTAATACTTGAATGTTATACATCTAGAGTTTGATTTAAAAATACATTTAGAAAGAAATAAAAATAAAAGTATTTTGTAGCTGTGTTATCACAGCTAATTCCTATAAGATATTCTCTTTGATTTGCCTACTTCTCACATAAGTCTAACAGATTTATAATAATTAAGTGTTTGTAATATATTTTAAAAAAGGCAAAATTCAGATCATCTAAGTGGCATAAAAAGTTTTCAAAAAACTCCCAATAAATCATTACGTACTCTGAAATTTTAGTCATCCATAATCAAGTTTTACATATCATCTGCATCATCACAGAAATAAATAATATGTGAAGGTTTCTTATGCTGGGGAAGTTCTGGTATAACAGGTCAATAAGACGGGGTTCAAGGGAGACACTTGTGCTTTGGGATATTTACTAGGCCATTCATTATAGGCTGTCAGGGTGACCTGGTAAAATACCTTTCTCAATATTGCAAGCTACCTCTTTTGCAAAGCTTCCTTCTATAGGAATATAAGGCTTCTACTATAATTTCCAAGATATTTTGTAAATTTTAGCATTTTTTGACTGGTATTAATGCACCTTGGCAGGTTACTCAATTAAACATACTCCTTTAAAAAAAAAAAAAGTTTTGTGTTCAACAAATGTATATATTTAATTCTGTATACTTGTGTTTAATAAATATACAGAATTTTGTATATAGAATTATATATATGTTCTATTTTGTGAGAAATTATAGCTCAAATCAAGCTCAATTAGAGCAGTGGAAAGAATAAAGGCTTTATAATCAGAATCTGGGTTTGAATGCCAGGTCTGCTACTTATTATGTGCTCTTGTGTGTGAATCACTTTAAGTTCC